>NC_063332.1:33732714-33736031 GCF_021869965.1 Rhincodon typus | reverse complement strand
AGAGGAGATTTACCAGAATGTTGCCTGGTATGGAGGGAAGGTCTTATAAGGAAAGGCTGAGGGTCTTGAGGCTGTTTTCGTTTGGGAGAAGAAGGTTAAGAGGTGACTTGATAGAGACATACAAGATGATCAGAGGATTAGATAGGGTGGACAGTGAGAGCCTTTTTCCTCAGATGGTGATGGCTAGCACGAGGGGACATAGCTTTAAATTGAGGGGTGATAGATATAGGACAGATGTCAGAGGTAGGTTCTTTACTCAGAGAGTAGTCAGGGCATGGAATGCCCTGCCTGCAAAAATAGTAGACTCGCCAACTTTAAGGGCATTTAAATGGTCATTGGATAAACATATGGTTGATAATGGAATAGTTTAGGTTAGATGGGCTTCAGATTGGTTTCAAAGGTCGGCGCAACATCGAGGGCCGAAGGACCTGTACTGCGCTGTAATGTTCTATGTTCTATGTTTTGGCAAGTGAGAGAATTTTGAGCATTTTAAATTAGATCCTCATCTAAAATGCAATTAATGTTTTACACTTAATATTAGAATTAAGGTCTCAAGGTATGAATTAAAATTAATAGTTTGAACAAGTTACTAACTAGATCCCAAAAGATATGTTGCTTGTAGTTGTTGTGCCACATGGGATGTTCAGGATATTTCTTACATTAGGGGGAACATGTATACGAACTGTCTCTAGTTGCTTGAGCTCGGTCTCAAGGTTTAAGATCTTGAAGGGCAATGCAGGCCTTCAAGAACCCAGACAGTTTCCTTCAATGTATTTTCCAGGAGGTGGCCACCCAACTGACAACAGGAGTTCAAAATAGTAGACTGGTGGCCACCTGGAAGACTATACTTTAGAGAGAGAGTATTGGACAGTACTAGAGAACAAGGTAGTAACTTATTGTATAGAACATAGAACATAACAGCGCAGTACAGGCCCTTTGGCCCTCGATGTTGCACTGACCTGTGAAACCAATCTGAAGCCCATCTAGCCTACACTATTCCATTATCATCCATATGTTTATCCAATTACCATTTAAATGCCCTTAAAGTTGGCGAGTCTACTACTTTTGCAGGCAGGGCATTCCACACCCTTACTACTCTCTGAGCAAAGAACCTACCTCTGACATCTGTCCTATATCTATCACCCCTCAACTTAAAGCTATGTCCCCTCGTGCTAGCCATCACCATCTGAGGAAAAAGGCTCCCACTGTCCACCCTATCTAATCCTCTGATCATCTTGTATGTCTCTATTAAGTCACCTCTTAACCTTCTTCTCTCTAACGAAAACAGCCTCAAGTCCCTCAGCCTTTCCTCATAAGAGCTTCCCTCCATACTAGGCAACATCCTGGTAAATCTCCTCTGCACCCTTTCCAATGCTTCCACATCCTTCCTATAATGCGGTGACCAGAACTGTACGCAATACTCCAAGTGCGGCCGCACCACAGTTTTGTACAGCTGGTATAGGAACTGACTAAGGAGGACTATGAGGAAGAGAAAGACAGGTTTAGAATGCTTGTGTTATAAACACACAAAGTGTGGTGAGGAGACTGATGAGCTACAAGATAATGAAAATGGCTGGAAAGATGACAGTGGCAGTAAACGAGAATATGACATAAAATGGACTGAGTGCTTAGTGCTCACGGATACAAAACAACCAAAAACGCCAGGGAAGGCAAAAAGGAGAAGTGGATTAAGAGTACTGATTAGGGATGGCATTGTAATGTTGGAATGTGAATATATCTTTGAAGCAACAAGAACATCCATTTGGCTAGAGTTTACAAGGGGATGTTCAGGCTACTGAGAGAATTTTATCGACCTCTACATACTGAGAAATAGACAAAGGACCTTAATTACACAAGTATCACTTGGAATAATATAAGGGTAAAGCGAACAGAGAAGGATGAATTTCTGAAAAGGAGTTCAGTAGATTTTCCTTAACCAGCATGCTCTCGCTCCAACTCGGGAGAAGGTATTGGGCAGCACAGTGCCTCACTAGTTAGCACTGCTGCCTCACAGTGCCAGGGATCCAGGTTCGATGTTGGCCTTGGTCAACTGTCTGTGGGGAGTTTGCACATTCTCCCCGTGTCTGCGTGGGTTTCCGTCAGGTGCTCCGGTTTCCTCCCACAGTCCAAAGATGCACAAGTTTGGTGGATTGGTCATGCTAAATTACCCATAGTCATAGGATCCCAACAAGCCCACACGGCCCCTCCGAAGAGCATCCCAGCCAGACCCATTCCCCTACCCCAGCATTTCCCACGGCTAACCCACCTAACCTAAACATCCCTGGACACTATGGGCAATTTAGCATGGCCAATCTACTTACCCTGCACATCTTTGGACTGTGGGAGGAAACCGGAGCACCCAGAGGAAACCCACACAGACACGGGGAAAATGTGCAAACTCCACACAGTTGCCCAAGGATGGAATCAAACCCGGGTCCCTGGCACTGTGAGGCAGCCGTACTAATCAGGGAGCCACCATGCTGCCCCACAAATGCTTCCAATGCCATGTCATGTGTTCAGGGATGTGTAGGTTAAGTGCATTAGCCATGGGAAACGCAGGTTTAGGGGGATGGATCTGGGTGCGATGCTCTTCAGATGCTCTTTTTTTCTGGGTGGGATCCTCTTCGGAGGGTCAGTATGGACTTGCTGGGCCGAATGGCCTGTTCCATACTGTGGGGTTCTATGTGTATTGCTGCATCAAAAACATGGAAGAGATAGGTAAAGTATCTGTGGGAGAACACTTATTAAGAGTGATTTTCATACTATAAGGTTTAGGTCAACAATGAAGAGCAAAGATCTGTCAGAAGTAGAATGTCTAAACTGAACAAAGGATAAATTCAATGGACTAAGAAAGGATCTGTCCAGTCTTCATGCTGCCCTCACCATTCTTTTCAATGTGGTAAGCAGGCACATACCATATGTGAAGTTTGGCAGTTTTAATCATGCAAGCTGATGTTGAGGGCCTCCTTTGTGGTTTCTGTGTCCATTAAATGCACCATTTCCCTGTGCACTCCAGCACGAGTACATGCCTTTGCACCCTCACCAAGACCCTCCCAAATCCTCAAACCCAGCATCTCACACCTCTCACCCCTGTTGCTAGGGCATTCCTGACTGACCATGGCGGAACTACGTTCCCCAACCCCCATACTTAACTCTTCCTGGCACCAGAAAAGATCTCCACTGGGGCTGCCTGTGGTGCTAATAGCGACCACTCTCCACTTGGCACTGCAGAATTACAGAGCTGCCAGCCATCTGATTGGCCAGCAGAACCTCATTGTGCTGAGCATGGAAATCCCGCTTCCAGCCTCTCAATGCCT
>NC_063332.1:33671011-33732214 GCF_021869965.1 Rhincodon typus | reverse complement strand
GGCAGTTTCCCTCCCTAAAGGACATTCGTGAGCCAGATTAGTTTTTCCGACAATCGACAATGGATTTGTGGTCATCGTTAGACTCTTAATTCCAGATATTTATTGATTTCAAATTCCACCATCTGCCATGGCGGGATTCGAACCCGGAACCCCAGAACGTTAGCTCGGTCTCTGGATTAACAGTCTAGTGCTAATACACTAGGTCATCGCCTCAGGTGACTTTACCTGACGAAGGAGGAGTTATCCGAAAGCTTGTGATTTCAAATAAACCTGTTGAGCTATAACCTGGTGCCGTGTGATTCTGACTTTGTCCACCTCATCCAGCACCAGCACCTCTACATCATGGCTGATCAAGTGGACAGCTTTGTTTTAGATACTGTCATGGTCAGAGGGAATGAAGAGAAGTCCCAAAGCAAACTCTTTTTTATATTTTTGGGTTTAAATTCTGTTTCTTATAAAACTAGACAACCTTGCTAGACTCATAAAATGGCCCAGGCTGATCTCATAGATTTTGAGAAGCTTCTGAACCCCTTGCAGTGTGTAGCCATTCAACTAAAGCTGACACAAAGGATTTGGAGATGAGCTGTCTGGTTCCAACTTGCTCTGGACAAAGGAAAACACCAGGACTTAATATGCTAAAATGAGCATTCGTGGTTTTTCAGTTATCTTGTTACCTCACAAAGGAAACTTTAATGGGAAAGGTAAAGCTACGCAGTTGGTGAACAACCTTCCAATTAGCCTATTGAGGTGGGCCATCAACACCTCAAATGCTAGTCCTTATCACATGAATAAAATGAGAATGTTTGAATCTTAAATGTACAATTTTGGGATTTGTGATTATTTGCTATTTGACCTCCAGAGGGAGAGCAGGATCCCAGTTTGAGTTGGCAGTCTCTTTTGACCCTCCATCACTTTCCAAGTTCCTGCTGGAAAGGAGAAAACACTATGCAAGTAAGGGGAACGTAGAAACTGCTGGGTCTATTTCACTGAGAAAACTTTAATCAGACTGTGATTGCCAGAAATTGTGACTTGTGTAAGCTGACTTTTTAATATCTCTCGATGTGCTCAAACTTGAAATTTATAACTGCTCTCTTCTGTCATGTCTTCCTTTTTTTCCTGAAGGTCTTGAGTGTGGATGGAGTAGTGAATCAGTTCCCCACGTATTGAACGTTTTGTTGATAAACATTATCTTTGAGATTTTATCCGCAAGAAGTTTACTGTGAATTTGTTTCAGAAAGTGGAATCTGAAAACTAGGGTTTGGTGAACACCCTTCAACCTACTTCAGTAAGAGATGGGAGTAAAAAGGGAAAGGAATAAATCAAACAAAATGTTGCTGAGTTGGACTTGAGAGGGGGAAAGCAATCATAAATTCAATTCACCCACATTCCCCTGTGTCCTTGACAGTTGTGTCAAGCTTCTTGAATGTTAGTGAAGTTGTACTAATCCAGGTGAATTGTGAGTATTTCAGCGATAAATGAATTGAGCCTTGTACACGATGGAAAGTCTTTGAGCAGTCAGTTGCAGAGACCTCAGTTTCCTGTAACAACGTTATTGATATAGCTCCTTCAGTTCTCCCTCCGGTCAACCGTAAACCTCCCTCACCCTCACCCCTCCTGTATTGTTAATAGGAGTAAACTAGGCTGTGACTGGACCTTGAAGATTGGGGGGAAATAGTCATTATCTGGCACATCATTAATGTGTAACTAGCCTGATTCAAGCCTGAATGTTATCCTGGACTAGTTTAAAATGGCAACGTGGTCTGCACAGACATGATGGGGCGAATGGCCTGTTCCTGTGCTCTCCTGTTCTATGTTCTGCATTGGTATTTGTCTGTCTTAAATGTCAATAATTGTTCCTTGGGATGGACATATGAAACCTTTGACACGAGTGAATAGTTGGTCCAGCTATTATTGCTCTACCAGTTTGCTCGATTCTACATATGAATTTTTGATAGTTTTTCAGATGTGGGTGTCACTGACTAGTCTGGCATCCATAACATTATGATCTGAGGTAGCAAACCTATGAGTTGCTACACCACCATATCATAACATCAAGTCTATCCATGATCTGACCTGACTAACCTTTAAGCAGATTTGATGCTATTGGCAAATTTAAAGGTGATGCAATGTTACACCTGAAAGAACTTGTCCTAACCAGCAATGACTCTCCTTGTAAGTGTAGCATTCATATTAAAGACAAGCTCAAACTGGAAGTGGGTCCCATGGTAGGAAAGAATATCATCACAATATTTTACAATCAGCGTGACTGCGTAGTGCACGAAAGGAATGTCCACACAAGATTTCTACCCTGGAAGAACTTAATTCCAAGTTTTCAGGTGTCCAGTATTTTTCCAAGCTTGATGCCAAGAATGAATATTCGTGTATTCACCTTTCCCCAGAGCCAAGGGAACTGGCAGACTTCAGAACATCTTTCAGCGAGTGTTGTTTCCTCGGATTACAATTTGGATTATCCATCAACCAGAACATATTCCAACAACGTATGGATTGTATCATCGACAACCAACCGGATTGTCTCTGTCTCTGACACTGCAGTTCTTGGAAGAACCACACATGAGTTGGGAACTTGGTTTTGTCTTTGACAGTAAGCATGTCAAATCAACATGAGCTAAGTCAATTTCTTCAGATCAATCTGCGCGTCTAACAAATTTGACCTGATCCTGCCAAAACGGAAGGCATGCAGATAATGCCATCAGAAAAATGTGTCTTGGTCTTCAAATTTCTATCCTGAATTTTGTGACCAAAGTCTTTCCTCTTTGACATATTCCCCACAAAGAGATACCATAAATATGGCAAGACAATAACTGGCATATTTCTGTATCTCTCAATAATGCTTCATCATTCACTTAAAGTGTTATTCGATTTTATAATCCTCCCGAGCGTACCATACTGGAGATAGATGTATTGAAGAAATGCTGCAGAACATGTCTATTACAGGATGACATGTCCATTGAGTTTGATTCTAAGCCTCATAATACAGCTCAAGCAAACTACTTCAATGCTGAAAGAGAAACTCTTGCAAAGTTTTCACAGCAAAGATTTCATGTGTTCCTATTGAGCAAGCATTATATTGTTCAAAAAAAGAAAGGACTTTCTGGCCATCTCTGTGCCACAAAACTCCTATTTCATGTTCATACCAACCATGTGCACGTACACATAGCAAATGACTGCTTTTGAAGGTCCAGCGCTATTATTTAAGTACAATGTAAATCAGTTCCCAAATGACCAATTACAATGCTCTTCCCTGATTCCAAATCCCATTAAGATCTAAGATATTCCTTTTCACCAACATTATTGAAATTATTGAATCTGAACTGAATGATAGTTGACTAAACATTGATGTTATACATTTTCATCGGAAGGAAGCAGAGGAGATTCAGTGAGCAGTGTTGGATGATGACCAGGTGCAACAGCTCAAACAGATCATCATTATCAGTGGTCAAAATGCATTAAGCAAATCCCTGAACATGTGCTTTCCTTCTGGCCATTCAGAGGCTAACAAGATCCTTCCAAGAATGTAATTTTGAAAGACAAATGTGATAATTCCACAAGCTCTGTGTTGTCATTGCTAGACAATATATATATATAGCTCACATGGGAGCATAAAGAACCAAAATATTAGTGCATATAATTTTGAGGTTCATTTTGACTTAATTAACTTTAAGATATTACGATAATAGATGTTTTCTAACCAATCTGTTCAGAGATATTCTGATACACCTTTGGAGCAGGTGGGACTTGAATCAAGGCCTCCTGCCTCAGAGATAAGGACACTACCACTGCACTACAAGCGTCCTTATTTACAACGTAGACCGAGTTTGAGAGCGCCAATCTGACCGTGAACTGGTCCTGCTCAAGCTATAAGACCTACTCCAACTATAAATTGTGCTTTTGCACCTTTTACAAAATTGATTATGTTTCTATTACAAGTGCAAAAGAAATAATACTTATGGCATTTTTAGTAATGCAGAACTTGAGTATTGCTGGAAAAATGTGTATTTTGTTTCGCACTCAGGACATTTTGCAAGAGTATCAACGCAAGGGTAACACTGACATTTATGTTGCCTGAGAGGGATGTTGGTTAACAACTGGACTGTGGTAGAGGTGTTGTCATGGACTGCACACCCATTAATGCTGATTGAAAGTTAACAGCTAGACTTTGTTTGAATGATGCACTGGTTTTTCGGCGGTATGGCCTACAAACTGACATCACACTGGCATTGAAATCATAGAATCCCTACAGTGTGGAAGCAGGCCATTCAGCCCATCAAGTCTCCACTGACCCTCTGAACATCTTCACACCCAGACCCCATCCCTGTAACTCTGCATTTCCCATGGTCAATCCACCTAACCTGCACATCTTTGGACTGTGGGAGGAACTGGAGCACCCGGAGGAAACCAATGCAGACACGGGGAGAATGTGCAAACTCCACACAGATAGTCCCCTGATGGTGGAATCGAACCTGGATCCCTGGTTCTGTGAGGCACTAGTGCTAACCACATCATGCCACATATTTGTCTGATAGGTATATCGTTTTTTTTTTGTTGTTGAGTGGGAACCTTTTGTTAATGGTGTACACTATTCATGTTGTGATCACCTAGTAGCAGCATGTAACAAATAGCATCATATATTGCTCAGTCTTTTGAGACACCTTGCCCTTCAATTGTGTTCTGAAGTAGACTCAGTATTTTTCAGGACCAAGACTGACAATCGTGGAGTCTTTCATGAGTTTGCATAATAGCAAGATTTGATCAGTGTAGCCATTATCTGACAGGATAGCTTTTTTGCTTGGAGAACAAGTTGCTTTGACCCATTTGTGGAAATGTAGGAATCTCTGTGTATTTTGACCAGTGAAGGTAGGTTCACAGTAGAAAGTACTAGAAAATCCTCTGGCTGATTTCTTAACTAGAACACTGAGGAAAGGAATGTTCCCTTTGAATTGTGAATTTGAGTGTGGACAGAGCACAGCAAGACACAGGAAGGAAATTCTTCTACACAGTTGCAGATTCAAATGTGGCAAACTAACATCTACATATTGGATAGATCCAAGAGTTAGGACGTTAGGCGAAGTTCACTCGAAGACACTTTCTGAACAAACCTCATACCAGTGTGATGAGAGGTGTGTAACCTGTACATCCCGAATATTGGCACACAAATCAAACTGCAAGTGCCTTTGGCAATTTGCAAAAATGCCACGTACCAATTGTATTCTGTCAGCCCACGCTTAGAAAACTTGGAACAGTGTGATCCTGAATCTGCTTCTGCTTATAGATTTGATCCTGCAATTGAATAGGATTTGTTAGATAATCCTGAATGTGCAAAAAAAGTTAATTGACAGCCAATTTAGGATTGTCAGTTGAGCTTGCAGTGTAGCACGCTTGTGTATACTGGAAGCTGCATATACTTATATACAGAGTTCTCATCTTTCTGGAAAGAAACAGGTAAACAAAAAGAAAATGTAAGGGTATTGTGCCTGTTTCCACAAAATAGATGTCATTCATGTGCTGGTTCATTTCTCGGGGTAATGCTCTGATGATCTTGAGTGAGTTTATGCAGTGCATCTTGTAGATGGTGCATACTGCTGCTACTGAGCATCGATGGGGAAGGGAATGGATGTTTGGGCATGTGTTGCCAGTCAAATGGTCTCCTTTGTCTTGAATGGTGTCAAGGTCCTTGATTATTGTTAAAGTTGCATCTAGGCAAATAGTGAGTATTTCATCACAGTCTTGATTTGTGACTTGCAGATGATAGCCAGGCTTTAGGGAGAAACGAGGTGAGTTACTTCCTCCAGTATTTCTACTGTTCTCTCAGCTACTGAATTTATAAGGTAAGTCCAGATGAGTTTTTCATCAATGATAACCTCACAGTATTGATAGTGGGGACTTCCATGATGCTAACACTATTAAATGTTAAAGTGTCTCTTATTGGAGATAGTCATTGCCTACCATTTGTGTGACGTGTGTTATTTGCCACTTCTCAGCCAAATATGGATATTGTCCTAATCTTGTTACATTTGAAAATGGACTGCTTCGGTGTCTGAGGAGTCGTGAATGGCGCTGAACTTTGCGCAATCATTGGCAAGCATCCCCACTTCTGACTTTATGATGGAGGGAAGGTTATTGATGAAGCAGCTGAAAATGTTTGGACCGAGAACAATACCCTAAGGGACTCCTGCAGAGATGTCTTGGAGCTGAAGTAACTGACCGCCAACAGCCTACAACCATTGTCCTAAGTGATCCAAGTATGACTTCAACCAGCAGAGAGTTTACCCCGAACACCCATTGATTCCAGGTTTGCTCGGGCTCCTTGATGCCACACTCGGTTGAATGCAGCCTTGATGTGAAGGGCTGTCACTCTCACCTCACCTCTGGAATTCAGCTCTTTTGTTCATGCTTGAATTAAGGATGTAATGAGATTAGGAGCTGAGTGTTCTGGTAGAACCCAAAACTGGGCGTCACTGAGCAAGTTATTGCTGACTGGGTGCTTCTTGATATTACGTTTGATGACACCTTCCATCACTTTACTGATGATTGAGAGTAGACTGATAGAGCAGTTATTGGCCGGTTTGGATTTGTCCTGCTTTTTATGGGACATACCTGGGCAATTTTCCACATTGTCGGGTAGATGCCAGTGTTGTAACTGTACTGGAACAGCTTGACTAGGGCAGCGATTAGTTCTGGAGCACAAGTTTTCATTACTATTGCCAGAATTTTGTCAAGATCCATAGCCTTTGTAGTATCTATTGCCTCTAGCCTTTTCTAGATATCACATTGATTGAATCGAATTGGCTGAAAACAGGTATCTGTAATGCAGGGGTCCACTGGAGGAGGCCAACAGGGATCATCCACGCAACACTTCTTATCTTCACCCTTATCTTTTGCACTAATGTGCTGGGCTCTTCCATCATTGAGGATGGGGATATTTATGGAGCAGCCTCCTCTAGTGAGTTGTTTAATTGTCCACGACTATTCATGATTGGATGTGGCAGGACTGCAGAACTTCGATCTGATCCATTGGTTGTGGGATCGCTTTGTTCCCTACGACCGTGTTGCCAAATTCCGAACGAACGCCACCTACAAGTTCATCATGGTCGGATAGATATCTAACAATGATGAGTCAAAATACAGAAGGGAGACAGAGGGCTTGGTGACATGGTGCAATGAAAACAATCTCTCTCTCAACGTTGGCAAAACTAAAGAACTGATCATTTACTTCATAAAGAAAGGAGCAGAACATGCCCCCGTCTACATCAATAGAACTGAAGTTGAGAGAGTGAAGAGCATCAAGTTCCTCGGAGTGATGATAACCGACAACCTGTCCTGGACTCCCCGTGTAAATGTGACCGTCAAGAAGGCACAACAATGCCTCCTCTTCCTCAGGCTGCTCAGGAAATTGGGCATGTCCATAAGGACCCTCACCAACTTCTACAGATGCACCTTTGAAAGCATACTGTCTGGGTGCATAATGGCCTGGTATGGCAACTGCTCTGCCCAGGACCGTAAGAAACTTTAGAAGGTGGTGTGCACAGCCCAGGCCATCACAGAAGCCAACCCTCCATCCATGGACTCTATTTACACGGCTCTCTGCCGCGGGAAGGCAGCCAATATCATCAAAAACCCATTGCACCCTGGTAATGATCTCCTACAACCTCTTCCATCAGGCAGAAGATATAGAAGCCTGAAGACATGTACAAGCAGGTTCAGGAACAGCTTCTTTCTGACCGTTATCAGACTGTTGAATGGACTGTAGCCTCAAATAATGTAACCTGTATACCTCTAAGTCTTTTTGATCTGTACATCCTTTGCTTGCTGTGATGTGCCTGTACTGCTCATAAACAAAAGCTTTTCACTGTATTTTGGTACACGCTTTGTAGCTTCACCTAGGTGATACTTGGTCCTGCTCCTGGCATGCCCTCCTGTATTCCCCATTGAACTAGGGCCAATCACCTGGCTTGATGGTGATGGTTGAGTAGGGGATGTGCTGGGCAGTGAAATTGCAGATTAGCTGGAGTACAATTCTGCTGTTGATGGCCCACAGCGCTGCGTGGATGCCCAGCCTTGAGCTGCTAGATCTGTTTGAAATCTGTCCCATCAAGACTTTGTAGCTATTGATAGAACTGAGTGGCTTGCTGGGCAGTTGGGATTCACGCACATTGTTGGTGACTGTGGGATGGCAGATTAGTAATATTACTGAACCAGATGGGTTATTCCTGACAATCAGCAGTTGTTTCACAATCATCATTAGATTCTTAATTTCAGATATTTTCTTTCACCATCTGCCCCAGCAGGATTTGAACCTCAGTTGCTGAAACATTAGCTGAGTTTCCGAGTTAATAGTCTAGTGATAATACCACTAGTCCATCACCTCCCTCTGATGGTGACGAGAGATTTTATCAAATATATTCTGGAAGACCATAAAAATAACATCAAAAGAGATCAACCTCAGTTACCACTTCAAAAAATTCAATCAAATTTGTCAGATGTGACCCATCCTTCAGAAATCCATTCTGAATCTTTCTGATCAATTGTGAATTTTCAAGGCGGTCAGTTACTGATAGACTGTAGTAATTTCCCAATGATAGGCTGACTGATCTATAATTGCCTGGTTTCTCAATTTTTCAAGTTATGAGAATGGTTCCTGAAGTGAGACAACTTTGGATTATCACAGTTTTTTTCTCTTTACAGATGATAATTGATTTTCTGAATGTTTCAACATTTTTTTTAGCAAATGCCTCATATTTGGCCCACTTGGTCGCAGATGAAGTGTAACATAGACCATACTTCGTATTGGAAATAACAACTCAAGGCACATGTGCATTCTGAATGGGATAGATCTTGGAAAGAGGGAAGTTAAAGGAGACCCAGCAGTATTGGATGACTCCTTCTATGCTATGTCCAAACATTGCAAGGCAGTAGTAAACAAATTGAGCAAGAATGTGGGTTATTTTGCTAAATTAGTTGTGTTCAAATCCCTAGACATCATGCTGAGGCCCTGGTCAGGCAGCAGCTGGAGAATTGCTTATAGTTCTAGTCACTGCAACATAAGGGAACCATTACGGCATATAGCCAGTATAGAGGAGAACAGTGAGACTGATAGAAGGATGAATTATGTGGAACAACTAGCTACATTCGGATATTAAGCCTCAAAAGAGCATCTCTCACAGGATCTTGCAGACTATGCATAAGAAGTGGGATAAGCAAGGTAAATCTTGAGCTGTTCTTTTCGGGGCAGTAGGATAGGAGGGATAGGTTCAAGGTTCCGAAGGACAAGTTTTGGACAGATGGCAGGAAGTGCTTCATACAGAGGCTCATTAGCTTTTGCAATAGGTTGCCAGCTATGTTAGTTGATGCCAGGACCCTGCACACATTTAAGAAACTGCTAGATAGTATAATGGGGTGAGAGTAGGGTTGGTATTTTGAAAGATTAAAATCAAACAGACCAAAGTGCTTTTTTTTTAAAAAAAAAATCGCACCTCCTATCTGTAGATTTATATATGTTTAAATCTGTACTCATTGATTGCTGTGCTGTACAGATATAAATTACATGTTTAACATGCTTTCATTTCACTGTTCAGGACCACAAAAACAGGCAAATGGCAGAGGTAAAATGGCATTTATTTTAGTCAATTTGTAGCCTCTGGTTAATGTTATTGTGGCAGAAGGGTATAGCAAAAATATGATCTCTCATTATATGGCAAAGAAATAGGCTTTATAAACAAGTTAACATTGAAATCTGGCAACAACATGGATGCTTCTGAAAAAGGCCCATTGAGTCATCTGCACTTTCAGGGGCGAGAAACAGTTTAACCCAAATATAAGTTGTATGAAAATGGTGTTGAGGCAGCCCTGTGACTTGGATAAGATGAATTTAATCGGTATTCTGCTAAAAAAAAATGCTCTCTTTACAACCCACTGGCTTCAGTGACTCTTTGGTACCTTTTAGGTTTTGCCTTTGCATGAGTGCTGGAAGGTTGCCCATTGATGTCATGGAAACACTTGAATCACTAAGAATGATTCATGTCTCTGCTTTCCTCCTATCCTCCCCCACACATGCAGGAACCGTTTTTTTTAATTAACCCTTGCAGTATTTCGAATCCATATTCATTCTTAAAAAAAAATTGGCTTTAGAGCTTATATTCTTTTTCTCCCCTTTATTTACTTATTTAAGCACTGTCCTTCCACCTGATTGATGTGAGGTGGGATGGGAGTGTGGGTGGGGATCAGTGAAAGAGAACAGGAACAGTTACCACCAGCATGGCTTTTGTGTCAGAGCTAGTCTTTTCGACAGCATCCTTCTTCGTTCTTAACCAACACCCCGAAATCTCCCAAAGCAATGATCACTGGAGTACTCTGCTCTTACAGTGCTCAATCTAGCAGTTTATTTTAGAGTTGCTACTTGATGTCTGCATGTTGATAGAAAATGAATTTCAAGATCATCCATTTCTGCATTTGGGGGAATTCAGTGCTTACTGGCCATTGATAAACGTGACCATGGGTGACTCGTATCTTTTTTTTTGTGCAACAAAATACAAAAAGATCTTGAAATGCAACAGAATGTTGGCAAATTTAAAACAAAGTGTGATTTTAATGAAATTGGGGAAGATTAAAAAGTATATCCATCACAGTCCTTATTACATAATATTTGTGGCAGAGGTTTCAGTTCCTGTTTATTCGGCAGGGTAAAAGTATGAGCCATGTGCTGCACAGAGAGAAATTGTTGGTTGAACATGCGATAGCTAGATTTCTAAAATCTTATAAATTGCTTAACATTTTGGGCATTCTACAATTCATGTTGTTATTTTCTGCTGTCCTAATATGCATTGAGCACCACTGTGTTCTGGTGATCAGCAGAATTTGCTTTTCAGCTCAAGTAAGAATGTTAAAAATGCTGTTAACCGCTTGCAAATGTTTTAATGCTTTCAGTTCACAATGGAGATATGCAAAAAAACTAGCAATAAAGATGGCATTGCAAAAACATAACATTTAGTTTTCATCGAATATAAATCTGTTTTCAAATTCCTAAAGTCTGTTTACAATCTGTTCTATCTGTTGGCACCTGCTTTGTAAATTGCTCAGCTTATTTGATCTCCTTGTTTTGGCCAGTTTTATAAACGTACAGAACAACCTTATGGTCTTGATTGATATTTACAACTCTACGTGAAGAGTTCCAAAAAATCATGCATTTATTTTTGTCTTTCAAATACTGGCTTTATTATAGTACATTTTCTGATGTTGCATTGTTTTGAAATGTTGAATAAATGAATTTTCTCTTGATCACTAAATGAATAAATTGAATAGATCATAATAAAAGTTTCTGTCAACAGACATAAGGCTTCCAGACATGGGATGTTTTCTGAAATAAGATTAAAACATTTCCAGCATTGTTCAGAATATTCCGTTTATCTGCCATAAGATAGAGTAAATACTCTGTTAATATTCTATTCTCCTATTTGATTAATTCTAAAATCCAGTCCTATTTTACAAAATATGCTTTTTCTGAAATTTATGCACATTTGGGAATCAAACTTGAGATGTCAACATTGTCTAATATAAATTAATTTGCTGCATGTGATGGAGGGTGTGGGGAATGCAAAGAAATAAAGACAATAATTTGATGTGTACATATGTCGAGGAACCAAAGGCACTATGTCACAGCAGCTTAGCTTTATACGAACTCATCCATCAGCTGGAATTTCTGGCTTTACTTGGTCTTTCAACCAACCTTTAGTGGTAGAATGATGACAAATGAACAGAAATCTGCCTGTACAATCACTACTTGCAATATTTCCTTCATCAAACTGAACGGATGAAGGATTGTGGCTAACGTAACAAAGTTTTGACCTCACCCTGTTTGGCACCATATGATGCAAATGGCAAACCCTGTACTTTAGTATGAACAGTGCTCTGAGAAGTTCAATATTAACAGCGCAAAAGCCTTATGCATGTACACATTATTTTTGTCTGTTGTACTTCAGATGTCCAGTAATACGTGCACAACACATTGTGCTCTGCAAACTTTGTTGATGCAGCCTGAGAGAATGAAGCAAGGGCTACAATTGTGTGTAACCTTTGAATCAGCTCTCCTCAGTGTTTACTTAACATCAGTTACATTTTTTTTGCTTTGTTCCTGTGTCTAAGTTGCTTTGAGAAGAAAGTAGTTTGCCTTCTTGAACAGATGCAATTCCTACACCACTGATGCTCCTAGAATAGTGATACATAGGGATATTACAGGTGATCAGCCAAATATAGTTGAGTAGGATGGTGTGTGATAGTATCTTATAGTGTTGCTTCCCTTGGTACAGGTGGCATGGTGATTTAGTGGTTAGCACTGTTGCTTCACAGTGCCACGGGACCCAGATCCAATTCTACCCTTGGGTGACTGTCTGTGGGGAATTTGCACATTCTCCCTGTGTCTGCATGGGTTGCCTGCAGTTGCTTCAGTTTCCGCCCACAATCCAGAGATGTTCAGATTAGGTGGATTGGCCATGATAAATTGCCCATAGTATCCAGGAATGTGCAGGCCAGGTGGGTTAGCCATGGGAAATGCAGGGCTACAGGGATGGGGTAGTTCGGTTGGTCTGGGTGGGATACTCTTCAGAGGGTCAGTGTGGACTTGATGGGCTGAATGGCCTGCTTCCACACTGTAGGGATTCTATAAATCTGTGGTACAGCAAGGACATATTGCTGTATTAACCTTGGCGAGTTGTTGCAGTGTCTTTTGTATGCTGTACTTTGAACAGCCGTGCTGTAGCAGTATCTGAGAAGTGGTTCGTCAGTTGATTGCAAAGTTTTCTGATCGAGCAAATAGTTTGATTTTCCTAGCATTAAAAAAGACAAATGTTTATATTTTAGCAGCAGAACAATACATTGTGTCTATATGTTATAATGTTATTGCCTTTGCAAATATTATATCCTTTTACTGTGAACACTGCTGTGTGAGAGAATTCATAGAAGAATCATAGGAGTTTAAATGATAGAAGGAAACTATTTGGGCCTTTCATATACAGTTCTTTACCAGAGTAATCCAAAACTAATCTCACTACTCTGTCACCATGGCTGTGTATCTTCCTCTGCTTCATTTAATTATTCACTTTTCCACTTTTAAAAAGAAATACTATGAACTCTGCTTTGACTGGTTCCTTTGGCAAAGCACTCCATCTTTTAACACAAAGAAATTACTCTTGAGATAGTAGAAACTGCAGATTCTGGAGAATCTGAGATAACAAGGTGTAGAGCTGGATGAACACTGCAGGCCGAGCAGGAAAGCTGACGTTTCGGGCCTAGACCCTTCTTCAGAAAAACGTCAGCTTTCCTGCTCCTCTGATGCTGCTTGGCCTGC
The DNA here is from genome assembly GCF_021869965.1 of Rhincodon typus. Classification (NCBI taxonomy): domain Eukaryota; kingdom Metazoa; phylum Chordata; class Chondrichthyes; order Orectolobiformes; family Rhincodontidae; genus Rhincodon; species Rhincodon typus. Next base: position 33,718,857 of record NC_063332.1, on the reverse strand, counting down.
AGTGTTCATCCAGCTCTACACCTTGTTATCTGAAATTACTCTTGATCCTGCTTGTCAGTCACTTAGTGACAATTTTAAATTAACGACTTCTTGGTCAGCCACAGGAAATATTCTATTAACAATCTATTCTCAAATTCTATTAAAACATTCTGTGATTTTATAAACCTCTATTAAATCTCTGCTGTGGTGGAAATAATCTTAGTAATTGAAGTCATCCCTTATAACTTTAGTTTCCCATCCTGATAGTGAATCTTTTGACTTTCATGTTCTTATTCATAATGGGCTGCCAAGTAGCTCTCACTGTGACTTTACGATTAGCTTGTATAAACAACAATCCCATTGCACTTAGAATCATAAAGTACAGAAGAAGTCCTTCAGCCCATCACATCTGTACTGCGAAATTACTTGACTATCTACACTAGTCCCACTTTCCCTCTCTAGGCCCATAGCCTTAAATGTATGGCATTTCATATATTCATCTAAGTACTTGTGAGCTTTCCTGCCTCAACTACCCTCGCAGCCAGTGCATTCTAGGCCCTTTCTGGGGGTGGGGTGAAGTTCCTCAGATCTTCTCTAAACCTTCTGCCTTTCATTGTAAAATTATGCTCCCTTGTTCTTGAACCTTTGATTAAAGGGAAGAGCTGTTTTTTGTTTAACCTGTCCACGCCCTTCGTAATCTTACACACCTCTATCATGGCCACCGCCAACCTTCTCTGCTCCAAAGAAAACAACCCAAGCTTATCCAGCCTATCTTCATAGCTGAAATGCTCCCTCCTGGGCATAATCCTGCTGATTCTCCCCTGCAGTCCCTCCTGTGCAATCATATCCTTCCTATGGTGTGGTGACCAGAACTGTACCCAGTACTCCAGCTGTGGCCTGGGCAAAATTCTGTACAGCTCCAACATAACCTCCCTGCTCATATAATCTATGCCTCAACTGATGAAGACAAGCGTCCTATATGCCACCTTAATAACGCTATTAACCTGTCCTGCCCTAGATCTGTCTGTTCCTCTGAATTTCCAATAATAAAGTTCTCTAACACTGTTGGCCTACTATTGGATTTCATCTATTGAGTTAATCACTTTGAAAGAATTGTGCTTTTGGATCGTAAGTGTAAAGTTCCTCCTTCACCCTTTTCATATTTTTATTAAATTCTGAGTGTTCCTGAACATTGTGCAGTTTATAGGTGAGCATCAAAAAAAAAATGTTTGGACCTTATGATGGAAGGAGGTCTTTGATGTATTCACTGGCTTTCTGTATATCTTAGCTGTCTGATGTGTTTAAGGGCAGTAAAACAATGACACTAGTTCTGAATCTACAACAGATTTTCTCTACTGGATTTTAAAATATCTCAGAACGTAGGATTTCTACATGTGCGCGCTCAGGGCCTCAACTCTTTCTGGAACTTCTCCATATATCTAACTCTCGTTTCGCACCCACAGGCTTAAGTAATCTTTGTGTATCGATCAGTCACCAAAATAACATTTCAAATACAGGTCAGTGAAACCACTGAACACCATTTGGTCTAATCATAGCTCTAATATAATTCTGTAATGCCTCTGTGTCGATGGAGTAATGCATCATCCATTTTGCTACCTTCTGCACTGGTGCCTAAGAAATGTCCACCTTTTTCCACAACTGAGGATTCCGTGCCACTGTAGTTTACAGGAATCTTGACCATGTTCGACCCATTTTCTGCACCTGCCCTCACCTATTTCTTCCTTCTGACAACACTGATAGTGTTCCCCTGGTCCTCATTTACCACCCCACCAGGGTTCACATCCAAAGGATTATAAGCTGTCATTTCCTCTACCACCAGCGGGATGCCACCACCAGACACACATTCCCCTGCCCTCTCTTGTTGCATTCTGCAGGAATTGCTCCCTCTGGGACACCCTCGTTCACTCGTCTTCCCCTCCCAATACCTCCCCATACCCCCACCTTCCTATGTAATGGAAGAAGGTGTAACATCTGCTTGTTTACTTCCTCCCTCCTCAGTATCCAAGGCCCCAGATACACCTTCCAGGTGAAGTAATTTATTTGCACTTTGCTCAATCTAATCGCTGCTCATAAATGTGGTCTCCTCTACAATGGGGAGACACATTGCAGACTGGGTGACTGCTTAGTGGACCACCTACGTTCTGTCTGCAAAAATGGTCCTGAGCTACCTGCCACTTCAGCACATCGTCATGTTCTCTGGCCAATATTTCTGTCTTGGGTTTGTCTAAGTGCTGCAGCAAGGCTTAACGCAAGCTGGAAGAACAGCATCTCATTTTCTGTTTGGGGATCCTGCAGCCTTCAGGACTCGACATCAAGTACAATAATTCTAGAGCCTGACCTTCTCCCGTGACCTTTACACACCCCCACACACAGGCCCTTTCACATGAGCTGCTTTCAGCATAGCCAATCCATTTGCACCTACTTATGGTCCCCGTTATCAGCTTCTTTCTCTCCATGGTTTACCATTATCTGTCTTTCTGTCTGCCTATCTCTCTCTCTCTCTTTCTCTTTCTCTCCCCCCCCCTCTGGGCTCCATGTCCACCTATTACTTACACCCTTGTCTTTTCACCATCAGCCCCCTACCCTACCCTTACCTGTCATCAGCACATATACTGCATTTTTTCTAGCCACTGCTGGTTCTGACGGAAAGTCACTGGACTCAAACGTTAACTTTCCTTTCTCTCCACAGATGCTACTGCACTTGCTGAGGTTCTCCAACAATTTGTTTTGTTAGAATCACGCATCTCCTTTTCCTATTACCCAGTCCTGCTTATAAATATGCTTAAAAAATCAAAGTAAGTAATGTGAACAGAAATCCTGGAAAAGGGAATTACCAGAACAGGAATGTTTGTAACTTTTAATTTAACCTCAATCTGAAAACAGCTAAATCTTGGAGCCTTATTGGAACAATATTTAATAACAAAAGATAAATTATGAACTACATGGCACAACATACCTCCTGATAGAACTTTACATTTTGACTCTTAGAGGATTATGCAAGTACACAATAGTCCACTGCAGTTTTAGCATAGAAGGAAGCCATTTTGTGCTAACAATAAGTCAACGTTGGATCTGTCTGGCCTAGGAACATTTCCTATTGCATGTGATAGAAGTCAGTAATTCAGAGCAATTTCATGGACCTGGCTTAATTGTCTTGTTTGACAGATTGTGACCATTGTAAAGTCACTTACTTTGTACATCACAACTTTGTTTCTGATTTTTTTTCTACCCAATACTGTTATTGTTTGTGGGGTATCTGAATAGATCAACAGTACCATTAAAACTACTCGACAACAATTAGCATGTAATTACTAGTTTTTCTTTTTGCTCAGGGCATCAGTTCTTGTATAGCAAGTTCACAACATCTTTCAAAAATATCTTTGGTGATATTTCTTCCAGTTTTAACTTGCAAACATATGATTTAAACAAATTGCTTAAATTTTCGACCCGATGAGGATCTAAGCGAACAGCAGTAAATTAAAAGAAACGTTTGAAAGGAATGACATGATCATGTTTAAACTGTCAGATTGCAAACAACGCTTTGGTGGATCCTGTAAGGAAAATATGTTTTAAATGAGGCTAGTTTATAGCTATCTCTGATAAGAATGGGACCTAGATGATTAAAGACATGTCTGCTGGTGGTGACGGATTGGGAGCTGAGGGAGACTGGACACGGTCTACATGCTAGGTTTGTACGAAAATTCAGAGTCAGAGGCAAGGAGTGTTTGGAGCCTTTACGGAACTTCAGTGGAGCAAAGTTGCGACGGGATCCAACCATTTAAAAGCATTCGGTACTTGGAGACCAAAATAGACCATCAACAATGGGAATAATTGGTGAGCTGAACTTGATTCAGGTTAGGACATTGGCAGCAAAGTCATAGATGAGCTGATGTTTACAGATGATGGAGAATAAGAGTTCGGTGAGGTCGGTATTTGAATTACTGAGACTGGAGGTAGCCATGGATGAATGAGTATTTTGGCACAGATTGGCTGAGGATTGGCAAAGAATGGGATGTCACAAGAGGTTGGAATTGGACACTCTTTGTGATATGGTTTTGATTTGGAAGCTCGAATACAGTACAGAGATTTCTAATAGTTTGCCTCAGATAGAGACAGTGACGAGAGAGGGAGAAAGATGTAGTTGCTAATAAGAAAATGAAATTTATGGTGGAAGAAGAGAACGTTGACCTTCCCAAAGTTTAACTGGAGGAAATTGTGAGTCATCCAAAACTGGACATCAGACAAATAATTTGATAGTATATATTGAGAGAAATGATGGAGAGACAGAGTTGGATGACATCAGTATTCATGTTAATACTGACTCTGTATCTGCAGTTGATTTCTCTAAAGGCTAGCATACAAATGAAAAGGAACACAAGAGCCTGCACTGCCCCACCTCTCATGCTTTCTTTGAAAACTCTGGTACTGACTTGTTTGATCACATCTTTTCCATTTGGTACATAAAGGATCAGAGTGCTGTGTTCTTTTGATTACTTTGCATCTGCTTAAGAAAATTGATATGTCCTAATTATTATCACTGTTTAATTAATATCCTGACATTTGAAGTATTTCTTTCATTTAGTTTCTAATATGCTCTTAAAGTTTTGGTTTTGATCATGTCTTGCCTCCAGGTAGCACACTTGCGGGCAAGGAAAATTCAGTCAACTTCTCTGCATTTGAACATAGAATGACACAATCAGCCCAGAAACAGGCCATTCGACCTAACTAGGCTGGACTAGTGTTATGCTTCACTCTCGTTGCCTTTGTGGTCAATGGTAGACACCTTCGCCTCACCTTCTGGAAATCCAGGTTTTTTGTCCATGTTTGAATCAAGATTGTAATGAGGTCAGGAGCTGAGTGGTCCCGACGGAACCCAAACTGGGCGTCACTGAGCAGGTCATTGCTGAACAGGTGCTGCTTGATTAGCACTGTTGATGACACCTTCCATCACTTTACTGACAGTGGAGAGATAGGGTGGTAGTTGGCCTGGTTGGATTTATCCTGCTTTTTATGTGCAGGAATATCTGGGCAGTTATCCACATTGTTGGGTAGATACCAGTGTTGTAACTGTACTGCAAGAGGTTGGCTAGGGGAGCGGTAAGTTTCTGGAGGACAGTCTTCAGTACTATTGCCTGAATGTTGCCAGGGTCCCATAGCCTTTACACTACACAGCACCTCCAATGATTGGTTTAAACATTTATTCATGAATGGGATGAGGGTATCGCTGGCTAGGCAGCATTTATTGCCCATCCCTAATTGCCCAGAGAGCAGTTCAGAGTCAACCACATTGCTCTGGGTCCAGAGTCACATGTAGGCCAGACCAGGAGTTTCCTTCACTAAAGGACATTATTGAACCAGGTGGGTTTTTCTGACAATTGACAATGGATTTATGGTCATCATTAGATTCTTAATTCCAGATTTTTTTATTGAATTCAAATTTCTTGATATCATGAGGAGTGAATCAAATTGGCTGAAGGCTGGTAGCTCTGATGCTGAAGGAGGTTGAGATGGATCATCCACTCAGCACTTCTGGCTGAAGATTGCTGAGAATACTTCAACTCTGTCCCATGAATCCCTGTGCTGTGATGTATATCCCAAATTCAGAATTTTATCTTCTCGGGAGACACTCAATGTTCTCTGAGGCACCAAATGTGGAAGCAGTTCAGCTGCTTTTTTGTCTCACTTGAGTACATACCAGGTTTGTTAGTTAGTTTGCTGTTGGTCCATGCTCAGTTTCTCAAGAGTGACAAGAGGGCTATGGTCATAGCAGACCTGGTGATTATTTTTGTCATTGAGCAACAGGCTGTTGATAATTATTGATCCTAAGTATGTGAAGCTGTTGTTGATGATGGTGTTGATGGAAGGTAGAGTCTGTACATCCTGGGGCATAACTTGAGCTTTCTTGATGTTGATTGCCAGTCCCAATGTCTTGCAGTCCTGTGGAGCCGATCTACAAACTATTGCAAGAGATGCTTGGTATTGGATATCAGTGCCTTGTTATCAGCAAACTGCAACTCACAGACTTGGACATTTGGTTTTGGTCTACACCAATTTAACAAATATTCTCCACTTTTGAACTGTTTACCACAGAGAGAAATCCTCCGCTTTGTCAGCATTTTCAATTGCCTTACTGACTGCAGTGTTGTTTTTAATGAATTATTCACTTGTATACTTGGGTCCCTTTGCTTTTTGAACCTCATTCAGTTTCTTTTTTCTAAGGTGTGTCGTCACCTCACATTTATGTATCTTTACATTTATTTGCCATTTAACTGTCTGGTTGTTTGATACGTTATTTCATTATGTTACAATCTACATCAGTGTTAGTTATGGCTCCATTAACCGCATCGAGTTACCCAAATGAAACAAGTAAGATATAATGACTGGCACAGTGCACCATTAATTCGGCAGTTCTCATTTTTAGTGGGCGTTATCTTGTTCTATGATGCCATTTGCAGATTTAAAGCACTTTGTGGATTTTCTGGTTTCAATAAGCAAGAGAAGAACACTCATTTCTTCTCAACGTTATGCCATAGTTACATCAAAAGAAAAGTTTTACTTTTAAGGTGTTTTTGTTTCAGAGCAAGCCAAGGCACATTTTCTTTTAAATTCTTATTTATGCTGGTCTCTTTCTCTTAGTACATATACATCAGTGAAAATTGTACATTCAGTGCTAGCCAATAAGTAATCTTCTTTTTTTAAAAGAAAAGAAAGCACCTCCTATGCTAAGAAACAAATTGTAAAAGTGCTCAGGAGCCCAGTGAGCAACTGAGGGTGGTTCTATTTCAAAAACCGAAAGAACTGCAGATGCTGTAAATCAGGAACAAAAACAGAAGTTGCTGGAAAAGCTCAGGAGGTCTGGCAGCATCTGTAAAGAGAAAGTCAGAGTTAACGTTTCGGGTCCGGTGTCCCTTCCTCAGAACTCCTTCCGTTCTGAGGAAGGGACACCGGACCTGAAAAGTTAACTTTGATATTTTCTTCACAGATGCTGCCAGGCCTGCTGAGCTTTTCCAGCAACTTCTGTTTTTGTTCGTGGTTCTATTTCAGTTGGGAATCTTTTAGCCGAAATGAAGTTTTCTACATTGAATAATGACCAATTGTCATCTTCCTGATGTAGACAGGTCTGCTTGAGCATTTTCTGTTTTTTATTTGGGATTTCCATTCTGTGCCATTCACGTTTTTGTTTTCACTTGTTGCAACTTTCCAGTGGATCTTGGTGGTTTTCCTGGAACACAGTACGCCACTCTATACATCAGTGAATGTCGCCACAGCACTGCTACAAACTGTCATTGATGTACTCCTCACAGCACTCACTCACCTCCACAACAGTATTATAACAGTAGGAGTGGCAGATTCAGTTTTCCACTTTAAAATAGCTGCTAATATACATAGTATAAAATAATGGATGTGGTGGCAGGAGTTACAAGGTCATAATTCAGTTGTTTATAGTTCTGCTGAATTTCAGAAATCACATTCTGTTGTTTTAGTAGTTGTGGTATTGTAATGGTTCAACCTTGAGTTGATTGATTTATTGTCATGTGTACCAAAGTACAGGGAAAAGCTTTGTTTACAAGCAGATCAGAGTAGGCAAGGATGTACAGATCAAAAAGACGTAGGGGCATACAGGTTACATTGCGCAGGACATGTGCTAGGCAAGATCAACATTAGTAAGAACAGCATTATTTGAGGCCAGAGAGTCCATTCATCAGTCTAATAACAGCTGAGAAAAGGCTGTCCCTGAACCTGCTAGTATGTGTGTTAAGGCTTCTGAATCTTCTGCCTGATGGAACAGGTTGTAGGAGGCCATTACCAGGGTGCGATGTGTCTTTGATGATGTTGGCAGCTTCTCCACAACAGGGAGTCACGTAAGTGGTGTCTTGGATGGAAGGTTGGCTTCCATGATCGTTTGAGCTGTGCACACCACCTCCTGTAGTTTCTTACGTTCCTGGGCAGAGCAGTTGCCAGACCGGGCTGTTATGCACCCGGACAGCTTGCTTTCAATGGTGTCTGTAGAAGTTGGTGAGGGACCTTATGAACATGCCAAATTTCCTGAGCTGCCCGAGGAAGGAGAGGCGTTGTTATGCCTTCTTGGCTGTCGCATCTACGTGGGAGGCCCAAGACAGGTGGTCAGTTACCGTCACTCCTGGGACCTTGACACTGTCTACCATTCAACCACTGTTCTGTTGATGTAAATGGGGGCATGTTCTTCTCCTTTCTTTCTGAAGTCAATGATCAGTTCTTTAGGTTTGCTGACATTGAGAGAGAGATTGTTCTCATTGCACCACATTATGCAGCTCTCTATCTCCCTCCTGTATTTTGACTCATCATTGTTCGATATCCATGCTGCTATGATGGTGTTGTCAGTAAATTTGTAGCTGGCAACTTGTAGTTGCAGCTTTTGTAGAATGGCTATAGCACAGAAGATTGTTATTTAGCTCATCATGTTTGCGCTCGCTCTCCACAAAAGCAGTTTATTTCATTTAACTTCAGTCTTCTCTCTCCACTGCCCCCCACCCCTGCCATCTTTTCCATATAACGTTTGACTATTTTTCCCCTTTAAATTATGATTCAAATCTCTTTGGGTAGCACAGTGGCTCAGTAGTTAGCACTGTTGCCTCCACAGAAAGTGGTTTCCAGATTCTAACCACTTGCTGCATAAGGAAAGATTTTTCCACGTATTGTCATTGCTCACTTTGCTAATCACCTGAAATCATTATCCTCTTCTTTCTCAATCCTTCCACCATTGGAACATTTCCTCCCTCTCTCTGTACTCTCTCCAGACCCCTTATGATTTTGAATACCTTTTATCAAATTCAATCAAATCATCTCTAGCATAAATATTTGCTCTCATGATAGACAGACCGTGGCAGTAATATGTACCATCTTCAAGCTGCACTACAGCAGGTTCACCCAGTCTGTATGTAGATTGAAGCCACCCATGATTACTGCATAGGTTATGGATCTGGACTGGATTACCGGGATGAGGAAAGGTGAGCGCACAAAAGTGATTTGAAAATGTGGATTTTAAACAAATCTACAGTCAAGACATTGCCTATCCAGGAGTTGGTTTAATTCAGTAAGTGCAGAGGTGATGGGTGACTAGAAATTGGTGCTGTCTAAGGAGCTTTAGATGTCATCAATTTTACCAATGTTGGATTGTAAGATAGCCACCAGGACAGAATTAGATTAGTTAAGTCAATGGTTAAAATAGACTTTTTGAGGCAAATTCAGCAGCAGATAAGCTGATAGGTTCGTGATTATCAAGGGGATCAAGGGTTACGGGGAGAAAGCGGAAGAATGGGGTTGAGGAACTTTGATGAATGGCGGAGCAGACTTGATGGGCCGAATGGCCTAATTTCTACTCCTATCTCTTACGGGCTTATGGTCAAAGCAGGTTTAGATAATGTTATGGATGTTTTGGCATGCTGCAAATACATCAGAAAGCCATCTTCAGTTTAGATACAAAGTCAAGCTAGTGGTTGATCCAGCCAACCCATCACAGCCGTGTATGAGAGCCTGAAAATGGTAGCTGGGGAACTGATGCTAATGTGTCAATGAATGAAAACAGGCAACAGTGGAACAGTTTGTCGAAATTGGAGAAGTTGAGGCAGTCCTTCTTGGACCGGAGCAGGTTAAAAAAGATTTTTAATTTATTTATGGTACTTGGATGTTGCTATCTGGGCCAGCATTTATTGCACATCCCAATTACCCTTGAAAAGGTGGTGGTGAGCCACCTTCTTGAATCCCTGCAGTCCACAAAGGAAAGGTAAACTCACTACTTTTCAGAATGGAATTCCAGGATTTTGACACAGCAATAATGAAGGAAAGACAATAGTTCCAAGTCAGGATGATATGTGGCTTGGAGGGGAATTTGCAGGGTCTGGTGCTCCCAAGTATCTGCTGCCCCTGACCTTCCAGGTGATAGAGATTGCAGCTTTAGGAGGTGTTTTCAAAGGAGACTTGGTTAAGTATAATTTTCAAAAGAAGTATGCTGATGAATGGAGTACAACATTTGATCCAGCATGATGTAATGAAAGTTGACTAATTTTGTAGAAGAATCTTTAGGGATGATTGACCATACAATAATAGAATTTTACATTGTTTGAAACTAAATCAGTTAAAACTGTATCCAAGTTGTTAAATTTGAATGAAGGAAATTATTCGGGTATAAAGGGCAAGCTGGCTGAGTTGGATTGGGACAATGCATTAAAATGTATGAGAGTACATAGGCAATGGAGAGTTTTTGAAAGAATTATTAGGTCATTTATGCTAACCATACATTTCCTCAAGCTGCGAAGAAAAACAACAAAGTCATATAACTGTGGCTATCAAAGCGTGTTAAGGATTGTATAATGTTAAAAGAAAAGGTTTAAATGCTTAAAAGAAAATTTGTTAGGAAAAGTGCTAAACCTGAGGTTTAGGAGGATTTTATAAAATGCCAAAGGAAGACTAAGAAACTGATAAATAAAGTGAGAATAGAATATGATAGTAAATTAGCAAATAAACATAAAAATAGACAGTAAAAGCTTCTATAAGTGCCGAAAAATGAAATGTTTGGCCAAGCAAATGTGGGTTCATTACAGGCTGAGTCAGGAGAATATGTAATGGGGTATCGATAAATGGCAGAGAAGCTAAATAATTACTGTTTGTCTTTCTCCGCTAAAGAAGCTGCAGGAAATCTCCGAGAATTCAGGATCCAAGAAACTATGGAATGAGGAATTGAAGGAAATTTTTTTTAGTAAAGAGGTCTTGATGGTGAAATTAATGGGTCTAAAGGCTGATAAGTCCCTGAAACCTGGCATTCAACATCCTACAATGTTGACTGCCGTAACTGAAAATAGTGGGTAGGTTAGTGATCATCTTTCAAAATCAGATTCTAGAATGGTGTCTGCAGTTAGGAAGATGGCAGTTACTACCTTCCAATTTACGACAGAAACTGTGAACAGCAGACAGTTTACAGACAGGCATAAGTAGTCGGACATTTCCACAATATTATAAAGCACGTGATAAATTAACACTTGAATCTGATTGGGCATAGTCAGCATGGATTTGTGAATGAGGAAATTGCATTTGGTGAACTTGTTGAAATTCTTTGAGCGTGTCACCAAAATAAAATTGGCAAAATAGATGTAGTATATTTAGATTTTCAAAAGCCTTTTGATAAAGTCCCCCACAGGAGATTCATTATGTGCTACCCATGTGTTACAATTTTGTGGAAGTGTTACCATTGATTAATGATTGTTTTCAGTCTGTTAGTCAAAGTGTAAGAATAAAAGGGCTGTTCTCGCATTGACAGGGTGTGAGTAGTGAGGCATTGCAAAGATCAGTACGTGCGCCCCATCTATTCACAATATATATCAATGGTTGGATGTGGGAACAAAATTTAATACTTCCAAATTTGATATGCCACAAGTTTTTGGGCATATGTGCTGTGGTGAAGATGCATTGCGGCTTCAAGAGGATTTGTGCGGACTTGGTAAATGTTTAGAACATGGCAGATGGAATATAATGTGGAAAATGGTGAGGTTATCTGCTTTGGTACAAACAACAGATGTACAAAGTATTTCTTCACTGGTGAGAAGTTAGAATATGTAGATGTACAAAGGGACCTAGGTGTCCTTGTCACTAAGTCACTGAAGGCTAACATGCGGGTGCAGCAGGCAATTAGGAAGGTTAATGGTCTCTTGGTCATTGTCACAAGAGGATTTGAGTATAACAGCAGCAAAATCTTGCTTCAATGGCACCTCAGTTAGACAGCTCCTGAAGTACTGTGCAGTTTTGTCCACTTACCTTAGGAAGGATATTATTGCCATAGAGCAAGTGCAACACCAGACTTATTCCAGGATGGCAGGACTGGCGTGTGAGGATTTTGAAAACTGGGCCTGTATTCTCCAAAATTACAAAGGGTGAGAGTTAATTCTTCTTGAAACTCACAAATTAAGGGTTTTGGCAGGGCAGATGTAGGTGAGATGGTTTGGCAGTCTAAAACCGAAAAAACACAATTTTAAAATAAAGGGAACCAAGATGAGACATTTTACTCAGGGTTGGGAATGTTTGAATTTTCACATGAGTACAGAATTTCAGTCATTCAGTGCTTTTAAAGTTATGCCTGACGCCAGTTTCTAAATATCAATGGTATAAAGGGATGCGGTGATGGTGTGGGGGAAAAGGCATTAACATGGATGAACAGGTTTGATCGAATTCGATGGCAAAGCAGGCTTGAGATGCTGAATGGCCTGTGTTGTGTTCCAGTCCCTCAGAAATGTCTTCTCTAACTCTGGCGTTTTGGACATTCCCAATTTTAATCATTTTTACTGGCCATTGCTGGCCATGCTTTAAACGGCCTGGGTCTCAAGCTTTGGAATTTCTTTCTTGAATCCCTCTGTCTCTACCTATCTTTTTTCCATTAAGAATCACCTTAAAACCTACTTCTTAGCAATCTTTGGTCATCTGCCCTAATATCTCCTTATGAGGCTCAGTATTGTTTTTTTTCTTTTATAACCGTCCTTTGGGAAGCCTGGAGACATTTCAAAAAAGTATTGGCGGTGCTATATGACATGTTTGTTAAGCATCTTTTCCTACCAATTTTATGTCTCTTAATCTCATTGATTTTGCTGTTATACCACCTGTGTCAGTGAGTAATTTTCAAAATCGTTCAAGCTGTAATTAAGTTTATACATTGCATATGTATTCTATTGTACTCTTCCATTGGATAAACAAGCCTGGTAGGAGAAAGTATTAGTAAAGTATGCAAGTCACCACAAAAGCATGGAAAAGTATATTTCCATGGGGTTATGGATCTTTTTCAATGCATATTTGATGGCGTAACCCTCTCACCAATGATGAGTTGATAGTTGTATCTTTTGCTTTTCACTCATTTATGCTTTATTCTATTTTGCTCTTACCTTTTCCCTGCTGACTGCAGGCCGGAAAAGCTGTATACAAAGGCAATTGTAACTAGTTGATAGAAAGTCTTTGCACAAGGTTCATCTGCCTCCTCTTCCATATAGTGCCATCAACCTGGCTAAACTTCATATATTAACGTACCTTGAAATGTAGATCTTTGAGTCTTGCTGAAAAGAGCAACATTTTGTCGAGCCTTTTTGTCATGCACTCATCGGGACATTTTGCAAGAATACCAATTCAATACAAATCAAATTTGTACTGAAAGGCGAGTACTGATTGGTTGGTATGTGGACTCTGATTGGCAGAGATGTTGCCGTGGAGAATGCACCGATGAATTAACAACCAGATTCTGTCTAAATTTCAAACCTGGCAGGTAGACTTTGACTGGTCAGGGGATTGCCCTGAGATGTGAACCAGTGAATGAATGACTGTCACCTATTTTATTGCTGACTTTTATTGTTGTGATTCAGTATAGCCATCGTACTGTTCTTGAGTTGACGTCTGCACCTCAAAGTAGACTTGACTGGAATTTTCTAGTTAACTCATACAGTCATAGCGCTAAACATTGTGAAACTGAGCTATACTTACCAGGTTTGCCATGCCCTGTTTTCCAAAGTTGGTTGGAGCAGTAGTAGGATTGCACAATAAGGCTCTTTACCCTAGTGTCAGGGGAAGCCACAGTAAGGGCTCTTGCTCTTGATATCCTGTGATTCCTGGAAATGCATTTGCATGGATATTATAGAAGAACATAATTAAAAGACCTTTAACTGCTGAATACGCTGCCACAGTGAAAATGACATTTCAAAATATAATTTGTCTTTTAAATATTAAATTATCTTCTTTTCAAAAAAACAGGATGTTGGTTGAAGGATTGAGCAAGTTAAGTATGTCACTTTTAAGACACTTCCGGGCAACTCCCAAATAAACATAACCTTTCCTTTTGAATGCATCGTGCGCTACTTCATTAGTCCAAGGGCATCTGATATGTTCTGTGTATGGATGAGGCCCAGTTCCCTTCTGCCCTTTCCCAGATTACTGAGCATTGGGATTGGCAATAAAAAACCCCCACTGTATCAGAAGTATCAACGTAAGAGAGATATTAGGGCAAAAATTTATGATCAAAAGGAGGTTATGTTCCAAGTTGCACATTGGTGCTGTTTGTTTAAAGAGAGACACATTAAATTAGATTACCTTTTTTATAAATAGATTTCACCCAGTACAAGTGATGGCCGTGTTGAGAGTAAGTTGCAGTGCTGGTTCTGACAATCGCATCTGTTATCCTGCAGATAATCTGATACAAATGTCTTTGTTTTGCAGGCAAAGCAGAGAGAGCATCATTCCCATTTGGGAGGGACTCAAACATGCAGGGCTGTCAGGTCAGTAACCTATTCCACTTCCTCAATGAGTGAAGCATTTACATTATTGACTTAACGTGTTTGTGCTTGTCATTTGCACTCAAAGCAAAAGAGGATTTTGTAACATTAATAAGGTTGCTTGTAAAATGAACCATGGATCACCATTAAGGTATGATATTAGGTTATTTTATTTTTGTTTAATTTGGGAGCAGTTTTCCTATTACTGAAAATAAATAGTGCTTAAGGTATTGTTAGACTACAAGTGTACTGGTTTGAGTTTGAAGTGTAAATTTAAACTCTGTTTTGAAAGTGGGCCAATTAGAATCTGGGCCTGACAAGAAAAGCAGTCTCTTTTAGCAATGTGGTTGCTGTTGAGCTTCCAACTAAAACAAAAATTACCTGAGAGCAGGAGGAAGTTGACCATCCAGACACAATCCCACCAGACCTGAGGTATGTGGCAAAAGAACCAGAAGATTAGAGCTTTGTTACAATGGAATAGGCAGGGGAATCTAGACAAGAAAGGCATAAACTTTCCATGTGAGGCCTGGGGTAGCACTTCCAACCAAGTTTCAGTTGTTTAAGCTTCTACTGTGCTCTAGTATTAAGAAGTACACCCAAAGGTTTGATGTTGTACAGATAAGATCATAGCAATAGAAGTAGGAGTAGGCTATTCAGCCCCTCGAGCCTGTTTCTATGACAGATGAGACCTACTGTCATATATATTTTAAGGTATTAGGTATAAAGGTTTCCTTGAAAGATTAAGAGCAAACAATTGGTCAGAGATAGGGTTTAGGTGGATTGGAAATTATTGGAGAAGGGTGCAAGGATCCACTGATCAGTGGAAGGATTGTTTCAAAGAAGAGGGCACAGAGGCAAAATTGATGGGAGAAGAGTTCAATGTCATGCCAAGACTGAAATTCATTGAGGTTGTGGGGTAAGAAGATAAGAGTCTTTTGATAGACACAAATGGTTCAGCATCTGAGGGGGAAAGGACAGCGGGTATACTGAATATGCAGCAAGAGTTGAGATTAGAAAAATGGGACAGGGTAAGAAGGAAGAGGATGGGAGGAAGGATCCTAAGGGCATTGTTACCCGTATGTTGTTGGAGCTTGAGTTCCTTATTACCTGGAAGGAAGAGAACAAGTTTTTTTTTTGTTAAGAAATGTTTATTAAGATGAATAATGAAATGAAACTGAGACTAGGAGACCTTTGAGATGGGGTGAGTTGTTGCTGATCAGGTCAGCAGTTGGCACTGAGAATGAATGTCATGATACTGTGAAGAACAGCAGTCCAAGAATGTTATATGTAGCAGGGAGACCTGGTGGATAGTGGATTTGAAATCCAATGCATGGAACTTTAGCTGGAGTCCATGTGGGGTAAGTTGGAGCCAGATTCAGTGACTGAGGAGCGAGATGTCACTGATTGGTAAACACCTGATCAAGGAGTAGGAGGGAAATGTTAAGTATTTAGGTTTTTTATGATAACAATATTCGTATTAAACCAGAGAGATTGTAGCATTGTCAGACCTGCTGAATTTTTCTAACACTTAGTATTTTTATTTGGATTTCCAGCATCTGTAGTGTTTTGCTTTTATCACAACATAAGCTTGCTGTATTCAATATATTTGGCCAAAGTAAGATTGGGTAGCATTTCACTATTGTGAATGTAAAAGAGCCTTTAAATTGTTAACACAGCGATCATGTGGCACTTAAATGTTTGAGGCCATGTACTCCGAAATTACCGATAGGATATGTGAAAGCATAATGTTATGAATCCAGCTGATTGTTCTTACTGGACAAGTCAGATTCCAGAGAGGAATTTGGCTTGATAGATCATATGTTGATTTGCTTTGATTTTAACAAAGTTGTTCTTACTGATGCCATAAGTATGCAATGCTGCACATCTTGTTTTAACAATAGAACAGAAGTTTATTAACAAAAGAAATAAGAATAAAATAGAATAAATTAGACCATTTACTTGTGCAAAGTAAAAGATTTTTAAAGGCAGTAAAAGTATAATCTCATTAATCCCAAAGCACTCCATTATAAATTGAAATGAAACAAAGCAAAACATCTTTAGTATCGTCCGAAAGCACACTCCTAGCCCAGTACACAAAACACTACTTGTACAGTATTCATAGTGGAGCTCCTGTATCTAACACATTAGTATTAAACCACTTGTAACTTAACTTTTAGCATGGAACTGTAGATAGTTTCTTCTTGAAACTGTTGCCCACCTGCTTAAACATACTCTGCTTTCAGTAATCTCTTTTTGGGATTTTATCCCAGTACTTCTGGCCTGTGACTAACTCTTCACTCTAAGGTAACCTAGTTCACCACATATCCTTCCCTTCTCCAGAGCACTGGTCTGTACGGCCAGCACAGGATTTCCCAGGACCACCCCATTTAAAGTTAAAACTGAAGTTAAAAGTCTCCCTCTGTAAGCCATGGATGTTCCTTTTGAGCTTGGGGGAGAAAAAAGCAAGTTTCTAACAAACCTTGAGGTCCGTTATTTACCTTGTTGGGTCAGAAAACAATCTAAAATAAACAAAAGTCCAGTAGTAGTGCTCACAAACCCATTTGTTCTAAAGCGAGGCTTCAAAAACTGTTTTGAAAGAAATCACCATGGCTACAGAAATACTTACATGTTGATAATTAACTTCTGACCAATGTTACCCCTCATTTTTATTTTCCTTTGTGTAGACCTCCGAGGTCTGTGCACAGCAGAGGCTGCTTAAACTGGAAGTCAATGCTATAATGTGCATCAGCGCACTGAATGCTTAGATGGGACGTTGCTTCAGACATAGAAAATCCACCAGTTACTAATTCAAAAATCAAAAACATCAAAATTACAATAAATGATTTTAAATATACCTATTATATATGTATGTAAATTGTGTAGTTACATCACAGCATAGGATTTCCATTCACCAAGCCAGCTAACAAAGTAGAAATCAGACCGTTGTTCCTTCATAAACGCTGAAAGGTCAAAGATAACCTGAGGGAAGCTTGCAGCTGGTTCATTTCACAGCAAGAATGAAGAAAAAGCAATGTGAGAGTACCCATTGGGGGTCTCTAGCATGAGCTGCCTAAATTTCATTCTAGGTACTTATGCAGCTCGTTTGGCTATGCGGTATCATGGACCAGTAACTCAATTTGAAGATGTAGTTGTCTCTTAGAGTGGCACGGTGGCTCAGTGGGTAGCACTGCTGCCTCGCAGTGCCAGGGCCCCGGGTTCAATTCCACCCTCGGGCGATTGTCTGTGTGGAGTTTGCACATTCTCCCCGTGTCTGCGTGGATTTCCTCCTTTAATCCAAATATGTGCAGGCTAGGTGGATTGGCCATGCTAAATTGCCCATAGTCTTCAGGGATGTGTAGATTAGGTGGGTTATAGGGGGATGGGTCTGGGTGGGATGCTCTGTGGGTAGGTGTGGACTTGTTGGGCCAAAGAGCCTGTTTCCACATTGTAGGGATTCTATGATTCTTCATTGTATATCATAGTGAAAGAAGTGATAGTTGAGACACTGAATGAGCTAAAAACATGTTTGACTGTACTCAGAATTGTAGAATCTCACACAGTACAGAAGAGGTCCTTTGACCTCACTCTTTACCACCAAAAACTGCATTAAATCTACACTAGCCCCACTTTTCAGCACTAAGCCCATAGCCTTGAATACAATGACATTTCAAGTGCTCATTCAAGTACATTTTAAAGCTATAAGATTACCTGCCTCAACTACCCACCCAGGCAGTGCATTTCAGACTCCTACCACTCTCTGGGCAGAACTTCTTTTCCTCAAGTCTCCCTGTCTTTCACTTTAAAAGTGTGCCTTCTTGTTATTGACCCTTCAACTAAAGGGAACAACTGCTTTCTATCCACCCTGTCCATACCCTCATAATCTTATCCACCTCTATCAGGCCACCTCTCAACCTTCTCTGCTGCAAAGAAAAGAACTGAGCTTATCCAGCTTCTCCTCATAACTAAGATGCTACAACCCAGGCAACAACCTGGTGAGTTGCCTCCAGTGCAGTCACATCCTTCTTTTAGTGTGATGAACAGAACTGCATACAGAACTCCAGCTGTGGCCCAACCAAAATCCCGTATAGCTTCAACATCACTTCCCTGCTGTTATAATCTATACCTCAACTGATGAAGGCAAATGTTTCATTTGACTTCGTAATTTTTTTTTGAGTGCTTCATGGGATGTGGGCATCATTAGCATTTATTGCCCATCTCCAGAGGGCAGTTGAGAGTCAATCTCATTGCAATGGGTCCAGAGTCGCATGTAGGCCAGACCAGGTAAGGATGGCAGTTTCCTTCCCTAAAGGACATAAGTGAACCAGATAGGTTTTTCCCAATGTTCAACAATTGTTTCGTGATCGCCATTAGACTCTAATTCTAGTTTATTTTTGTATTCAAACTTCACCATTTGCCATGGCAGGATTTGAACGCAGGTCCCCAGAACATTGCCTGGGTCATAAGAACATAAGAACTAGGAGCAGGAGTAGGCCATCTGGCCCCTCGAGCCTGCCCCGCCATTTAATAAGATCATGGCTGATCTTTGAGACTCAGCTCCACTTACCTGCCCACTCACCATAACCCTTAATTCCTTTACCTTTCAAAAATTTATCTAGCCTTGCCTTAAAAACATTCAGTGAGGTAGCTTCAACCACTTCACCGGGCAGGGAATTCCACAGATTCACAACCCTTTGGGTGAAGAAGTTCGTCCTGACCTCAGGCCTACATCTGCTTCCCTTTATTTTGAGGCGATGCCCTCTAGTCCTAGTTTCACCTGCTAGCGGAAACAACCTCCCTGCCTCCACCTTATCTATTCCCTTCATAATCTTATATGTTTCTATAAGATCTCCCCTCATTCTTCTGAATTCCAATGAGTATAATCCCAATCTACTCAATCTCTCCTCATAATCCAACCCTCTCAACTCTGGAATCAATCGATTGAATCTCCTCTGCACCCCCTCCAGTGCTAGTATATCTCTTCTCAAGTAAGGAGACCAAAACTGCACACAGTACTCCAGGTGTGGCCTCACCAGGACCCTAAACAGCTGCAGCATAGCCTCCCTGTTTTTAAACTCCATCCCTCTAGCAATGGCAGACAAAATTCCATTTGCCTTTTTAATTACCTGCTGCACCTGCAATCCTACTTTTAGTGATTCATGCACAAGGACACCCAAGTCCCTCTGCACAGCAGCGTGCTGCAATTTTTTACCATTTAAAACATAGTCCATTTTGCTGTTATTCCTACCAAAGTGGATGACCTCACACTTATCAACATTGTACTCCATCTGCCAGACCTTTGCCCACTCACTTAGACTATCTATATCCCTCTGCAGACTTTCAGTGCCTTCTGCACACTTTGCTCTACCACTCACCTTAGTGTCATCTGCAAATTTTGACACACCACACTTAGTCCCCAACTCCAAATCATCGATGTAAATTGTAAATAATTTCGGTCCCAACACTGATCCCTGAGGCACACCACTAGCCACTGACCGCCAACCAGAAAAACACCCATTTACCCCTACTCTTTGCTTTCTACTGGTCAACCATTCTTCTATCCATGCCAATACATTACCTGTAATACCGTGCAACTTTATCTTATGTAGCAGCCTTTTGTGTGGCACCTTGTCAAGTGCCTTCTGGAAATCCAGATACACCACATCCACAGGTTCCCCATTGTCCACCATGCAAGTAATGTCCTCAAAGAATTCCACCAAATTAGTTAAACATGACCTATCCTTCATGAACCCATGCTGGGTGTTCCCAGCGGGACAATTTGTATCCAGATGTCTTGCTATTTCTTCCTTAATGATAGATTCAGGCATTTTCCCCACTACCGAAGTTAAGCTAACTGGCCTGTAGTTACCTGCTTTTTGTCTACTTCCTTTTTTAAACAGTGGCGTCACATTGGCTGTTTTCCAATCTGCGGGAACCACCCCAGAGTCAAGTGAAGCTGGATTTTTTTTTGCTTAATCTATTTTTTTCGATCAACCTGTTGAGGGATATTATTTTGCACCTCTGTAGCAGATTGGATTTGAACCCAGGCCTCCCAGTTCCAGGATAGGAACACTACCATTGAGCTACAAGAGGGGCCCTCCAATTTCTGCCATGACAGGATTTGAACCCTGGTCCCCAGAGCATTACTTAGGACTCTGGATTAATAGTCTAATACTACTAGGCCAATGCCTACCTTAATAATCTGGATAAGCAACCCTAGATTCCTCTGTTCCTCTGAGCTTCCTAGTGTCCTGCCATTCATTGAGTACTTGTCTTGCACCTTTGAAGATGAGCCATGGAATTGACTTGCTGGAAAAGTTGAAGTCCATGCAGTCAGAGAAAGTGACAAAATAAATGTGAAGTTTGCTGAGTGTTAGGAAATGGAATAGTGCTGAATGGACTGGAGAAAGTATACAGTAAGGTTCCTCATCTTGGGTGTACAGGGCACAATGTCAAACTTTCCAGAGGACACAAAACTTGGAAATATTATGAACCGAGAGGAGCAGGATACTTTTTAAAAAAAAAAACTCAGGGAAGTCAGTAGAATGGGCAGACATTTGGCAGGTGAAATTTTATACAAGGATCTAGTAATGGTGCATTTTTGTCAGAAGGTCACGATTTTAAACCAGGTATAAGAATGGAGAAATCTGGTAGTATACGTGCACAGATCATTGCAGGGGCGTAACAAAGTTGACAAAAAATGTTAAATAGGGTCTTGGACGTTAAAAGTAGATACGCAAGACAAAAATGGGTAAATTATGGCTGTTTTCTTAAACTCTGTTCGGCCTCAACTGTCACATTGTATCCAATTCTGGACTATTGCTTTAGGAAGAATGTGAAGGCATTATGGAGGATGTAGAAAAGCCTTACAAGAATCATTCCAGAAATTGGAAAAATTGGGGCTGTATTCCTTAGAAGTTGAAAGGAGATTTGATAGAAGCTCAAAATCTTGAGAGTAAATAAATAGCCGATGCGGGGAAAACTGTCCCTTTTGGCAGAAGGGTTGAAAACCAGAGAACGTTGATTTAAGGTCGTTGTCAAAAGCAAGCAATTGCAGTGTAAGAAAACATTCTTTTTCTGAAGTGGAGGGCTTGAATCTGTTACCAATGTTTATGTGATAGTGGTAGATATAATCTGGGCTTTCAAAGGTAGAATGCAGAAGCAGCTGAAAAGAACACAAATTGTGCAAATTACACGGGAGTGGGATTAGCTGAGATGTTTTTCCGAAGACCCAGCAAAGATACAGCAGGCTGAATGGCCTCCTGCAGTTATTATTTACCTGATCAAAAATCTCAGCGAGCACACTTCAGCTTGATTTATGCTGTTTATTCTGGTGTGTTTTAGTGTAGAAATCCAGTTTTGAAGATTCAAAGTTGAAACCCTGGTTCCACTGCACAGTCAGGATACTGTTAACTAACCAAAGTTATGATTAAACAGAAAAGTGATCTTTTCAGAGCTTACCTGTGTTTTATCCATGCTTTTCTTGACACTACTTGATTTATAATGGAAAGTTGGCATTTTCAGGGTCTGGTGACTTTAATTTCTGGATATGAATCTTTACTGATCTCATTGATTTTGTCCAACATTACCTCTTTTGTTTGGAACACAGTTAAAGCATGTGCTGGAAGGGTAGTTAAACATTAATCTTCACAGGAAAATGTATTTCAATACACTATTTAAATTCTCAGTGACGTGTGTAAAGTAGTCACTGGAACAAATTTTCTGTATATACCTGCCAATATTCATAGGAACAGGAGTAGGCCATTCAGGCCCTCAAGCCTATCTTTCTACGACATCATGGATGATCTGAGACCCAACCTTTGGCCCATATCCCTTAATATCTTCATTTAACAAAAAAAATTATCTATCTCAGATTTGAAATTGGCAAGTGATCTAGCATCAACTGCCACTTATGAAGAGAGTTCCAAACCTCTACCACCCTTTGTGTGTAGAAGTGCTTCCTAACATCTCTCCTAATCAGTCTGGTCTTAATTTTTAGACAATGTCCCCAAAGTACTAGAATCAGCCACCAGCAAAACAATTCATCTGTGTCTACCTGTCTTTTTCTGTTGATATCTTGCAGACTTCAATCATATCACCCCTTAATTGTTTAAATTCTATAGAAAACGGACCTAATTTGTATGCCCTGTCCTCAAAACTTAAACCCTGAAGTCTAGTTACAATTCTTGTAAACTAAAGTTGTACTCCCTCCAATACATCCTTCCTAAGGTGTGGTGCTCGGATCTGCTCGCAGTACTCCATCAAGACGTCTATTTTAACTCTGCAAGTGAATGGGTTTTGAGTGAATTAAGATCGGGTGCTTCCATAATAAGATGAATCATTGGGGTACTCAAATGAGAGTTACTATCATTAAGTCAGTTACAATTGTGATTCTGAGACCTAAACTGGGGAAAAAAGCAACCAAATGTTTATACCTGTAAGTTTCAAAGAGAGTCTTACCTTTGCATCATGGCGTTATATTTAATCAAATGAAGATGTGTACAAATAGACAAGTTCAGAACAGAAGCCATTCAGACCTCTACCCTGTCTGGATTCACTAAATTTTTGCCTAATCTGATTGTGACCTCAACTCTACAGTCTCGCCTATCTAGCCCCCATAAGTATTGACTCTGTTGTTAGTTAAGAGTGGCCAAAATGTGAAATGTGATTATGCATAGATTATTGGTTCTGAATCATAGAAATTGCAGCAAAGATAAGACCAAGGTGTAGCACACAATTTCAAAATTTTCAGAGGACACCATACTTTTAAACAGTTTAACAGTATCTGACCCCATTCTCTTGCCCGTTAATCCCCCCCAATCCTCAAAATTCTTTCCTTTCATATGCCTATCTGAATTAATTTCAAATCATGTTTTAGTCTGTGACTGTTATTACAATTTCATACCTTCATAGTTACATTTGTCAGAAAATTACATTAGGAAAGGTTTCCTCTAACTTTTACCTCACTAATTTTGTAATCACTGTCTACCTGTGAATCTTCGCTCATGATTTGCCAACCAGCACAATCAGCTTTCCTTGCTATCTCCTGAATGTGTTTTTAAAATTTCCTTGAACTTCCTCTTTTCAAGTGAGAAACATTTTATATTTTCAAGTGTATCTTAAACATAATCTCTTATTCCTGGTAATACACTAAGTTTAGCTGTATACTTTCCAATTCCCATAATAATTTGCTTGGAAAATTGAGATCATTGAAAAATAAAACAAACTGATGCTTTGATTTTGTCCATTCCTGACCAGGTCCATTAAGTTAGAAATGTCACTATGTGTTTACCATAGATCATCTTTCTTCCCGACACATTTAGTGTTCATAGCATGAACTTCTTTTTTTCTGTATTCCTTTCCAATGAATAGTATACATTCACCTTATCCATGCAATGATCAGTAAAGGAACAACTGGATGCCTTAAGAGAATTTCTTCAGTTTCTTGCTGAATGGACCTTGTAACATAGAAGTAATAAGTTGAGGTATCAACAAATGGAAGAGTTTGAGAAGTAATGGTGGAGAGAGAGGAACCAGTAATAATAAAGAGACGAATATATTAGATGAATAAAAAGATAATTCAAAACATTATGGGCTTTGAGAAGTTAATCTTTTGTGCTTGGTCAAGGTATACTCCCCTGGATAAAAAGGATGGTGTAAAAACTAATTTACGTAAATAAGGAAGAATTTTTATTTTGGTTTATACGGAGAAGTAGATACGATTTTGATCCTTTCATTAAATGGAAGCCAATCATTCATTTAAATTACCTAAAGATAGAATGACAGTTATCTGCTCAGCAAATATTTTAAATCACTTTTGCGATTAATTTTTAGTGATGTTGAAATTGAGGGTAATACCTTCAGACAGGTATAACTGAAGTGGTGAGGATATGTTGAACCTATAGAAATAACAGTGAATGTCAGGACTCTTTTAAAGTGCTTGAATTCTTTAAACACCAGCCCAACATGACAGCATTAAAATAACAAGGATTGCAGTAGAAATTCAAATTGAAGTTGGCAAAATAATCGTACAATGAAGATCATACCAAAATATTGTAATAAAGAAAAATATTTGAAGTACTCTCATTTGTGGAAAATGGTGGAATAGGATCAAAGGGAATGGTTAGAATTGCTTCTGTTAATGTTTTCTTTTCAGGTTTATGTCTTTTTCTACAGCCAATTTTTCATTGTGTTCTTAGTCAACTCCCAGTGAGATTTCTACTGTTTCATTATTGGTACTTTCACTAAGACTTTTTTGTTGTTGAAATAATAGGTCCCGAGTCTTCTGTCTATTAAAACGGCCTTTCCTAACATTTTGTTGTGACATTTTTATATAGTTTTGTGCACTCCACAGCTGGATTAACAACATGTTTGCCCTTTTATACTAGTTAAGTGGCTCATTAGCTGCTTGAGAAGTGTGAAAGGGCCATTATTTTAGGTGAGCTGTGATTGGCCAGTTTCTTTTCTGTTGTTCCTGTTTTAACAGATTTGTGATGCGCAAAAGAAGCTGTATCAAAACCGTCGTTTTGGTTCAAATCTGTTTTAAAGCAAGAGGAGAATTGAACATGTGTGTTTTTTTAAGGAAGCAGGCCATTTTTACTGTATGGGGCAAAATCTGTCCTTGAGAAAGTAAGGGATAAATGATTAAAATAGTTAAAACTGATGCAGGGGAGGTGTTTATCTGTTATCAGGAAAGAGACATGACCCAACGACACAGTATGTTAAAGATAATTCTTATAATGGTCCTACCCTGGGCCAGAAAGCCTTGATTCAAAGTCCCACCTGTTTCTGAGGTGGGTCGCGACATGTCTGACCAAGTTGATTTAAGTATATATTTACAAGATAAAGAGTAATATACAATTTTCAGTTTACTTCACTATCGGGATGATATCTGGGACTGACCGCCAGTTAGCACAGTGATGGTTGATTTCAATTCAACAACAAAAGCTTATCTTTCTATAACACCTTTTAATGTAAAGTCCCAAGGTGCTTCACATTTTTTTTTGGTGCACCGTAAAACCAAATGTGACCCATTAAATCAGCTAGGGAGCTAGGAAACCATATAATCAAAATCTTGATCAAAGAAGGAGATTCTTAAAAAAAAAAGGGGGGGGGCACAGTGACACAGTGGTTCACAGCGCCAGGGACCCGGGTTCGATTCCACCCTCGAGCGACTGTCTGTGTGGGGTTTGCACATTCTCCCCGTGTCTGCGTGGGTTTCCTGCGGGTGCTCTGGTTTCCTCCCACAGTCCAAAGATGTGCAGGGTAGGTGGATTGGCCATGCTAAATTGCCCGTAGTGCCCAGGGATGTTTAGGTTAGGTGGATTAGACATGGGAAATTAAGGGAATGGGTCTGGGTGGGAAGCTCTACAAAGGGGCAGTGTGGACTTGTTGGGTCGAATGGCCTGTTCTAACACTATAGGGATTCTGTGATATTACACAGAGTGGTTTGAAGGAGGAAAGTGAAGAATGGGCGATGAGAGGTTGAGGGAAGGTATTCCAGAGCTTGGGGGCAAGGAAGCTGAAGGCATGGCACTAGTGCTCAATTAAAATAATTGATAGAAGCAGGGCGGATGTTTCCACTGGCGTGTGAAACTAGAAGTAGGGGGCATAGCTTCAAAATTAGGGGGAGCAGATTTAGGACTGAACTGAGGAGGAAATTCTTCACCCAAAGGGTTGTAAATCTGTGGAATTCCCTGCCCAATGAAGTGGCTGAGGCTTCTTCATTGAATGTTAAAGCTAAGGTAGATAATTTTGTGAACAATGATGGAACTAAGGGCTATGGTGAGAGGTTGGGTAGGTGGAGCTGAGGCCAAGAAAAGATCAGCCAAGATCCCATATTGAATGGCGGAGTAGGCTTGAAGGGCCAGATGGCCTACTGCTCCTGGTTCTTAGGTTCTTATGTACTTAGATGCATATGGACATTATAGAGAAGCGCAAAGCTGGAGAAGAGTACTGAAATGGGAAGGAATTTGTAAACAAAGATGAGCATTTTAAAATCAAAGCATTTTTGACAAGGAGTCAATGTACACTGGTGAGAACAAAGAGGGTGTGAGTTAAGGCATACGCAGCAGAATTGTGGATACATCTCATTAAAAAATTGGCAATTTGAGTGCTGTGTATCAGAGATGGAGGTGCTTGCAACAGTAGCATATCATGACCAATGAGCTAAATGATCTTTTTCCAAAACACAGCCAAACCCAGACAACTGACAAATTGAGGAAGGTGTCATGGAATGTTATTCTGTCAAAGGGTGGGAATAGTTGAACTCCAGTATTTTAAAAGTGGGTTGGTAAGAGTAATGTGTAACATGATGTTTCTCTGGTGTCATTAAAAATTGATTATTTTAAAAATTTAACTGAAACAAATCATGCTTAAAATGAAAACCCTGTAATAAAACTGATTTAAGGAGGGTTTGATGTGGCGAGCGATTTGATCATTACTTTAAAAGGATGTGCCATTCTGAAGTTGCAGTCATTGATTAATTGCAATCATCGATTCATCTTTGTTTCTATGAAGTTCCAGGTGCTTGCTGTAGCGATTGTAATGAGGTCAGCCAGGTGGACCTCATAAAATCCAAGTTGCCTGATTTGGGCTAATAATCTGGTCCAATCAGGATGCCATGCCTGACAGGTATAGAACATAGAACATAAAACTGTTCAGCACAGGAATGGGCCCTTCGGCCCACAATGTTGTGCTGAACGTGACCCCAAACAAAACTAATCCCTTCTACATGCCATTGGTCCATAACCCTCCATTCCTTGCCTATTCATGTGCTTATCTAATAGTCTCTTAAAATGCCCCTATTGTATCTGCCCCCATCACCACCACCTCTGGCAGCGCATTCTGATCTCCTGCCACTCTGTGTAAAAAACCTGCCCCTCACGTCTCCTTTGAATTTTCCCCCAACTTTAAATGCGTGCCCCCTACTATTAGACATTTCAATTCTGTGAAAAAGATTCTGACTGTCAACCCTATCTATACATCTCATAATTTTATAGACTTCTATCAAGTCTTCCCCCCGCCACCAGCCTGCTGCTCAAGAGAAAACAAGCCAAGTTTTTCTAGCCTCTCCTTATAGCTCACCCTCTAATCCAGGCAGCATCTGCTAAACCTCTTTTCCACCCTTCTCAAAGCCTTCACATCCTTCCTGCAATGTAGCGACCAGAATTGAACGCAATACTCTAAGTGTGGCCTAACCAAAGTCTTATAAAGCTACAACATGACATCCTGACTCTTGTACTCAATAAAGGCAATCGTGCCTTAAGCCTTTTTTACCACCCTACCTACTTGTGTGTGGCTTCTTCCAGGGAGCTATGGACTTGAACACCAAGATTCTTCTGTACATCAATGCTGTTCAGAGTTCTGCCACTAACTGTAGACTTTTCATGAACATTTGATCTCCTAAAGTGCAGCACCTCATATTTATCTGGATTAAACTCCATCTGCCATTTCTCTGCCCATATCTGCAACTGATCTATATCCTGCTATATCCTTTGACAACCTTCTATACTATCCACCTATCTTTGTATCGTCTGCAAACCCGTCTACATTTTCATCCAAGTCATTTACATATATCACAAGCAGCAGAAGTCCCAGTACGGATCCCTGCGGAACACCACTAGTCAGAAAAACACCTCCAGCCGGAAAAAACACCCCTCCACCGATACCCTCTGCCTTCTATGGGCAAACCAATTCTGAATCCATGCGGCCAAGTCACTGTGAATCTCATGCATCTTAATCTTCTGGTTGAGCCTACCATGAGGGACCTTGTCGAAAGCCTTACTAAAATCCTTGTAAACAACATCTACCATCCAAAATCCTACCCTCATTGATCATCTTCGTCACCTCCTCGAAAAATTCAATCAAGTTAGTAAGATACGACCTGCCCTGCACAAAGCCATGCTGACTGTCTCTAATTAGGACATGCTTTTCCAAATGTGTGTAAATTCTATCCTTAAGAATTCTCTTCAATAGCTTCCCAACCACTGATGTGAGACTCACTGGTATGTAGTTTCCTGGATTGTCCCTATTTCCCTACTTAAACAGAGGAACAACTCTATCTACTCATCAGTTCTCCAGGATCTCTCCGGTGGCTAGTGAGGATACAAAGATCTTAGTCAAGGCCCCAGCAATCTCCTCTTTTGCCCCTGTCAGTAACCTGGGGTAAATATCATTGGGCCCTGGGGACTTATCCACCTTAATGCTCTTCAAGAGATCCAACACCACTTCTTTCTTGATCTCCAAATGCCCTAGCATATTAGCATGCTCCACACAAAGTTCACTACCCTCCATTTCCTTTTCCTGGGTGAATACAGATGCAAAGGACTCATTTAGGATCTCACCCACATCCTCTGCCTCCAAGCACAAGTTCCCTCCTTTAACTTTGCATGGTCCTACATTCTCCCTAGTTATCCTCTTGTTTTCAATGTATCTATAGAATACCTTGGGATTCTCTTTAATCTGACTTGCCATGGTCATTTCATGGCCCCTTCTTGCTCTCCTAATTCCCTGCCTGAGTTCTTTCCTGATTTTCTTTATATCCTCATGGGCTCTATCTGATTTTAGCTTCCTAAACTTTACATATGCTTCTTTTTTCCTTTTGATAAATTCACAACCTCCCTCATTATCCAAGGGTCCCTTACCTTGTCATCCTTGTCCTTCCTCCTTACCGGAACGTGCTGGTTTTGAACTCTCCCCAGCAGGTCGTTAAACAGT
This sequence comes from Rhincodon typus, assembly GCF_021869965.1. Lineage (NCBI taxonomy): Eukaryota > Metazoa > Chordata > Chondrichthyes > Orectolobiformes > Rhincodontidae > Rhincodon > Rhincodon typus. The sequence continues at coordinate 33,689,866 of NC_063332.1, read as the reverse complement.
TCCCACATGTCAAATGTGGACTTGCCTGATGACAGCTCCTCCCAATTAACACTCCCTAGCTCCTGCCTAATACTGACGTAATTTGCCCTCCCCCCAATTTACTACCTTCTTACCTTTTGGTAATGTAAACAGGACCATCCCAGGTTCTGTTCACTTGGAGAGCTGGCTCTGAGGAAGCTGGATCAGTGTCAAGGACTTTGCACATGTAAACAAAGGGTGACTTGGTGACAGGATACTGGCTTCCGTAGAGTCATTTCAGTGGCGACATGAAAAAAGTAAGCTCTTGAAATTCACTCGTAACGCTGGTCTTTGGCATAAGCATTTCCGGCATCATGGCGTTAGTTGGGAAGCTTGACTCATTCAATCCTGCTGGCAAAGACTGGTCCCAGTACGTGGAATGAATACATTACTTTCTTCTGGCAAGTGACATTGGGGTGAATGAAAAGCAGTGAGTAATGCTACTGATAGCTATGGGTCCACAAGCTATATCAGTTATTAGGAGCCTCACTTTCCCTGAGGCACCAGATACTAAAACCTTTCAAGAGTTGATGGATTTCATTAATGAATATTCCGACCCCAAGCCTCCTTCAATTCTGAAATGCTATTGGTTTTACTTGGCAATTCAAGAATGAGGGGAATCCATGTCGGGATTTTTGACTGGGGTAAGAAGATTGCCATGTGACTTTGGTTTAACCCTTAGTGAGATGCTGACAGACTGTTTGGTATATGGGATTAATGAGGTAACCTTGCAAAAGCGCCTACTAGCTGAAACCCAACTGGGCTTCAAACAGGTACTTCAACTAGCTTCGTCATTAGAAAATGCAGCAAATGGAGCATACGTGTTACAGGATAAAGCTGATGGAAGTGAATAACCTTGCCAGGCCGACTGAGCTTGGGAAACACCATTTGAGTGAAGGTAATTGCATAGCCTAACTCAGGACACAGCCTGGAGAGTCCACAGCAAAACCCCAAAACAAAGCCAAGCATTGGCTGAAAGGTTAAAATCACCTTCAGGATTTGGACTGGCAAGCCATTGTAGTTGTTGCCGAGACAGCAAAAGAGTCCCACTGAACCTAAATGCAGTAAGAGAACTCGTAGGCCAGTATCCAGGAGAGTACAGGCTCTGGAAAGTCCACCTCCATCTGGTTTGGAACAGTTACATTGCTTAGCAACATCAAAATTAGAACCAATCAAGATAAACATCTGGTTAAATGGTGACCTGGTTCTAATGGAGGTCGATACAGGCGTGACTGTTTCAGTGATCGCAAGAGTGTATACATTCAGGACTTTGGCTAATACAGAGTATAAATACGCCCAGATAGACAGTCATATTTGTACTCTGGAAGTTCCACCTTTTTGGACTCGGTGTAGAAGACGGCGTATTATTACGGGAGCAAGAGCAATTATCCCAAGCGAAGGTTGCTGCCAGATACTGGCAGAACTCCACCAGGGTCATCCAGGGGTTCCAAAATGTAAAGGTTGTTGAGAAGTTAGGTCTGGTGGCCAGGATTGCATGCAGACATAGATGCATTGGTGGACAGTGCCCACAGTGCCATTGAGAACAAAAATTACTGCCCACCGCGCCCTCTCTCTCTCTCCTCTTCAACATTCCCCGCCCCCCCCCCCAACATTTGTGGGAATGGCCAGGTAAACCCTCAACTCGGGTACAATTCGACTCAGCAGGTTTTCTCATGGGCTCAATGTCTTTAGTCATTGCGGATGCCCACTCAAAGTGGCTGGACATGCATAGAGTTCAGTCATCAAACACGGGGACGACAGTAGAAAAACTGTATGCGGAAGTGTTGGTCACAGACCATGGGCATTGTTTGCCAGCAGGGATTTTGAATATTTCCTAAGCTCAAATGGTATTTGTCAAATAAGGACAGCTCAATACCGTCCATCATTCAATGGCCTGGCATAAAAACAGTCCAAACCGTGAAGGCAAGCTTAAAGAAACAGCTTACAGGTTCACTAGATACCAAACTGTCTTGGTTCCTATTGATTATGGTACCACCCATCATGCAACTACAGGGATAGCTCCAGAACAGTTGTTAAGGGAGAGAAGACTCAGCACTGGGATAAATCTTCCTGGACCCAGTGGCACTGGACAGGGGAATGGCAACAGGAATGCGAATGCTGGACTCAAGATTTCAATAAACGAGAGACTGTTATTTCGGATGAAGTTTGGTGTAGGAACCACAGGAATGGGTAGGAGGCATTGTTGACACAAGGTCAGGTCCAGTGATGTATAAAGTTCGGGTAGGTGTGATGGTCCTGAACAGCACATGGACCACATGAAAGCTACAAAGCCGCAAACAGTGCGGGAGCAAAACATGCCCAGCTGTTCGACAGCCTTTTCAACTGTTCTGGACTCTGTGGTTTCTCCCTCTCTGTCAAGCATTGAAGATACCTCAGAATCTGAGATGGACACAGCACATGTCCCCCACCTCGACAACTTTGCTGCCTGAAGAGTGGAATGAATTTCTTCTGAGATGCTTTGGGTGCAAGGGGCGAGCTGCTATGTGTCACATGCTGCCCGTATCAGAGGCAGAGTTGGAGGAACCTGAGCCAGAGCCAAAATTCCCCAGGAGGAAGAACTGGCCTATGTCATAGAACCCCTACAGTGTGGAAACAGGCCCTTCGGCCCAACAAGTCCATACTGACTCTTGAAGCATCCCACCCAGACCCATCCCTCGAGAGCCCACCTAATCTACACATCCCTGAACACTATGGGCAATTTAGCATGGCCAATCCACCTAACCTGCACATTGTTGGACTGTGGGAGGAAACCCATGCAGACACGGGGAGAATGTGCAAACTCCACATAGACAGTTGCCTGAGGGTGGAATCGAACCCAGGTCCCTGGCGCTGTGAGGCAACAGTGCTAACCACTGAGCCACCATGCTGCCCTGGGGTCTGGGGTAAGGGGAACATAGTGATTGTAATGAGGTCAGCCAGGTGAACCTGATAATATGAATTCTCTGATTGGACCAGTTTAACAGCCCCAATCAGGAAGCCCTGAAGATAAACAATAGTGTCATACATCCTGTTCACTCTCAGAGCTGGCTCTGAGGAAGCTGGATCAGTGTCAAGGACTCTCCACATGTTAATGACGTGTGACTTGGTGACGGGATACCAGCCTCTGTGGAGTTATTTCACTTGCATTCATCATATGTTTTGATCATGTGCTGTGATGATCAGCATCTTTTATACGTTGATGTGATTTTAAAAATTACTTCCAGGCTTGTGACTAATGACGAAGAAAGCAGAAATATTGTTGACTTGAGATAATTTGTATATTTAAATACAGTTAAAGGGAGCACTTAATTGTTTTAAGTAAACAAAAATTGAACGTCATTTTTGAGTGCACTTCTTGTTAACTGTAGTCTGTTCACTGAGAGCGTATTTCACCAAAATTATTTTTAAGTCTCTCCCAAACTGTTCTGGATTTCATATTTTGTTGCCATTAAAGTAGGCTGCGTTACATAGTGATGAGCACACAGGTTTATTTTAAATTTTGACTTTTTTTATTTTCTACTCTGTACACTTAGAGGAGTGACTCTTAGATTACAATAGGTAATCATGTGCAAGCAGTCCTTCCAGGGGTCACCTGTGCTTCTTGCTGTTTGAGCGTTGCAAAATTAGGACCTAGTGGGGTAATGCGTTTTGGCCATCTGGACAGTGTCTAGTCATTGAAGTTAATTTTATGGGAGTTTTGCCTGCATGTTTGATGAGTTGGTTTCAGGATAGTTTTTTTGATGGTCCTTTCATGGAATCCAGAGCACGTAGCAGAGCTATTGCTAATGAAGTTTCTCTAATGCTTTGCTGATGCATATTCCACATATCACTGAAGAACAGGGGATAGTGACAACAATTGCTGTGTACTTTGGGACTTGCGTTGATTTGCAGATGTCCTTGACAAATAGTTGCTGCTGTAATTGTGTAGAAGGCTTAGCTGGTGCATCTGATCTGTGTTGGACCTGCTCATCGGTGGTGTCTGTTACAGAGAGGTGATTGGCAATGTGTGGGAAGTGCTCAGTATTCCTAGGGCTTCCCTCAGACAGGTTGAATATTTCACTGACCAGGCCTGTAAGTAGAGTATTTTGTTTGGGCAAAGTTCAAGGAAAGATTAAGTTTCTTGTATGCAAAATTGAAGAAATCAAGAGTGGCTTCCTGTCTAATAGAGTGTTACTGGAGTCATGTATAGTTATCTATAAACTATGTAATCATGTATGTCACCGGTGGTCAGTTACATTTTGGTATAGAGGCAACTGAGAATGAAGTGTCTGTGTTATTGAAGGTTCTGAGGAAGGGTCACCGAACCCAAAATGTTAACTCTGTTCTTTCCTTCACAGATACTGTCAGACCTGCTGAGCTTTTCCAGCAACTTTGCTTTTGCTTCTGTGTTATTGAATACTGAATCCAGAGGGCACTTGATCTCTGATAAATTGAATAGCCACCGTTGGCTAAATGGTATAGAGTCAATACACAGCCTTGCTTGACCCAGGTCCAGATTTTAAAGACATCTATTTGAGATCTCCTTCATAAGACAGATGAAGTCATATCACCATGAAGCAATATATATTACTGAAACATATCAAAATATTTCTGAACTGATAGATGTTAGTAGCTTTAATAATCGCACTATAATCATTTCAGTTAGTTTGTCTTCTGTTTGCATGACAGCATGTGCATTGTTGAACAAAGTAGTTTTGAAAGATGTGATGCTGTTTTGAGAAGGATTCTAAATGTAGAAATACAGGGATTAGTGAAAGAACTTTATCAATTCTAACATTTATAACTTTTGCCACCATAATAAACATTGGTATTTGAAAACAGATGGAAGTTCCTTTCCTAAAAAATAATGCTTGTTTCATTTACGTTTAAACTTGCTCAGAAATTGGATGAGAATTGTTGTGATTTATCACTCTTTAGTCAAATCTTCAGAAAACAAAACGGGCCTTTCCCAGGCCAAGCAAGGCCTTGATTACACACAGTAATAAGTCAGGGCTTATAGTTGATAAGTAATAGTCATTCCTTACAAATGTCAATTGATAACCATCTCTTAAAAACAGAGTTAACCTACTTTTCCTTGACATTCAAAAGGATTATCATTGTTGAATCCCTCAACCACAACATCTTAGGAGTTGCCTTTGACCAAGAGCCTGAAAAGGGATTTGAGCCTACATTTTCTGCAGCATTTAACTTGCTGAAACCCTTTTCTTTTAATTCAGTTGTACAAGCCACAAATCAGGAGCATGATGGAATCATCTTAGCCTATCTGGATGGGAGCAGTTCCAACAGCGTGAGAGAAACATGATGCCCTCTGGACAACTCAGCTTACTTGATTTGCATGCCACTCACCACCTTAAAACTCATTCCTTCCATCATTGGTGTACCATGATTGCAGTGTGTACCACCTTCAAGATGCACTGCAGCAGGTTGTCAGCACCATCTGAATTCATGATGTCTGGACCTTGTAAAGAAAACAGCAGGAGCTTGGGAGAACTGTCAGTTCTCTGCCAAGTCACACAACATCCTGCCAGAGAGATATTCCCTTCCTCTGTTGTCACAGGGTCATAACGCTGGAACTCTCCTCTGTCCAAAAAGTTTTGTCAGTTCTGGCAATAAATAGTTGTCTTGCTAGTGATACGCACGCATGGAGAAAAATAATGCAGCTATATTTTCTCTTTCGCCACTCTATTATTCTGGTCATCACACTTTAGGAAGTGTATAATGATCTTTGAAAAGGTGCAGAGGAGATTAAACAGAATGGTTTCAGGATTGATGATTTTTGTCAACAAGGTTAGGTTGCAGAAGTTGGTGTTCTCTTTGGAACAGAATAGAGAGAGGTGAGATTTGATGAATTGTGACATGTTTTCAGAAATTAGACAAGGAAAACCTGTACCCATTTGCTGAGGGTATGAGGACAAGGGGGCATGACTTATACTTTGAGAAAGAAATGCAACAGGAATATGAGTAATGCTTTTGCATGTAGTGAATGTTAATGACCTGGAACTCAGTGGTTATGACCCTGACTGAAATTCATAAAATGTATGAGCATAAGTAGGCCATTTGATCCATTGAGCTTACTCTGCTATTCAATGAGACTGAGGCTGATTTGACAAACCTCAGCTCCATTTTTCCCTGTAATCCTGGAATCTGATTAAGAATCTGTCTATCTCGGCTTTGACCATACTTCATGACCCAACCTCTACAGCCCTCTGCAGTAAAGAATTCCACAGACTCACTACCCTCTGAGAGAAGAGATTTCCTTCATCTGTGATCTAACTGGGTGATTCGTTACCCTGAGATTAGTCCCACTGATCTCACGAGGGAAGCAACAGTTCTGTATCTACCCTGTTATGCCCCTTAAGAATCTCGCATGTTCTGAACTCCAGTTTACTCAATCTGTCTTCATAAGCCAATCCCTCTGTATCCAGACATTTAATGATTTCAAAGGAAATTGGGTGGATACTTGAATTAAATCCATGGCGCTATGGTGATATTGTGGGGAAATGAAACAGATTGAATTGTTCTGCGGAAAGCCAGCATCAGTTCAGTAGGTTGAATCGTCTCCAGCTGGGGCTCTGTCAGGCCAACCGACATTTCACCCACCAATCCAGGGACTTCACATCAGTTCCTGAAGGAGATCTGATAGCATAAAGCCCTTCATGCCACTGTTGTGTCTTCCCTGGAACTGAAGGTGAGGGATGGCATGATTGGTATCACAGGTGTTGCCTGGGAAGTACTAGAAGCATGAGCAGAAGGGTGTCTATCACTGCCAATCCCCCCACCCCTCCAGAATAAACACCTCATAGTGCCAGGTCCCTCGGTCAGACATGTCTTCCAGGTGGGGAGCCAATGGTACTTGCTGGGCACCGTTTAGATGATGCAGGAAAGACCAGCAGTCCCCAATTAGTTCTAAGAGCCGTCTCTAAATTGCAGGAGGCATCATGGGTGTCATTTGGCTCATTAATCAACTTCATTGTCATCCTGTGGCTAGGAATCCCATATGGGCCCCTTCTACTGTCTAACTTTCACCGGGAAGTTTTTTTACTCAGCCTCTCCTGCGATTAAGTTGTCCTGGCTGTCATGTCCCCTGTCACAAAGGCTGTGTTAAATCCAGTCCGATGATTTTCACACCCCATGTGGCAAGTAGGAAAATTAAAAATTCTCCAAAAAGAGATGTGAAGTTGAAGCTCCGCAACATGCGATATGGAGAAGAACTTAGCTCATTTCTAAGCCTTTATAGTTTGCGATGTGTATTTTTGTACTAAAATCTACAAATCATTGTCTGAGAGCCAGTAGAAAGAGAATGAATGCTTGAAAAGGAGGAAGACATTTTTTTAATCTTCCAACTTCACCAAATTCACTGATACAATTTTGGTGGAATCTAATTAGATCTGTCACAATGAAGTGGCCTCGGACACTGATGGGCCAAACTGAAAACTCCACAAATACATCTGAGCAGAAGGGGGTTAAACGTTCCATTCAGATTTGTTGATTTTCCTTTTTATTCCTCAGCTGAATCTTCCACAACAGCCAGCGCTTGTAGCTAAGTAGTCTACTTGTTAGTATGTGATTTGGAGAGAGAACAGAAAATAATCTCGCGACTTTATTTTCTTCCTTTTTTTTCTTGAACGCAAAAGAAAATCTGGATGTTATTAGCATGATAAAATTTACTGGGAGTTAATATTTTTGGATCATCTCTTTTGTTTTAAAAAGTAACATTTTCTATATTGTAATGCAGTGCATGTTGAAAAGAGCAGATGGTGAGCAATATAAACTAAATTTTACAGTTTTAAAGGGGATGTAGAACTGGCAGGGACTTGGGGTGGGGTGTAGTTTGCATATGCATATCTTTGAAGATGGCAGGACAAGTTGATAAGGCTGTTAGAATTGTTGGCCTTTATGAAAAGAATCAAAAGATAAATCTTCAGTTAAGCATAACTAGAGTATTGTATATAATTATGGATGCAAGACTTTACGATGGATGTCAAGGCCTTAGAGAGGGTGCAATGAAGATTTGCTTGAGTTATGCCAACATTGTTAACAGATTACAGAAGCTTTTATTGTTCTTAGAACAAAATTTAAGGGAATATTTCTTAGTGTGTTGCAAATTATGAACAATTTTGAAAGCATAAACAAGGAGAAACTGCTTCCGCGGTAATAAGGTTGAAATGAGAAGACATAGATTTAAGATTGTTGGAAAGAATATTTTGGGGTAAATGAGAAGACAGTTATGATAATCTGAAATGCGCTGTCTGAAAAACATGGGAGAAGTAAATTCCTCATCTTACAAAAGAACATTAGATAAATGTTTCAAAAGGGAAAATTCACAGAGCAATGAGGTGCAAATAGGGCCGTAGGACCAATGGAATAACCATGAATTACAAAGCATGATGGGTTGAAAGACCACCTTCTATGTTTTACAAATGTAACTCTGATCCTACTGCCTTTTTATTTTGATTTTAAATAGTACTCTCGAGAAATTTCATGAAGTTGTGAATCCAAGCATTATTAAACTTTGCAGTACGATTTAAAGAAACTCGCAGTGCATATATCATTTTATTTATGGAGAAGCTACAAAAACCACAAATTTAGATCTTTCAGATTTACTTGGCATAGAAGCTGGCAGACAGAAAATTTATTGCCGTTCCATTGTGTCGGAAATGTCTTTGGAATGTAAGCGTGAGTGTTGAGGATAGATAGCTTGTGCTGTGTGTGAGTCAGCCGTGCCTCTGACCCTTGCTCTAAGGCTTTCAGTTCCTGCAGCAGCTTGTTTCTGTATATCCTGTTTCTGGAGGTCAAGGCAAGGGTCGTTGGTTTTGGGGAGCGGATTGCTGACAATATCCTGCCTGCTGCAGGTGGTTCGTGCAAATAAACTGGTGTTTAGACTTCTGGCCAATGACTGAGAGGGAGGATATGCAGGCCAGCTTGCCTTTCAGCATTTTTCCAGCTACTCTGACTAAAGATATAGATGTTTTATTATAAATTTCATGTTAAAATTTTTGTGACGTAATGGGAAGTCAAGATAGAGACTTGTTAACAATTTGATTTGATGTCCCAATTTCAACTTAGTTTTTTGCCAAATTAATGTCTTTTCTCATTCAGTCCAGTGTTCTTCCTTCCCTTCTGTGGATACCATTCCTAATAAATGCTTCAGAATTGCTCCTTAATTTCCACCCTACTTTGATAACATTTTCAGTCTTCAAGGTTGCACAGAATACTTCACTGAGAATGAGAGTACAATGTGGTGAGCTTTAGCTCAAGGAGGATTGGTGCACAGTTTCCAACTCTCGGATCTGGATAACACTGAAGTCCTGCTGTGAGAGGCCTATTATGGCACGATTGTGCTCTCAAATCTCTATAGGTGTCTCATTGTTGACAGGCCTTTTGTGTTGGGCAGCTCCTGGCATCTACCTGACCTGAGTAGTTACTGGGAAAGGTTATGTCGGCAGAGGGCGAGTGGTGAGGGGAGCTTGGAGGACCAGGGGAAGTACTCTGCTGCTTCTAGCACGTGCTGCTCACAGCACTGTGAGGGCACTTGTACATCAAAGTTGGCCTCCGTTCATTTCAGCTGCTGGGTTTCCTGAGCTCTGGGAAAACAGGCTGACCGCAATACAACCTGCAAAGCAGGTCAAATCCGAGACTGCCAGCTTCAATAACCAATCTAAATTTCCACCTCCACCTCCACCTCCTAGGAATGGGTTGGTTGCTTGCATCTTCCTCACTTCTGGAAACTCTGCAAGTGGATAGTTTAGACTTGTAAAACTTAGGTATATGATCTACACTCTAACACATTTTTTTGTGCTGAAATTCCAAGAAGCTGCCTGTTCTGGGGAATTATCAGCACCAAAATTTTCCCGTTCCACCCTAGAAATGTTCAAGATTATTTGATATAACATAAGGAAGAAAAGAATACAGACCCGAACAAAATAAATGTCTGTCAACTAGACTTTGAAATTGAATTACATGCTGGGCTTTATTTGGGAACTTGTGAATGTTTGTTACAGTGGAAAGAAATTAATTTTATGTGCCTAATTTACTAGTTGTTTTCTGTGGTCTCATCCATAGTTTTCCAAGTTTAATGACTAAAAGTGCATGCTTCGTTTTTCTTCAGATGAAAGTATTTGATGTAGTAATTAAAAACCCCAACTGTAAAGATTGTTTCAACTTGTTTTCATATTGGCATGCTTGAACAGTCTTGATTATATAAATCTCTGACCAATATTGTCAATTTGTTAGGGGGTGATGATCTCTCCTTTATTAAGGAAAAAAATCTTATGATCTCTTTGGCTATATGCCGCTCATTAAAATAAAAGCAATTCCTTTATATGTTGAACTGTCTTTATAAACTGTAGGTTTTAACACCACCTCCCACCCCCCGACCCCGTGTTGACAGCTCTGCAACTGCTATCATATTGTCAATATTTGTATAGTGATACATATGTGTAGATGTACTAACCATGATTGTAGAGACGGAATTCAGTCTTTGATTAAAACAATCAATCATTACAGTTTTGAACAGTTCGTGTATTTGAATTTTCTAGAATATTTAATAAAACTGAGGATAATACGAGTATTCCTGCTACCTCAAAACATTTATTTTCCTGTTCTAAAGAGCTCTATTCATGAAAGATGAATTTATAATTGATTGCAAAACAGCATTGTACAAACTCTCAAACCTCTGCTAGTGGCATTAAAATCTATATTTTCACAGCAGACTAGCAATACTTTATAAATTTGGCTTTGCACTAAAGGAGCTGAAGTGATGGTATCTTCTTGGGATGTAAGAGACAGAAGAAAACAGGGATCTTGTGTCTTTAGCCAAATCATTAATAAACATGGAAAGCATAGGGAGTTGTATATCCAAGTTTGACTAAGTTTGACGGCCCAGTATGTTGTGTGGATGGAAGCAGGGATATTGTTGGAATGAGTTTGTCACACTCAAGAAGCTAGACACCATCCAGGACAAAGCAGCCTACTTGACTGACACCACATCCACAAACGTCCACTCCCTCTACCACCACCAGTCAGCGGCAGTGTGTACCATCTACAAGATGCACTACGAAAGTCCACCAATTCCTGAGACAGGTCACCAGTCTAGAAGGAGAAGGGCAACAGATATATGAGAACACCATCACCTGCAAGTTCTGTTCCTTCACCGTTCCTCAGTCAGAATCCTGGAACTTTCGTCCTAACAGGATTCTGCGTGTACCTAAATCAAATGAACTTAAGGTGGTTCAAGAAGGCAGCTCACTACCACATTCTCAAAGGCATCTAGGAATAGACTATAAATGCTGGCCTGGCCAATGAGCCTACATGTGATGTTTGCATTTTAAAAAGGAAGCACAGTCTTGATAATCAAAATCTGGTGTGGCGTCAGTATGAAATCTCCTTTGGATCTGGGAAGGCAAAATCTGAATATTTTCTTAATTGTAAACATCTAGTGTATATGGAAGATTGATCTAAATTTCCATGAAAATAAATCATCAAAACCTAGCCCGCAGTTACAAACCTAGTATAAATATAGGAGTAGGTAATTTAGCCCTTCGAATCTACTCTGCCATTCAATATGATCATTCAACTCCATACCCCGTTTCTGTTTTCTCCCTGTACCTTTTTGATCCCTTTTAGCCCTAAGAACTCTATCTTAATCCGTCTTGAAAATGTTCAAAGTTTTGGCTTGAAACAAGCTTTCAGGGGCAATGAATTACACAGGCTGTCTACTCTTCAATGAAGAAAATTTTCCAAAGTAGAAATTATGGAAACAATAAATTGACTAGGGGTAGGAATGTTTGGTGATACAGTGTAAATTCACTCAGTTGATTCTGTCACTTAAAGGATGGAATTATTAGGAATGAATTCACAAATCAGGCTTTTATTCCCTTGTGTTTAGAGGTGTTAAAATTGATAAAGGAGTTCAAAAGCATAAGTACAAGGAAAGTATTTCCTCTGATGTAGAAATACAGACCAAGAGAATTAGTGCTATATCACTTGAGAGTAAATTGTGCAGAGCAAACTATGTCCCCAAAAATATGTGAGTGTTGGATAAAAATTGAGATTTTTAAAATAAAGATCCATAGATTTTTATTAGGCAAGAGTGCCAAAGAATATGGAGTAAAGGGAGCTAAATAGATTTAAGGCTATCTGAGTGACAGAACAAGTTAAGGGGCTGAATGGACTTACTCCTGTTTCTAAGTTCTTTCAACATCAGGAGTAAATAGCAAGTTACATGAAATTACTGCCTGTAGTGGGCTGGACGTTATAAGTATGCTTCTGTTACATGACCCATCCATTACACAGTGCAGTTTATATTGGTGCAAAGCTAACAGCAATAATTATGTAATTTAGTAGCCTTTTTAGTCGACTGCATAACAACAAGATGTCAGTTATGAAGGGTTCCAACCACAGGAGTAACACTACTTTGTAAAGCTTTTAAACAAGGATTCGGTGATCACAGTGATAGAGCATCACAGAAGTTATTTTATTATGGCAGTTTTTCAGATTATTTCAGTGAAATCGTAACTTCCCCAAAAGCTAACATTTTCATAAAAGGGAAGTGAGAAGACTTTTTAAGTATGCACCATGCCTGGTTGTGATTTGTTTGTAATGACACCGTGATTTATAATATAAACTGCACGCCTGTTTCACAGTGAAGCAGAAGGAAGTTTACAGTTTAATGTCGATTTAACGTTGATGTTGGTGGAACTTTGAGATATTAAGCTGTTGCAGACGGGGAACAGCATTTTTGCACCAAGGAAAACTTGATTTCTTTTTTACAAAACAGCGCGACTTTAAAAAAAAACTCTTATTGAGAAACAAAGTTGAAGTGCCTGCAAGGATATTTTCAAGGTCAAAAAGGATAGGACAGAAGATGCAGTAAATCAAACATTTTTCAAGTGACACAAAGCTTAGGCTTTAAAATATTGCAGCAAGAGCAGGAAACTGAGGCAGGTAAGGAGTTCACGATACTGGGGAAGAGTTATTTAAAGTAGAAGATAATAAAATGAGACTTGAATTAACATGGCAAAGATGCATGACTTAAAAGCTTCCATGTATATAGATCATTATCTAACTGTTCTGCTTTGTCTTAAAATATTCTGTGACTGGGGGTGTGAATGTTTGTAAACTGCTGAGGATATTCTGTGCTCAGAGTTAAATTGTTGGCATATAACTTGGCATCATTTCAGACTATTATATTTATCGATGTGTTTCTTGATATTTTTACTTTTGTAATTAAAAATGAAATATGGTGGTAATGGAGGTCAATTTCGCATAACTTGTACTCCTTTCTCACTTTGTTACTTTGTTTGGCCATTAGTGGTATCTGATTTTTTTAATATAATTATTATTGTTGGAGAGTCCTGATTTCAGTTTTCTTCCTCTGTTCGTGCGACCTTTGGAGTGGGACAAGGGGAGAATGGAAGAGAATTTAAATGTAGAGAAAAGTCAAATTGATATAAAAGATCTAACCATCAACTTTATCAAATAATAGGAGTGCCATTCTTTTAAGAAAATGTGTACATTTTTAAAGGTGGAATTAATCTGTTTTTTCTGTGTTTTATTTTTGATCCACCCTGTTTCCATGCCATGAAAACTGGCATTGCGATGTTAGGATTGTGCGTGATCGTGGTGTGCACAAAATATATTTGCTTTTTGTTTTCGTCTTTTGACTTCTGTGAAATCAATTGTACTTATTCCTTTGGGAGACCTCTTGCTGATGGCTGAAAAATATCTTGAGAATTGCCTATCAATCCTCGCGAGACTTTTTTTCCTCTGGCCACCAGTTTGTAGGTTCCCATCGAATTTGGGTTTGTTTTATGCAAAATCGAACTGACAGCAAAATTGTTGACTACAATCTCTGTCTAAAATTAAATACTGATAGACGTCTACTGTAAACCCAACTAAGTTCCAACTGCCAAATCTTATGATTGTCCAGAGAAAAATCAACAATTTTCATGTAGTGAGGAGAAGAGGGATTTCATGTTGATTCACTGTGTTAACTTTATCTTGGGACGACCATTTTCATTTTATTTAAGGCCAGGCATAACATGTAATATTCCTTTATGTAGTCTCCAGATCTGAAACATAGTTGCTCCACTCAGAACACAAAGGATTGCACATTAGTGATTATGTTTTGATAGAATAACATGTGTTTTTAGAATTTGAAACAGACACCTAATTCTCCAATTTTGTATATGTAAATAAATGGCCTCATGCCTCATTGATATAGAGTTGTCAGCTGTGTTCAAAACAAGGCAATGGTCTGTTTTCAGGCAACCCAACAGTCCTTGAAGAACCATTCAAACTCCCCATCTCCAACTCTTCTTGTGATCTTCCTTTGCTGCCCATCACCCTGATTAGCCGCCTCCTCTCATTGTCTCACCTGTAGTCTTACCCATCACTCACCTCTGGATTAGCCACCTCTAGTTAGGTCTGGTTTTTGAACTATTCCCATAACTCTGTCCCTGTTACCAGCCCATACCAACTCCTTCTTGTCACCCAACAACCCCCACCCCCAATTTAGTCTTTCTCCTTTTAATCTCCCACGCGCCTCCCTGGTCCCTGATCCTCCCCTTGACCCATTCCTTCCCTTACTTCTGCAACCAGTATGTTTCTGTCCCTATTGACCCTGTCCTGATATGCTCTTCCTTTGACTCCTTTTTCCTGATTTCTCCCTTCTGATTAACTCTCCTCTCTCGATCACCCTCTTTCACCTAGTGCTTACCAGCACTTGCCCTCTCAGTTTTCCACAGTAAAATATAATATCGTCAACAAATGATCTTAAGGTATGTGTACTGAAGATGTGCCAAGGTGTAGAAGACACAGACAAAGTGTTTGTGGTGTTATGTCTTGATTCTGCTACCCACAAACAGAAGCTGGAGAGAGAAAAATATTTTACTGCTCGTTTTAATATTAACCATTGCTATGTTGATCCATTGTTAATTATCAGATTCAGGTGAATTTAAATTAGCCTGAGGGCTATGAATTCAGAATTCCTATCCATATACATCCATGGCCACTATCCTGCTCATTGCATGCCATTGTGACATAATTAATTTTATTCATTTTGGGCTTCTGTTTCTAGTTATTGAAGTGAGGTGCAGTTAAACAAATCTTTTTTTTTTCCCACTTTTTTCCAGCTCCATTTGACTGCCATGAGAAGAGGAATGCGTTCAAAGGTAAGTCCTGTCAAAATTAATTATAGTACACCCAAAAGTACTGCGTTCATTTTTGTTTGCTGCAGCAGCCGGATTTTAACTTGTTTGTTTCCTCCCTCTACCTTCTGCAAATGGCTTAGTCTCTCAAATGGGTGGAGGCTACAATTGAAATTCCAATTCTGGCTGCAGGACCCAATGAAGACCAGATGTAGTGAAGTCTGTTTGTGTTCTTTGTGCGTAAAATAGACTCTCTAAGACCCACAGTCCTGAAGAATCTGAGCAATGATTTCTGATCAGCTGATTTAGCTGATCTCAGTTGTGACAATGTTTTGGGATAGAATGCTTGGTCACAGTGATTCTTGGCTAGAGAAGGAGAAAACCAGTAACAAGCTCTCCTCTTGATCACTACACACTTCTTAGGGGGAGGTGAGAAAAGAAATATGTTTGCTAGGTCATGTGGTAATCCTTTGACGAGAATTATTACACACGATTATTGCCCATGCTAACAACTGTTTACTGCGTTAGATACTGAAAGCCATATGGAGCTACACCTTACCATAGGCCAGTGCTGTTAGCAAAGGAGACAGCAAGAAAGGAATAAAGAGCTGTGACTGAAAACTGAGAGTTAAATGGCAGTCTTCCAACTAGTGAGAGAATATCTAGGATAGCTTTTCACCTGAATTGGAAATTGAGCAAACCTTTAAAAGATTTCTGAAAGGCTACACGTGGCTGCTCACCATTGAGCGATAATTTGTGTTTGAATAATTGTATCCGAGACTCACTCTTGTGATTTATCGATCTACTGGGCAGTAAAATTAGAAAGTACATGATAGAATAAAAATATAACTCATCAATAGTTCTACCATATCCAGCCTAAATGTGTTTTATTTTCATTACTTTAAAAAAAATGTCCACCCTTAGTGTATATTGCAGAATGTCTCACATTGATTTCTAAATGCCACAGATACACTTTGATATTGCATGACTGACAACTTTGAAATCACTCCCCGCAATTCTTCCCAGGGTCATTATTTACTCCTTATACAATGGGCCAATGTTTTACTTAGGCTTGGAGATTAACAGGCCAAAGCTACAGTCTGTTTGATGATTGAGTTTTTGATTTGGGAAACTATGGTTTAACTTTGAGGTGAAACCTTCTGTGTTTCCATTTCAATTTTCTGTTGAGAGATTGGATATTCTTTGGAAATCCAAACACTTTCATACCCATCCAACTGCATATAGCTGCAGGAAAAGATTCAATATATTCTTTGAGATACTGCAGCAGCATTTTAATGCCTTAATCATTTATATTATTTTAAATAACTTTAGTTCCTGCTGCTGAACAAGTGTGCATGTAATTGATGAATGAGGACAGGTTAACTCGGCTATGACGCACTTACTAAGATGGTGATGCAAGAAGCCATGTGAAGGGGCACAGTACCAGTAAACAAAAGCATATCAGTAAACAGGAGCAAACCAGCAGCTTTGGATATTTGAACAAAACTTGAGGACTAGAATATAAATGCAAAAGCAAACTCCAATTTTAATGGTAGATTATAGAGGGACCTGATTTCTGAAAAGCCTGTTCAACATTGTCATTTACGTTATGACAAAATTGAAGACAAAAATGATCTGCACTACTTGTTATTTATTTTGACATAAAACATGCAACAGAGAAACATGTGCTGCCAGAGGAAGTGGTGGAGGCTGGTACAATTACGTCATTTAAAAGGCATCTGGATTGGTTCATGAATAGGAAGGGTTTAGACAGATATGGGCCAAATGTTGGCAAATGGGACTTGATTAATTTAGGATATCTGGTCGGCATGGACAAGTTGGCCTGAAGGGTCTGTTTCCATGCTGTGTATCTCTATGACTCTATACATGAATAAGTGATTCCCCTTATAAATAAATATTAAATACATGTATGAATACTATGTATGTGCAAATATATACACATGTGCATGCAATTAGATAGCATCTGCAAGTATTAGCACCGTGCCTTTAATTCCTGATTCTGACTCAATTTATATATTCAAAAGCACTTGGGTTTATATAGAACTTTATACAATCACCAATGCCTCAGAGTCCTCTATAACCAGTGAAGTATTTTTTTGAAGTGTCGTCATTGTTGTGATGTAAGTAAAGCAGCATCTAATTTAAACTCAGCAAACTCCTGCAAATAGCAACGTGATAATCAAGATTTTTCTTGTGCGGTTGCTCGAGAAATAAATGTTTGTCAGAAAACGGGGAATAACTCCCCTGCTGTTCTTTCAAATATTGCCACAAAATTTTTTTTACAGCTACCCAAGTAGAGAGGGCCTGAAGGTTTTAACGAAGATCTGTAGCTCAGGTTGTGGGTGAGGTTGTTGATTTGCTCGCCGAGCTGGGCTTGTTTTTGTTCAGACGTTTTGTCACCATGCTAGGTGACATCATCAGTGAGGCCTCCGATGAAGCGATGTTGTTCTACTCCGCTTGGAATTTATACTGTCCGGAGGCCTCACTGATAACGTTACGTAGCATGGTGATGAAACGTCTGAACGAAAACAAGCCAGCTCGGCGAGCAGGTCAACGGCCTTAGTTGAATGTCTCGGCCAAAAGATGACTCTACTCTCAGCATTGCACCAAGAATCCTGGAGTGAAACTTGAATCCAGAATCTTGATTTAGAAGTTTGTGTGCCACCAACTAAGCTGTGCTGGTGCTTATACATACATTATATATAGTGAATATCAGTGGTCTTAGCATGAATTGCTGCAGGGAACCACTTCCAACCCTGTGCCAGTCTGAGAGATGTCTCTGAGTTCCTACTGTATTTCTTGCATTGTAACCATACAAAAGTCCACTTGGTCACCTAGTCCCTGACTCCGTATGCTCCAACCTTTGTTGCTTCTCTTAAACATGCAGGCTTTCTACAAGACAACATTGACTTTACTTCGAAGACACTTTGTTAGTTGTTCAACCATTTTGAGCTGCCCTGAGAAGATGAGAGATTCCAAAGCAATGCAAGTCTTTCATCTTACAAATTAGGAAAGTTGTGACCAGTCATTTGCTGAAGAAAATTCAGCTGAGAGGAGCACTGTTTACATTCCTTGCCTAACAGAATTCAGCCACTTTAGTAGCCAGTGGGAAGGAAAGCGCCACTGTGTGGTGAATATAGTTATAACCCCTTGTGCGGCCTAAATGTGTGGAGCTGACATGTTGCAGAGCTCTCCATACCAAGTCAATAAGAGAGAAGCATTTTCGGATCAGTTGTTGGGTTTCTGCTGGAATTGTGATCCTGGAAACCTCTGTTCAACTGCAAGCTAATTTGGAATGACACAACACTCTTAAATACACAATTCATACTGTTAATGCAATCAAAAGATGAAAAGAGAGTTTTATCTATCAGGTGAAGGTTTCTCCTACAAAATAAGCATGCTGAGAAATGTTGATTATCCATAAGCATTGACCTTTACCCTCAAACGTTTACAATTGTGTCATTTGATTCTTGTCAGTCTGCATGATTTTAATTCTCTTGCACCAGAACCTGGAAGTTGTTTGATTAATGCTTATTCTTCCTGTTATGGCAATGTCTGCCTTTTTTTTTGAGGTAAATGAACTGAACAAAAGCTCTTTAATGAAACCTGGTTGAACAGGTTGCCCAGAGATAGATTGAGTGACTGTCAACTTAATTCATGCCATCAT
>NC_063332.1:33607240-33670611 GCF_021869965.1 Rhincodon typus | reverse complement strand
TGAAGAAGGATCTAGGCCCGAAACGTCAGCCTTCCTGCTCCTCTGATGCTGCTTGTCCTGCTGTGTTCATCCAGCTCTACACCTTGTTATCTCAGATTCTCCAGCATCTGCAGTTCCTACTGTCTCTTGTCACAGGATATGTCTGCCTATTTAAACAAAAAGCCATTGGAAGGAGCTGGTAGAGCTTCAACAGATAATTTCAACTAAAAATCTTGTCATTATTTGCTTGTTCAGTTTTAATCAACTGTCCAGTATGAAGCTCAGCTGCAGACAACAAGTTTCCCAAAATATATACGTTTCACACTAAATTTTCTGACCTAAGGCGAGTTGACCATTACAATGCCATGATTAGAATACTTGCCCCAAAGTAACAAATGGGAAAAAAAAATCAAAATCATTGCTTTTCCATTCAGCAACCTCAAATGTAAGTTCAAATGTGTTGATATTGGGTAAGAACCAAACACAGGGGGAGGGCTGTATCCGTAGTCATGAAACTGCATTATTATTCTCCATTGACAAGGCTCACACATGTAGATTGACCACTTGTTGAGGCAGTGGAGGGTTCTGGTCTCTGTGGACTGATATCATTGCAAAGGTCAACTGCTTCAGGAATGAGGAGGAGGGATTTGCAACTAAAACAACAAGGTATTGTTGAAAATAAGTGTAGTTTTTATGAACAATTTGTCTTTCTTGAGACTTCCGTTGAAATCGGAACATTTGGTTTCAAGAGCAGAAAATGCTGGAACCATTCAGCAGGTTAGGGAGCAAGAGGACACAATTCTAGGATAAGGGACTGTTCATTTTGGCCTGAGATGAGGAAAAATTTCTTCACTCAAGGAGTTGCGAATCTTTGAAATTCTCTAACCCCAGAAAATTGTGCATGCACCATAGTCGAATATATTTATGGCTGGGATAGATTAATTTTTGCTCTCTTGGAGAATTGAGGGATATGGCAAATGGTGGCAAACTGTAGTTGAAGTCCATGATCAACAACGATCAAACATGTCAAAAGGCAGAGCTGGCTCAAGGAGCGATACAGCCTGCCCCTCCAATTTCTTGAGTTCTAAATATTTTTGAGAAGAGGTAAAACTCCAGATTGCTGACCTTTTCAAGGGTCTTTGTTTTGAAGTGTAAACTTTGTTTACTCTTCACAACCTGAGCTGCTGAGTATTTCCAGCATTTTCTGTTTGGATTCTGATTTCCATTGTCTGCAGTATATTGCATTTTGACTGATAGATCACATAATGAAATGTTAACATAGTTACTCACCTTGAGAATTTTACACTCCTGTTCCTGTTTAATAAGACAGGTTGGAATATACCCATTACCATCCTGATTTCTCTACCTTCCTGCATTATCTGGAGAAAATTTGAAATTCCCCAAGTCAGTTGAGGCCCTCAAACAGTCAATCATGTCAGAGCCACTTAACACTAGCAGTGGGGTGGAGGGCATTGATGGGTAGAGAGAGGACGTTACAGACAACAAGGAATATCTCAGTGGGGTGACCCCCTGAGCTGCCTTCCTCCCTGATTTTCCTCGACTTTCCTCATCAGCACCTTCCTCACTGATATCATCATGAAGTATCCAGCTCTTAACCTAGTCCCAGATCCACTGCAAAACCATCACTGGTCACCACACCTGGTGGTACTGCTGGGATGTTAAGAGCTGCTAGCCATCTGATTGTCTGGATGCTTTTGACAGTGGGATGTTAGCCTTCAAAGGCCTGGTACCCTTGATGACAGGAACGTGCGGCACATCTGGGAGGAGGAGAAATACCTGGATGCTGTGTTCCAGGAGGCAGTCACACCTGGTAGATTAACTGATGTTAATTCGATCGGCAGGCAGGGACAGCGGTGTGTGACTGCGAGTGAGGCAGGTAGAGGGACCCTGCAGACAGGAACACAGGAGCCGCAGCCCTTGACATTGACCCACAGGCATGAGGCACGTGCTCCCTGTGTGGATGAGGAACAGGGCTGCAGGAAGGATGAGGCAACTGACCAAGGCACCATGGCCCAGGAGGCCATTCAAGAGGGAGGAGCAAAAAGACAGATTGTAGTTGTAGGGGATTCCATCATCAGGGGGATAGACAGTATCCTTTGCGAGCAGGATAGAGAATCCTGCATGGTGTGTTGCCTGCCCAGTGCCAGGGTGCGAGACATCTCTGACCGGCTTGAGAGGATACTAGAGAGGGAGGGGGACGATCCAGTTGTTGTGGTCCACGTAGGTACCAACAACATAGGCAGGACAAGGAAAAAAGACCTGTTTCGGGATTATGAAAAGCTAGGAACAAAATTAAAAAACAGGTCTTCAAGGGTCATAATCTCTGGATTGCTGCCCGAGCCACGTGCAAATTGGCATAGGGAGGCGAGGATCAGGGAAGCAAACATGTGGCTAAAAGAGTGGTGTGGGAAAGACGGTTTCCTTTTCATGGGGCACTGGCATCAGTTCTGGGACAGGAGGGATCTAGACTGCTGGGATGGACTCCACCTGAACAGGGCTGGGTCCAGTGTTCTGGCAAAAAGGGTAAATAGGGTGGTTAATAGGACTTTAAACTAGTAAGTAGGGGGGACGGGAGAAGTGAGCGTAGAGGGAGAATAACAATTAATGTAAGGCAAAGCAGCAGGTTAGCAGGTGACGAGGAAGCTTCAACTCCATTGAAAATTAGGAAAAAAGTTAAAGGGACGGAGAACTCAAGAGCTGTTAGTAATGGAGGTAATAGGACCCAAAAAGAAGGTGCAAAAACTGGCATAAGGGCACTTTATCTGAATGCTCGGAGCATTCGAAACAAGGTGGATGAGTTGACGGTGTAAATCATGGCAAATGGGTATGATTTAGTGGCCATTACAGAGACATGGGTACAGGATGGTCATGACTGGGAGTTAAGTATCCAGGGGTATCAAACTGTTCGGAAGGACAGACAGGAAGGTAAGGGAGGTGGTGTTGCTCTGATTTTTAAGGATGATATCAGGGCGGTAGTGAGAGATGATATAGGTTCTACTGAACAAAAGGTTGAATCCATTTGGGTGGAAATTAGGAATAGCAGGGAGAAGAAGTCACTGATAGGTGTAGTCTGTAGGCCACCAAATAATGACATCGTGGTGAGGTGGGCAATAAACATAGAAATAGCTAATGCATGTAAAAATGGTACAGCAATCATCATGGGGGATTTTAATCTACATATCGATTGGTCAAACCAGGTTGGTCATGGCAGCCTTGAGGAGGGATTCATTGAATGCATCCACAATAATTTCCTTGACCAATATGTAATGGAACCTACGAGGGAGCAAGCTATCCTAGATCTAGTCCTGTGTAATGAGACAGGAATAATTAATGATCTCACAGTTAGGGATCCTCTCGGAAGGAGCGATCATAGTATGGTCGAATTTAAAATACAGATGGTGCATGAGAAGGTTAAATCCAGTACCTATGTCCTGTGCTTAAACAAAGGAGACTATGAAGGAATGAGGAAGGAGTTAGCTAAGGTAGAATGGGAGCAAAAACTTTATGGTGGGTCAATTGAGGAACAGTGGAGGACTTTCAAAATGATTTTTCACAGTGCTCAGCAGAAGTATATTCCAGTGATAAGGAAGAACTGTAGGAAAAGAGAGAGCCAGCCGTGGATGTCTAAGGAAATAAAAGAAAGTATCAGATTGAAAAAAAACACATACAAAAAAGCAAAGAGTAGTGGGAAACTAGTAGACTGGGATATCTTTAAAGGCCAACAGAAAGCCACAAAAAAAGTTATAAAGAAAAGAAAGATAGATTATGAGAGTAAACTAGCTCAGAATATAAAAACAGTCAGCAAAAGTTTCTATAAATATGTAAATCGTAAAAGAGTGGCGAAGGTAAACATTGGTCCTTTTAAGGATGAGAAGGCTGATTTAATAACTGGGAATGAGGAAATAGCCGAGACATTAAACAATTATTTCGTGTCGGTCTTCACTGTGGAAGACACAAATAACGTGCCGAAAACTAATGGCAAGAAGGTTATAGCAGGTGAGGACCTAGAAACTATAATCATCACTACGGAGGCAGTGCTGGGCAAGCTAATGGGGCTAAAGGTAGACAAGTCTCCTGGCCCTGATGAAATGCATCCCAGGGTACTAAAAGAGGTGATGGGGGAAATAGCAAATGCACCAGTAATTATTTACCAAAATTCACTGGACTCTGGGGTGGTTCCCGCAGATTGGAAAACAGCCAATGTGACGCCACTGTTTAAAAAAGGAAGTAGACAAAAAGCAGGTAACTATAGGCCAGTTAGCTTAACTTCAGGAAAATGCCTGAATCTATCATTAAGGAAGAAATAGTAAGACATCTGGATATAAATTGTCCCATTGGGGATACCCAGCATGGGTTCATGAAGGGTAGGTCATGTTTAACTAATTTGGTGGAATTCTTTGAGGACATTACTTGCATGGTGGACAATAGGGAACCTGTGGATGTGGTGTATCTGGATTTCCAGAAGGCATTTGACAAGGTGCCACACCAAAGGCTGCTACATAAGATAAAGTTGCACGGTATTACAGGTAATGTATTGGCATGGATAGAGGCATGGTTGACCAGTAGAAAGCAAAGAGTAACGGCAAATGGGTGTTTTTCTGGTTGGCGGTCAGTGGCTAGTGGTGTGCCTCAGGGATCAGTGTTGGGACCGCAATTATTTACAATTTACATCGATGATTTGGAGTTGGGGACTAAGTGTGGTGTGTCAAAATTTGCAGATGACACTAAGGTGAGTGGTAGAGCAAAGAGTGCAGAAGACACTGAAAGTCTGCAGAGGGATATAGATAGTCTAAGTGAGTGGGCAAAGGTCTGGCAGATGGAGTACAATGTTGATAAGTGTGAGGTCATCCATTTTGGTAGGAATAACAGCAAAATGGACTATGTTTTAAATGGTAAAAAATTGCAGCACGCTGCTGTGCAGAGGGACTTGGGTGTCCTTGTGCATGAATCGCTAAAAGTAGGATTGCAGATGCAGCAGGTAATTAAAAAGGCAAATGGAATTTTGTCTGCCATTGCTAGAGAGATGGAGTTTAAAAACGGGGAGGCTGTGTGCAGCTGTATAGGGTCCTGGTGAGGCCACACCTGGAGTACTGTGTGCAGTTTTGGTCTCCTTACTTGAGAAGAGATATACTAGCACTGGAGGGGGTGCAGAGGAGATTCACTCGGTTGATTCCAGAGTTGAGAGGGTTGGATTATGAGGAGAGATTGAGTAGACTGGGATTATACTCATTGGAATTCAGAAGAATGAGGGGAGATCTTATAGAAACATATAAGATTATGAAGGGAATAGATAAGGTGGAGGCAGGGAGGTTGTTTCCACTAGCAGGTGAAACTAGGACTAGAGGGCATTGCCTCAAAATAAAGGGAAGCAGATGTAGGACTGAGGTCAGGAGGAACTTCTTCACCCAAAGGGTTGTGAATCTGTGGAATTCCCTGCCCGGTGAAGTGGTTGAAGCTACCTCACTGAATGTGTTTAAGGCAAGGCTAGATAACCTTTTGAAAGGTAAAGGAATTAAGGGTTATGGTGAGTGGGCAGGTAAGTGGAGCTGAGTCTCAAGAAGATCAGCCATGATCTTATTAAATGGTGGGGCAGGCTCGAGGGGCCAGATGGCCTACTCCTGCTCCTAGTTCTTATGTTCTTATGTGTTTGGTTTTTTGTAACTGCTGGAAATGGCCATATCAGGATTGCCATTTGGTTTATGCTTTGTGAGCAGCATCACTGCAATTGCCACTAAATTCCGCCCTAAGTTACAAGTTGCTTGTAATGCTCGTTGTCTTCCACTTTTCATGATTAATAATCATTCAAAGACATTGAATGTAGTGAAACTGAGTGCTTATTATGGGTTTGGGCATATGAGAGAGCTTAGTGTCATATTGGAAGGAGACACTATTCTGGCTTTGTACAAAAAGACAACAAGTGAGTTCTAAGAGAGGAAACCAAAGATTGAAACACCTAAGTCCTGAAGACTAGAGGTATTTATTAGGTGGGTAACGGACAATTGTTGAATTTTACTTCCTTTTACTAAACTGAGAAAGTTGTTTTAACTGGTCCCTCGTAAGTAATTCAACTCCATAAACTGTAAATAATTGTGTGAACTTTCTAAACTCAACTAAATAAATGAAATAAAACACAAAAAGATGGCAATGCAGGTGATGTATTGCAGCTGGAACATGTGGAGTCTGGTGAGCATAGCAATCATAGTTTAATGCATCAGAGAGCAGGAAGCTTACCTGGACGCTGAGTTCCAATAAGTAGTCTAACATCTAACGCTATGTTCTTAATTTGGTTTGTGTTCAGGGACGTAGAGCTGGGGAAAAATGGTTTTAAAAAAAAGTTACTTGTCTAATTGGACACAACATTTGTAACAAGATGAATGAATTCATAGCATATATAGAAAAAAGTGATTAACGTAACCATTACAGAGACATGGTTGCAAAAAGACTATAGCTGTTTCCTTAGTAGTCAGGGGTATTTGACATTTCAGAACAGGAAGAAAGTGTTCGTAGTGGATGAGATAAGTACAGTGTTCAGAAATGGTCTTGTTTCTGAGGATCAACATGTTGTATTTGTTTAGGTGGAGATAAGACATGTCACTGGTGGGAATAGTTTAGAGGTCTTCTAGTTGTACAGTGTCAGTTAGAATACAAATCAAGTACTAATGAGGGCTTGTAAAAAAGGAATATGGAATAATTTTGGGTGATATTAATCTTTGTATAGATTAGATGAATCAAATTGACAAAGCTGAAGTGAAGGATGAGTTCATAGTATATTTAGAACATTTTCTTGGAATAATATGTTCTGGAACCATGAATAGGCTGTTTTAGGCTGGTAATATGAAATGAAACAGGATTGATGCATGACCCCATACTAAAGGATTCTATTGGTAGGAATGATGATAATGTGACAGCACTTCACATTCAGTTGAGAGTGAGAAATTTTGTCCAAAAGTAGTGTCTTAACTTTAAATATAGGCAATTCCAAATATATAACAGCAGATTTGTCTCAAGTGTATCAGAAGAAAAAGCTAAAAGGTAAGAGAGAGGCCATGGTAGATATTTGAGGACATTGCTCTCAACAAAGATCTATTCCATTGAGAAAGAAACACTCTAAGAAAGATGCAACATCCATGCTTAACTCAGGAATTTAAGACTGGTACAAGCCAGTAAAGGATAACTAAAAGAAATGGCATAGAGGGATAAATTGTGCTACGAGATAAAATATCAAGATTGGAAAAAAGAGACCGTAAAAGCTTCTACAAGTCATAGGAAGGAAAAGAATAATTAATGTGAGTGATGTTCCCAGGACAGTGGGACTGGGAAATGGCGAAGACTTTGAACAAGCATTTGTATCTATCTGTCAGAAGGCACAAAAGTCATCCCAAGAATGGTAGAAAGGCTGGGGGCAAAAAGGGGAAGGAACTGAAAGCAAGCATGTTTAGTTTAGAAATGATACCAGAGAAACTAATGAACCTAAAGACCGAGAAGCTGTCTGTACCCGATTACCTGTATCCCCAGGGTCTTAAAAGAAACAGTTACAGAGATTAATGGATATATTGTTTGTAATCTTTCAAAATTCTGTTCATACTGAAAAGATCCCAGTAGATTGTAAACCCACACATATTAAGGACGGACAGAAACAGCAAGCGAGCAACTACAGGCTGGTTAGTATAACATCTGTCATTGAGAAAATGCCAGAATTCTCTCCAAAGAATGTTGTAGCAAATTGTTTAGAAAATCATAGTACTACCAGGCAGAATTAATGGGATCTTGTGAAGGTGAATTTATGTTTTAAAAATTATTTAGATTTCTTTGAGGTTACAACAAACTGGATAAAGCATAATCAGTATATGTGTCCTTGGATTTCCAAAGGGCATTCACTAAGAAGCCACATAAAGGATCATCACATAGGAGAAGGACATTTTGGTTTTAGAGGAGATATATTAGTATGCGAAGATGATTAAATAACAAGAAACAAGACAGTCAGGATACTTGAGTCTTTATCACATTGGCAAACTGTAAGTAGTGGAGTGTCCCAGAGATTAGTGCTGAAACCTCAACTATTTATGATCTACATTAATGACTTAGATGAAGAAACCTATTGCAGTTTTCAAAAATAGGGACAAAAGCAAATTGTGAACAGGATGCAAAGGGTTTGTAGAGAGATGTATAAGCAAAATTTTGGCAGATGGAGTATAATGTGGGAAAATGTCTGACTGTGTCAGCAGGAAGAATAGAAAAGCATATTTATATGTGGAGGGAATGATGGCCTTTAATGGTGGGGGGGATGTAATGAAATCGTAATAGAACTGTGCAAGGCATTGCTCAAAGTGTCTAGAGTATTATGTGCAGTGTTGGTTTTCTATAGATTTTGCAGTTCCTTAGTTCTGCTTTTATACGCGTTATGTTTCTGGAAGTTTCAAACCGTAATTTGCAAATATTTTGAGATCATGCAGAGGAAAAGTTATTTGCTTTGAAACAAATTGGAATTAATTTCATTCTTTTCATTATTCTTCAAAATCAGACACCAAGTCATTTTCTGACTCAGATACAGATTAGATAGAGCTGAGTCAGGTGCAGTCACTTGGATGTCAGACAGGTAATCAAGTTAAAGATTCCATTCAAGGTTCATGGAAATGAAACATTGAAAGTTTTTTAAAAAATTTCGTTTAAGTATGTCTGAGGTGATGAGGGCTGCGTGGTCTGTAGGTGCACAGGGCTAAAAGTTACTTTCACAAGTTGTCATTTGTAATTTGTGAGTGTAGACAAAAGGTTTTACTTGCAGGTAGCTTCATAATCAGAGGCCAAAATCAGGTAAACTGAAGTCTTATCAAATGATCGAGTAAGCTTGAGGGGCTGAATACCAATGTCTGCTCCAAACTCTTATGTTGTCGTTCTTCCCTCAAAGGAATCAAAAATCTTTTCCCATTATTCCTATCATAATTTTATCTTTAAAATTTGTATTAGCACACTGTTCTCCAGTGAAAAGAATAACAGTATTTCATTTTTATTATTATTACAGCTTCTCATTCCTGATGTCATTGTATTGAGCACTAATCATACTATTAATCTCCTCTCCACAAGTAGAAACCAAAAAGTGCAGATAGGATTCTTAAGCATTGATTACGCAATCAATGTTTGCACATTTTTTTAAACTTTTTTCAACAGTTACAGAGTCATAGAGTTATATAGACGCTTCAGTCCTACTCTGCATGAACCAGACATTCCAATATAACGTAGTCCAATTTACCAGCGTTTGGCCCATATCCGTCTAAACCCTTCCTATTCATATACCCATCCAGATACCTTTTAAATGTTGTAATTGTACCAGTCTCCACCACTTCTTCTGGCAGCTTGTTCCATACGTGTGCCACCCTCTACGTGAAAAGGTTACCCCTCAGGGCTTTTCAAATCCTTCTTCTCTCACCTTAAACCTATGCCCTCTGGTTTTGTACTCCCCTGACCTGGGAAAAAGACCTTTACTATTTATCCTATCCATTGCCAATCATGATTTTATAAACCTCTATAATTTCACTCCTCAGGCTCTGACAGTCCAGGGAAAAAAGCCCCAGCCTGTACCTATAGCGCAAACCCTCCAGTCTTGGTGACATTCTTGTAAATCTTTGCTCCACCCTGTCAAGTTTAACAACATCCTATAGAAGGGCAACCAGAATTGTACGCAGTAGTCCAAAAGCAAAAGTCGCAACAGGACATCCTAACTCCTATGCTCAATATTATGACCAATGAAGGCAGGCGTGGAAAATGTCTTCTTCACTACTCTATCTACCTGTGACTCCACTGTCAAGCACCTGCACCCTTTCTGCACCTAGGGCCCTACCATATACCGTGTAAGTTCAGCCCTGGTGTGCTTTACCAATGCAGCACCTCACATTTATCTAAATTAAACTCCATCTTCCACTCCTTAACCCTTTGGCCAATCTGATCAAGGTCCCATTGTACTCTGAGGTGATCTTTTTCACTGTCCACTACACACCTATTTTGGTGTCATTTTCAAACTTACTAACCGTACCAACTATATTCACATCCAAATCATTCCATCTATGAATATGACTAAAAGCAGTGGACTCTGCACTGATCCTTGTGGCACACCGCTGTTCACAGAACTCCAATCTGAAAAACATTCCTCCATCATCACCTTTTGTCTCCTGCCATCAAGCTAATTTTGTATCCAGTTGGCTAACTCCCCCAGGATCCTAAGTGATCTAACCTTACTAACCGTCTACCAAGTGGAACCTTGTTGAACACTTTACTGAAGTCCATATTGACAACATCTACTGGTCTTTCTTCTTCAATCTTCCTTGTCACTTCTTCAAAAAACTCAATCGTGTTGGTGAGGCATGATTTCCCACGCATAAAGCCATGCTGACTATCCTAATCAGTCTTTGCCTTTCCAAATATATGTAAATCCTGTCTCTCCGAATCCCCTTTGACAACTTATCCACCATTGATGTAGAGCTCACCAGTCTGCAATTCCCTGGTGTTTCCTTACAGACTTTCTTAAATAATGGTATCAAATTAGCACCGCTAGTCTTCTGGCACCTCACCTGTGCCTGTTGATGATACAAATATCTCAGCAAGGTGACCAGCAATATCTTCCCTGACTTCCCACAAAGTTCTGGGAAATACCTGATTAAGTTCCAGGGATTTATCTCCCTTTGTGTTTTAAGACCTCCAGCTCCGCCTCTTCTGTAATATGGAAATTTTTCAAGATATCACTATTTATTTCCCTAGTTCTCTAGCTTCCATTTCCTTCTCCACAGTAAATAATGACACCAAATACTCATTTAGTACCTTACCCATATCCTGTAGTCCTAACACAGATGGCCTTGTTGATCTTTAAGAGCCCTATTCTCTCCCTAGTTACTGTTTTGCCCCTTACAGTGTATTTATAGAATTTCTTTGGATTCTTCTTAACTCTTTTTGCCAAAGCTACCTTATGTCCCCCTGATTTCCCTCTTAAGTATGTTCCTACTGTCTTACACTCCTTTAGGGATTCACTTGATCCCAGCTGTTTCTACCTGATGATAAATGCCTCTTTTTTTCTTGACCAGAGCCCCAGTTTCTCTAGTCATCCAGCATTCCCTACACCTACCAGCCTTGCCCTTCACACTATCAGGAATATACCATTTCTGAATTCTTATTATCTCATTTTTAAAGGCCTCCCACTTTTCCAACCGTCCCTTTACCTACAAACACACCTTCCCCAGTTGCTGTTTGACATTGACCGGGGTGTCTGAAATGGGCTCCAGGGTGTCTCTAACGCGCTCTGGAGTGATGGTTACAAGCCTCTGCTGCCACCACTGTAGTGACTCCATGTCCGAGCTGGAGCTGTGGGCCCTGGGGATGCGTGGGTTCCATCCCTCCTGTTCCCTGTCTGATTGTTCTTCCGATGCTGCCGCCGGTCATCAGTCATTGGGGTCCTCTGCTGTCTCTTTGGCTGACGCTTCAGCTCCCCCAGGTGCCCGGGCCTAGCTGTGGACCTGGAGCCTCGGCTCAGCCTACGGGTTCAGGCCGGGGGAGTCAGCCCCGGACCTGCTCCCCACGAGACCCTAGGCTGGGATGGAGCCGTGTCCGCCTCGCTGGGTTGCTGCCACTGCCTTTCCTACTCCACCCATCACTGTCCGGGCTTTAAAGAAAAGAAAAAGAGCAAAAGCAGAAAGAATAAAAGTAAAACATTGAGAAAGCAAACAGACTGGAGCCAACAAGCCCTGGGATCAGCTACTCTGCTGCCATCTTCGACATTTATTGTCTATTCCCATTGCCCTTGACAAGGTGATGGTAGCCGCCTACTTGAACCGCTGCAGTCCATGCGCTGTGAATTAACCCACAATGGCATTCGGGGAGCAACTCCCGAAATTTTGACCCAGCAACAGTGAAGAAACGTGATGTATTTCAAATTCAGGATTGTGAGTGGTATTGGAGGGGAATTTGCAGGTGGTGGTGTTACCATGTATCTGCTGCCCTTGTTCTGGATGGAAGTGGCCATGGATTTGGAAGATGTCATCTAAGGATCTTTGTGATGAATTTCTACAGTGCATCTTGTAGATCGTACACACTATTATGACGGTACGTAGGTGGTGGGATAATTGAATATTTTTTGGATTTGTGCCGATCAAATGAGCTGCTTTGTCCGGCTTCCTGAGTGTTGTTGGGCCTGTATTCATCCAGACAAGTGGAGAGTATTCCATCACACGCCCAACTTGTGCCTTGTAGATGGTGGACAGGCTTTGGGAAGTCAAGCGATGAGTTACTCTCTACAGTATTCCTAGCCTCTGACCTGCTGTTGTAGCCACTGTATTTATATGGCTAGTCTTGTCCAGTTTCTGGTCAATGGTAACCCCACAGGATTTTGCTAGTGGGGAATTCAGTAGTGGTAATACCACTAAATGTCAAGAAGTAGTGGTTAGATGGTCTCTTACTGGAGATGGTCATTGCCTGGCATTTGGTGTGGTGTAACTTCAGAAAACTGCATCTAATTTTCGGACCTTCACAAGTTTGGTAATACTGTGGCATTT
Source organism: Rhincodon typus (assembly GCF_021869965.1). Taxonomy (NCBI): domain Eukaryota; kingdom Metazoa; phylum Chordata; class Chondrichthyes; order Orectolobiformes; family Rhincodontidae; genus Rhincodon; species Rhincodon typus. Next base: position 33,658,078 of record NC_063332.1, on the reverse strand, counting down.
GATTCCCAGTATAAATACTTCAATAGCTATGCTTATGGAATTAGGTTTGTACAGTTTCGATGTATGTTGATTCAGGGTTGTTTATAAAATAACCAAAGTCCAAAATTGCCTGCATACTACAAATTATTTAAATTTGTTAATATATGGTAGACCAAGGGTTATGCTTTGAAAATACAGTGTTGTGATCTCCAGTAACATTTAGAAACAAATTTGGACTTCTAGCTGAAAGAATGACATATCAAAAATTCCTGTTTTAAGACATCTACAGTAACAGTTTACAAAGAACATCATTGACTAAACACTGCCTTGGCAGGCAACTCAAACTGTGAACCATCGATGCTCCATTTTTCCTTTAGCATGAATGAAGAAACACACTTCACTGGCTTGCGTTACACTTTTCCTAAAGTAGACTTCTAATTCTCTCAGAATTAGGCCAAAATGATTCCTAGCTTGCAAGCATTTACTTCTGATCTTTTTTCCTTTATAACCTGGTAACTTCCACCCCCAGGATTGTCTTTCGTGCTGAGACCAATAATGGAAATCTTCCCTCCAGCACAAGCCACACAAATCTTCCAGCCTTGTTTTAATTCCTCACAAATTTGTCTTTTTTAATTGACTGTTAGCTTCCTTCCTCAGTCTAATCTGGTGAACCATAGAGATCAGTAGCCTTCTCTCCCACGTTCTGACAGACTGATCTGTCTGTCCTGTTTCTTTGGAAATCCTGCATTCCAACCTCGCAAGTTCCATCTGCACCCTTTCCATCAAAATGGAAGAACAGGGCGTTGCATCCGGAGGCTGAATTCTACTGGGGAAGGCATATATTCTCTGCCCAGACGGATATGTTCCTCAGTGGCAGAAGACCTAGACCTAGGTTGGGTAGGATCTCTGGTAGCTCCACCAGCTCCAGACCACAGGCTGATGCTGGAACTACAATAATACCCTGGAGATCAAGGTTTTGTTTTTATCCATTCATGAGATTTGTTGCCCATCCCTTATTGCCCAGTGGGTCATTAGGAGTCACCCACTTTGCTGTGGGTCTGGAGTCACATGTCGACCATGATGTCAGATGTCAAGTGTCAGATGTCCTTCCGTAAAGGATGTTCATGAACCAGATGCCGTTTTACAACCATCAACAGTTACGCGGTCATCGTTAGATTGGCTTTTCAATACAGAATTTTGTTGAATTCAAATTTCATCATTGATCATGGTCTGATTTGAAACCATTTCCCCAGAACATTATCATGGGTTTAAAGTTTTGGCAAAGATCTGTAGCTCGGGTTGTGGATGAGATTGTTGATTTGCTCACCGAGGTGGGCTTGTTCTCGTTCAGACATTTTGTCACCATGCTAGGTGACATCATCAGTGAGGTCTCCGATGAAGCGATGTTGTTCTACTCCGCTTGGAAGTTATACTGTCCGGTCCGTTGTGGTGAGTAGTGTCATTTCCGGTTTTGATCTGTATGGGTTTGTATACACTGATGATGTCACCTAGCATGGTGACAAAATGTCTGAACGAGAACAAGCCAGCTCAGCGAGCAAGTCTACAACCTCATTACCCTGGGTTTCTGCATTGCTAGTCGAGTGACAATACGAGACATTGCCGCCTCCCCATGGATACCCAATGCAGCTAAATCCCAGGATTTTTCAGAGGAAGTGATTGGGCATCAGGGGAAATGGTGGGAGGGGTGTCCCCAGAGCGCTCAAGATAACTACCTAATTATGCCCTGAAGAAGGGTAATACCCGAAGCGTTGACTGCTCCTTTCCTCCAGATGCTGTCTGGCCTGCTGTGTGGTTCCAGCTCCTGTTTGTGTACCTTGGATTCCAGCACCTATAGGTTTTTGTCTCTACCTACTTATGTTAACCAGCGTATTAAGACAATGGAGGCAGATTGAGGGCCTTACGTTTTGATAACCTGCTACTTCAGGCCCTCAATAAGTCTAAGGATGGGAAAGTTCATGGGGACCACACCCACCCGTTGGATTATAAGGAACTAGCTCGAGGTTGATGAGAAAGTGGTAGGCTAGCCACTCAGTATGCTTCATGTGCCTACCCTGTGAATACTTGACAGGAGGCCCTGATGGTGACAATGGCTGGCTATCCTTGAGGGTATAACTCTTTGATCTTGGAAGTGAATGAATTGTTTAAACTGCAGCCAATTTACAACCTGACATTCTCAACACTTTTCTGGAATTTTGCAGATGCATAATCTATTGATGGTTAGCACGCCGATTGTTACCATTGTCTCCAGCTGTAAACACATTGGAGCTTCTTCACAGTAAACCAATCTTGACTTCTTTTAATCTTTGGAAGTGAAGTGCACTTGGGGATTCCCTTAGTACTGGCCTGGTCTCTTTTGTCTCTCTTTGCCTACACATCATTAAGATGCAAGGTGACCATGTCCCGACTTGTGCTATCCACAAACCTCTCGACCTCATGAATGCACTGTCATGCCCCCCCCACCTGCCATTCAAGCTCCAAAGCCCTCAGCTTGAGTTACTCCAGCTGGCTGCAGTACCTATACAAAGAATCACCTCGAACATGAAGAACATCTAGGATCTCCCACATGGTGCACAATGAGCAAATCACAGACCTACCTCCTCAACAAATACAACATGGACATGTGCTTTTATTTAACTTTACTCTGAGAAAAATTTTATTTGTGCTTATGGCCTGGATCCCACTTACGTCTCCCACCATCTGGTTCTCACCTCACCCTCCCGTCTCGGTGATGCTAACTGACTGTCTGACACAGGATCCTCGCCTCACTCACCCCTCTCGGTGATGCTGTCTGTCTGACTGACTGACACAGGATCTTCAATTTGTTCTCTCCTTTGTTTGGCAGCTCTTTATCCAGAGAGTAAGAGAGTTGTGGGAAAAGTTGTTGGCATGTTCAGTGAATGCTGATTCACTAGTTACCTTCAAGAAACACCAGCCCTGGTTCCTGGCTGGGTAGTATCGCTGCTAACAAGAAATAGCTTCCAACTAATATAATTCAGGGTCAGTGTGGTCCCCTGGATTAGTTTCAATCGCTTGGAGGAATTGGAGACAAAAAGTATGTACAGTTTGGTCTCCTTAATTAAGGAAGAATATACTTACATTGGAAGCAGTTCAGAGAAGGTTCACTTGTCTGATTCCCAGAATGAAAGGGTTGCCTCAGGAGGAAAGGTTGAGCAAGTTAGGCCTATATTCTGAAGTTTGGAAAAATGACAGGTGACCTAAATGAAACACGCAAGTTCCTGAGGGGGCCTGATGGGATATGTGTTTAGACAATGATTCCTCTTGTAGAGGATTTTAGAACTGGGGGCACAATTTAAATACAAGGGGAATCCCAATTAAGATTGATGAGATTTTTTCCCCTAAGAATTGTTACTCTATCGAATTCTCAACGCCACAGAGCAGTGAAGGCTGGATCCTTGAACATAGTGGTTTTATTGTACAGATTTTTGCTTAACAGGGAGTTGAAGTTTATGGGAAACCTCAAGAAAGTAGCACAAAAACAAAGTTGCTGGAAAAGCTCAGCAGGTCTGGCAGTATCTGTGAAGGAAAAATCAGATTTAACTTTTCGGGTCCAGTGACCCTTCCTCAGTTCTTCCTCACCGGACCCAAAACTTCAACTCTGACTTTTTCTTCACAGATGCTGCCAGACATGCTGAGCTTTTCCAGCAACTTCTGTTTTTGTTCCTGATTAATAACATCCGCAGTTCTTTTGATTTTTATTAAGAAGGTAGAGTTATGGCTGCAATCAGATTCACAATATCTTATTAAATGGCACAGCTAGCTCAATGGGCCAAATAGCCTACTCTTGTACTAATTCCTTATGACCTTGTTTTCCAGATTTCTGAGCCATAATCGGCTTTCATTTAATCTGGTTTCTCATCTCTACTAGGAGACTAGTTGGAGGGGACCTAGTGGTTAGCAGGTCCCTTGATACATAAGGGCACATTCTCTTAAGGGACAGACTGGATGGGCCAGCTGATCTTTTCCTATCTGACAATGTCATCTCTTCTAATCAATGACCAAACAAACTTTGTAACTTCCTCAACATACGTACCCAGCTGCACCTTTCGAACTCGAATCTTTTGTCTTTGTGAATCACTGAGACTGCTTTAACCCACTCCAAACCCATTCACTTACACAGAGTTAAAATCAGACTCTATGCTGCTAGTTCTTTAATCAGCTCCAAATCTTAGCTCCTCTTATTCTGCTGCTTCACCTGAAGTAATACTGATGTCATCATCTCCAACTGTATCCTTGCTTTTTGTGGTTGTATTGTGATTGTCCTTAGATTCTCATACCCCAAACTAAAAATGCTTGGCTTCTTTACTTGTTTATTTTCTTTCCTTCTCCTCGCTCCTGACACAATTCCTTAGGAGGCTAGTGTTTCCTCATATTTGTTGTTTGTTATTTGTTTCATGACAGCCTGACCCAAATAGGCTCTCGTCTTTCTAGAGTATTTAAATCATGTCAGTACCTCTGTGAAAGACCTGTTAAAATTGTATTACTGCGTGACTATAGCTAACACTGCCTTGCCTTCCTTAATCTCCCAGGAACCTATAATTATTGCCTTATTTCCTCTTTCCCCATGTCCTTGATGCTCCAACATTATGCTAAATCCACTTCTTCTTGCAATGTAGCATATCCAATGATGATAAAAATTCCATGGCACAGTTTCTGAGTAGGGAACTTGTCCTGCAATCCTGTCTCAGCCAACTCTATTAAAAACAAATGAACTGGTCAGTCATTTCACTGATGTTTGAGATCTTGACATATTCAATATTGCTGCCACATTTGTCTGCATGATAGCTGCCACATTTCAGTGATACATCCTAAACTCTTTGAACAGAAGTAAAGAGATCTGATAAATGAAGCATTTTTCTTTAATTTCTCAAGAGTTGATAAAATTTCAGATTAATGAGAATCAAATTTATCACCCCAAAATATGATGAGACTAATTCACTTTATACTGCAGATTCAATTCAATAGATGCATGATAAAGTAGATGGAAATTTCGACTTGCTTTTGAATTGGAGGAGAGTGAAGGAGAAGCATTTGACAAACCATTGTTAACGATAGGATCGGCAATCAATCAAAATGCCGTGGTCATGTACATATGAAGATCATCAATTTACCAGTTACGCTTTTCTCTTTGGAAAGAAGTATCTAAATTTTCTTTTTAAAGAAATAATTTTATTACTGTAATAATTTTATGTAACTGAACTGCTGGCTTCTGCTTTGACTTGCTATTCTCTGGAACCTGGCAGCATGCAATTTTAGTCATTTATAAGTTTCTTACTCTACAAGCTTGAATTTGTGACATATATAACAGGTCTCTGGTTCTTAATGTTCAAATGTATAAAATGGAAAAACAACATTCTTCCTTTCCCTAACAAGTAGTTTTCATGCTTTTGCTCAAATTACTCACTGAAAATAATTCAATTGCATTGCTGTACAGGTTTGAAATATATATCTTTTATTTCAATGCTGTATCTTAGTAAGTTTGAAGTTATCCTGTCTCCTCTTCATTGCTCTTTTGCTGTCTGTCATTTTCTCTGCCCCTCCTACACCCCCTCATTCTCTCACTCTCCCCCCATCATCTTCCTTTTGCTGGATTCTTGAGGGAAAGGATTAGAGGAAGAGCAAATTACTTCCTCTGAAATTTATGTCAGAATTTAGTTTCGTGAATGTGTCATGCAAGCACAGAGTTACAGTTATTATAATAGAATAATTGTTGAATGAACCAGAGGTCCTGTAAACTATAAACTACTGACCACAAAACAGAAGGCTTAACACAGTTGGAGTCAACTGCAGTGTTAGTGATGTCCGTGCAAAATATATGGCAGACAATGACCATCTCCAGTAATAGCGAATCTGGCCTTGTTTTTGATTACATTACCATTGCTGAATCCCACTGTACCACTATCCTCGGTGTTACCATTGACCAGAAACTGAACTGGACCAGCCATAAAAATACATTGTCTATAAGAGTAGGACAGAGGATAGTAATTCTGCAACAGATAACTCACCTCTGGTCTCCCTGCTGACTGTCCATAACCTACCAGACACAAAGGGAATGCTCCCCACTTGTCTGGATGAGTACAGCTCCAACAACACTCAAGAAGCTGGATGCCATCCAGGGCAATAGCTGTCCACTTTATTGGCACCACCTCCACCACCTTCCTTATTCACTGCCTTCTTCATTGATGAACTGTGGCAGCAGCGTTTATCATCTACAAGGTGCACTACAACAAAACCTGTACTTTCCAAATTTGCAGTCACCGCCATCGAGAAGGGCAGATGTATGGGAAGTGTCTATAAGCCAACTTCCCTTCCAAGCCGTACACTATCCCGACATGGAAGGGTATTGCCATTTCTTCTAGAACTCTCTTTCAGTCGACATGATGGATGTACCTACATCCCAGAAACTGCAGTAATTCAATGTGGCATCTCAACATCATCCTCTCTGGGACAATTGGAGATGAGCAATCAATGCTGGCCGAGCTGGTGATTACACAAAGAATTTTATAATTGTGATGAAAATACAGATCTGAATTTAAATTTTGATGAGCTTGTATGTGGGTGATACTAAGACAGGATTTTAAAAGTACACCTTCAGTGTAAAATGCATTCAAAATTATAATTATCAATGCATTTTTCTCAACTGTCATTGCTTGAGCCAATTACATTTTCTCATCTTTTTCAAAACTGAAAAGCTTGGAAATTGGAGTAGTCATTGTTACTATTTACAGTGTTTTGTAAGTTAGTAAGTACATTTTACTGAAATATCCTAAAATAATTTAAATTAATAACAAATTAGGATAATAATAGAAGTGTTTGCATGTAATGGCCTGAGCAATGACCAGTAAATCTTTCTATGCTGTAGTTATGTAAATATCACTATTATCCAATCTTTCATCCTTTGCCTCCACCCTTCTGTAAAAGAATGGAGATTTTGCTTCTATCAAAATCTGTCTGCTAAAATTGATCAAAGCTGGAGGTAGAGTTAGACTTCATTATTTGCCTTGCTGACATATAGTTTGTAAGCTGCACTCATGTCGAAATGAACTTCAGCTGAACTGGCATGAATTCAGGACCCTATCTGACCAGCCTATTCGATATGGCTGATCTCTACCTTAACTCGATTTATCCACCTGAGCTCCGTAGCCTTTAATGCACTGGTTTAAAAGCAATCTTATCACTCACGGCTTTGAAATTTTCAGTTGATCCACTCTCAGCAACTTTCTCTGAGGCGCGAATTCCAGATTTCAGTGATTATTGTTGTATGAAGGTATGCTTCCTGGCATCATCCCTAAATGGCTGCAACTTTCCACTTATGGACTGAATTTTCCCATTTTTGTTTTTTTTTAAGTAAGGGGGTTTTTGCGAAGTTCACCTCGCTGGCACTGTGTTTAAATTCCAGATATTCACCGTTTCAGATGCTGCAAGCCAGAAACTGTCCTTTACGGCTGCGGTCCTGTCCTGTTCATAGAATCATAGAATCCATACAGTGTGGAAACAGGCCATTTGACCCATCAAGTCCACAACAGCCCTCCAAACAGCGTCCCATCCTGACCCACCCCCAACCTTGTCCCTGTAACTTTGCATTTCCCATGGCTAATCTAGTTAATCTTTACATTCCTTGACAATGCGGGGCAATTTAGCACGGCCAATCTGCCTAACCTGCACATCTTTGGACTGTGGGAGGAAACTGGAACATTCAGAGGAAATCCACACTGACATAGGGTGAATATGCAAACTCCACACGGTCAGAATTGAACCCAGGTCCTTGGTCCTGTGAGGCAGCAGTGCTGGCCACTGTGCCACTATACCATGCCGTCCATAGTTATCCCCAAACAAACAATCAGCAAGGCTAGTTAGCTCCTTCATTCACTGACAAGGGACCTGGAGGTCGACAGGTGGTGGAAAGGACCCGTTGCTGCTCATTAGTGAGATTCAAGACTTGCAGTTTAAACCCAAGGGGAAAATATGAAATTCTTTTCTCAACACGAAAAGTCTGATCTTTGTATTTTTGCAGTATTTTCCTGACTTTCTTGCCAATGTTCAAGGTAACAGAAAAGCTCTTTTGTTCTGGAATGCACAACCCAAGCAAGTAAGGTAAAAAGAGAAATCCTATCAATTCCCTTAACCATTGTAAATACCTGAACAAGATCACTTTTCAAAATTTTATTCATTGGATGTAGGCACCGTGTCTGGGCCAACATTTATTATCTCTTCCTAGTAACTCTTGAGAAGGTCATGAGCCGCCTTCTTAAACTGCCATGATGTGGAGGTGCCGGTGTTGGACTGGGGTGGACAAGGTCAGAAGTCAAATGCCACCAGGTTATAGTCCAACAGGTTTATTTGAAATCACAAGCTTTCGGAGCACTGTTGCTTCATCAGGTGATGTGCCAGTGCTCCAAAAGCTTGTGGCTTCACATAAACCTGTTGGACTATAACCTGGTGCTGTATGACTTCTGACCTTTCTTGAACTTCTGCAGTTAATTTGCAGTAGTTGGACCCACAATGCCATTATGGATGTTGACCCAGTGTCACTGAAGGAGCAGCGATACATTTCCAAGTCAGGATAGGGAGTGTCTTGGAGGGGAAACATGCAGCTGATGGTGTTCCCACGTGTCTGCTGCCCTCGTCCTTTAGATGGTGGCGGTCATGAGTTTGGAAGGTACTGTCTGAGGAACCTTGGTCAAACTCCATAGTATATCGTGTAAATGGTGTCCACTGCTGCTGCTAAGCATTGGTGGTGAAGAGAGTGGATGTAGTGTCATCAAGCGAGCTGCTTTGACCTGGATGGTGTCAAGCTTCTTGAGGATTGTTGGGGCTGCACCCATCCAGCAAGTGGGGAATATTCCATCTCACTCCTGATTTTTGCCTTGTAGATGGTGGACAGACTTTGGAAAGCCAGGAGGTAGTTGCTTGTTGCAGGATTCCTAGGTTCTGACCTGCTGTTTTAGCTACACTGTTCATATGACAGGTCTAGTTCAGGTTCTGGTCAAATGTAATCCCACAGTTTGATAGTGGAATTCAGCAATGGTGATGTCATTGAATGTCAAGAGGCAATGATTAGCCTCTGTCTTATTGGAGATGGTCATTGAAAAGCGCTCATGTAACACAATTGTTACTGGCCACTTGTTTTTCCGATATTGTCCTGGACTTGCTGTTTGAACATGGACTGCTTCAGTATCTGAGGAGTTGTGAATGGTCCTGAACGTTGTGCAGTCATCAGCAAACATCCCCCACTTCTGACATAATGATGGAGGAAAGGTCATTGATGAAGCAGCTGGAGATGTTTGAGCCTAGGACACTACCCTGAGGAACTCCTGCCGAGCTGTCCTGAAGCTGAGATGACTGACCTGCAAAAACCACAACCATCTTCCTATGTGTCAAATATGACCACAATCAACAGAATTTTCCCCTTGATTCCAGTTTTGCTAAGGCACCTTGATGCCACACTTAGTCAAATATGACCTTGATTTCAAAGGAGATTGCTCTCAGCTCACATCTGAAATGCAGCTCTTTTATCTATGTTTGAACCAAGGTTGTAATGATACTTTCTATCAGTTTACTGATGATTGAGAGAAGACTGATAGGGTGATAATTGACCAGGTTGGATTTGTCCTGCTTTTTGTGTACACGGCATACCTACGCAATTTTCCAAATTGCCAGGTAGATGCCAGTGTTGTAGCTGTATTGCGGTGCAGCAGTTTCTGAAGAACGTGACTTTAATACTATTGCCAGAATGTTGTCAGGGCCCATCGCTATTTGTATCCATTGCCTCCTGCTGTTTTTAGATATCATGTGAAGTAAATCAAATTGGGTGAAGGCGAGTATCTTTGATGCTTAGGGATCTCTAGAGAAGGTCACATTGGATCATCCACTCAGCATTTCTAACCAAAGATTGCTGGAAATACTTCAGCCCTTGTCTTTTGCAGTGATGCGCTCGGCTGCATTGAGGATGGGGATATTTCTAGAATCATCGTGAGTTGCTTAATTATCTGCCACCACTCACAACTGAATGTGGCAGGAATGCAGGTTTTAGATCTGATCTATTTGTTGTGGAATTACTCAGCTCTGTTTATCACTTGCTGCTTTTGTTTAGGTTACAAGGGTTTAGTGGTTACAAACATGGAGCAAAAACAAAGTTGCTGGAAAAACTCAGCAGGTCCGGCAGCATCTGTGAAGGAGAAAACAGAGTTTACGTTTCGGGTCCGGTGACCTTTCCTCAGAACTGTGGTTAGTGGTTACAAGCTGAGTTAACTAGTTGCTCCTTAATGTCAAACATTGATTCTTTAAAGGAAACACTGGACTGATTTTATGTTTTCCATGCTAGTTAAAAATTAATACTAGGTTAATTGTGGAATTTACAACTATGATCGATAGATTTTATTGGGGTACCTTACCAAAAGAAATGGAACAAACATGCGTAAATGAAGTTGAATTGCAAATCGGCTATGATCGAACTGAATAGGTTGAGGGGAGGAATGTCCTGCTCCAATTCCCACATTTATCAGAATTGAAGCAATTACAGATGAAGAATACCCACCCATACAGTGAGGTGTTCTGTATTTACGCGTTTATGAGAATCAGGAGCCAGTAACAACCACAATTTGCACAAACAGTAATGCCAAATTCCTTCACTTGATGAAAAACCTGGAGCTTCTTCCCTAATAGTGCTGCAGGTCTATTTGCACCTAATGGGGAATGCATGACTCAAGAAGGCAAAGCATCTCTGCCATCACAAGAGCCTTTAGGGATGGGCGCTAAGTGTTGGTCACGGGGTGGTGAATCTGTGGAACTTGTAGCTGCTGTGGAGTCCAAATCATAGGGTGTATTCAAGGCAGAGATGGATAGGTCCTGTATTGGTGGGGGGATCAAAGATTACGGGGAGAAGGCAGGAGAATGGGGTTGAGAAATATGTCAGCCATGATAGAATGGCAGAGCAGACTCGACGACCAAATGGCCTAATTCTGCTCCTGTATCTTATGATTTAATGGCCCAGCCAGCAAAGCCCACATCCCCAGAGTAATCTTTTTTTAAAAAAGTGAACAGTTTCCATGTTGAGTTCTGAGCTGTGGACCTCACTTCCGTTCAGATTGTAAAATTTGCCATTTCAGCAAGAGAAGTAGATTGCTACTAAAATTGTGCATTTTCCATTACTGTTTGAAACTTCAACTCTTTTTTTTGTCCAAAATGAATCAACAAAAATAATTGCTTCATAACTAATCTATTTCTTTTCATATTAAGTAAAAGTTGAGTTATCAACAAAATGACTGTTGTGAATTGATTTATTTTCCACTTCACAGGAGTTGTCTGCCATGCTCCCTTTGGCGTATACTTTGTTTCTTTTAACTGAGACAGTAGGCGTTGCTGTGTCGCACTCTGTGAAAGAAATTCAGGCGTATAGACATGTTCACTAATTTACAAAAGAGGTCCTTTTTATTATTATTATTTAGCGTCTGGCTGCTGCAATAGTCCTTCAGTTCTCAGCGGGTTAACTGAAGAACAGGAGATGGATTGTAATTGGCCTATTTATGGGTGTTTTGCATGTGAATACTGTGCTAGTGAAGCATTACTAAGTCTGTTGTGAATGACAGGGTGATTAGAATTTAGATTAGGAAGCCCATTCACTATTCAGAAAGTACAGTAATTGGCTCAGTGTGGTGAAAGTTGATTACATGTAATGATAAAGTAATAATTTTGGTATTTAATATTGATCTAAATAAGCAGAAAGTTTGTGTAGTGACACCTTTAACAAGGGTTGGAAAAAATATAATCTGTGTGGTATCTCGCTGCCAGTGAGTGAAATTAAAACAGAATACCATGCTGCTATGGGGAAGTTTGCAAAGGAATCGTGTGCATTTTATGTAAGTCTGCAGTCTCGTTTAGTAATACTGTGGTATAAAATAAATTAAGTGATTCCTCTATGGAAAGATTGTTCTGTGAAAGTTGTATAGTGAATTTACTTTTAAATGTAACTTTAAGTTTTCAATTTAGATTTGTTGTTGATGAGATTACCTGAAGGAGTTATGGATATATTTGGAAAGTCACTGATGAGTTGTCTGTATGCATTGAGGGTAGGGAAAGTTGATTTTAAAAATATATTACCATCGTTGTGAATTTAAGTGATCTAAAAGCATTCAATTTGTGGAAAATCTTCTGAACTTTAGTGATAACTTTTATTAGTGAAGGGATCAATTTAAATGTTGAGAATTCTCGTATTAGTTATCTGTGCTTTAGATTGTTTGTTAGTAATCAAGCACAATATAGATTGCTTTGTTGAGCAGTTACATATCTACCAATCAGGGTTCCTTGAAATAAGCTAAATTACTTTTATTAAATATAGTTTGCGAGAGAAATAATTATTCAAATAGATAGTAACTGGACTCTGTGATGTTTGCTATTTCCATTTTTTTTTAAATTGGGATTGAACAGCCATTAGTTTTCAACACTACCTCAGAGCCAGTAACACAGAAAATGGAATCCATGAAGTGACTCTCAAGTGAAAACAACAGAGATTGAGCTACCACATCATCCTGAACTACTAAAGTAATATTGATAAGAAACCTAACTAATGTTTTAAACATTGTTCCTATTGCCATGCCGTTACTGTACTTGAAGTAGTGACTTTTGCATTTGAAGAAATGATACCATGTGTTGATAGTTATTACTGACATTATGATGAGGGCCTGAGCATGTGTATTGGATCATTTGACATGACCTGTTGTTTATTTTGTTAATTTTTAAACGGTTGATTAAAGACTAAAATACCACACTTTAAAAAATCTGGTCTCACTATACAACTATACTACAAAATACGCTTCTGATAAAGTATAAAACCCAATTGCAGTCCAAATGTCTGATGAATCAAGGCACGTGGAAGTTAACTTCGAGGCACAATTTTACTTCCCTGTTTGTGACATACTCATGCTTGCTGTTACATCAACTCATTGTTGGTTGGACTGAAGGGTCTGTTTCCGTGCTGTATTACTATATAAGATGTGAGAGATTTGTTGCAAGTAGGAGAGACCTTCTTGAATATTTAATACTTCGGATCCAGTACTGTAATTTGAAGCCCAATGCGATTTTAATGGGTTCAGTCGGTCACACAGAGACAACATTGCTAGGGGAAGCTTTTATCACATGGATTTAGGTCTATAAACTTGACAACAAAATAAGTATTAAAACAATTTTTTATATAACATTCTTGTTGACCAGGAAAAGGAAAGCTGCACCTCTGGCTCCCAGGGTATTTCACGGATGCATTTGAAAATCAAAATGTGACACCAAGTCACTTGCAGAGATATTAAGATAGTTGACTCAAGGCACGATCAGATGTTTAAATGAGTGTTTTAAAGGATGAATGCAAAGTGGAGATGTGGAGAGGTGTAAGGAGCCTAAGCGACTGAAGGAGTGGCCACCAGGGTGGAGCAATCATAATTTACGATGCAGACGAGGTTGGATTAAGGAAGTGCAGATATCTCGGAGGGTTGGGGGTCTGGAAGAGATCACAGGGAAGTGAATGGGCTGTGACACAAAAGGATTTGAAAACAAGGGTGAAAATTTTAAAATTGAGACTTTGTTTCACTGGTAGTCCATGTAGGAGTGATATGTGAATGGATTTGGTATGAGTTAAAATACAGTCAGCAAGAGCTGTGAATCAATACGATTATTTTAAGTTGGAAAATGAAAAGAATGTTCAAAATAGTTGATTGTAAATGCTTTAGGAATCTTTATTGGGGATTATTTTCACTCGTAGAAAGTGATACAGCTAAAATCTTGAGGTTTATGATGCATTGTTGTTAAGTATTCAGTATCCTTTGAGTACTAAGCTTTCAGGACAACACCTCCCCACCAACACCACCACCACCCCGCCCCCACCCCCAACATATTATTCTAATGGTTCATCAGCTGTAAAGTTAATTGACAAAATTCTTGATGTTGAATGTTTTGAAGATTCAATAAACATGTGCAAAGAGCATTTAATAATTCACATCTGTCCCTGAATAAACTAGAAAAATGGTGGTGGTATTATACTTATCACCCTCACAGATGAGATAAAGGAGCGATTGGAGAGTTAAATGCTGTCTCAATGGTCTAATTTTTCTGCATGTACCAGGGTAATAGAAGCCAAAACATTTGAAAAAGTCCTGGCAGAATTCAACCAGATTTGTATAGACAAGCTCCCAAAAGCACTTTTGCCTTTAAATTGAGTTTAGTGGGAGCACCATACGACCTCTCAAGAAGCTAATCACTAGTCAGTTCTTTCAGAGTGAGTTGAGTTTTCCAAACTCTGACCCTTCACATCACTCCGTGTTCCTGCTCTACAAAACTAAATAAAAACTCCTAAGATTGCTGTTGTAGAGAATTGAAATTTGCCAAATCCCAAATCGGTGCATTTGGGATTATTGCTGTCAATCAGCTTTATTGTAAGTGAAGGAAACTGTCAAAGCAAACTAACTTTAATATTCAGAAAATAGATTTTGGGTCATTTAAAGTTCAGAACTAAAGTGGTTCCTTAGGGTTGCCAGGAATGTCTGCACAAGGTGATTTTGTTCAGAGAGAGGCCTTGGGCCAGCTTAACTGAGTCGGAGAAAGACCTGGAGAGCGAATACATTTGAAGTTCTTTTATTCATTTCCATATACCTTCTACTGTTACACTTCTAAGTTAACAAAAGGGAGGAGTAGTTTGGGCAGTGAGTCTTTTAATGGCTTCTGCCTGTGCTTTCTTTTCCCCCAATTGAACCCGTAAGGAGGGAAATTGGGTTTGGTAGCACTTGCTTTTGCACGTCCCATCTGTTCTGAAGTAGCATATCTGGTGCAGAGACACACTTGTACCGTGATGTGTATTAGATGGCATGTTGGTAACTTGTTACTGTACTGACATCCACTGAAAGTGTGCAGAGCAGGCACATCATGACATCAATCAGCATGCGGCCCTATTTTGACACCGTTTCACAATTTAGGAAGTCCAAACCTGCAAACTTCAACAGTAGCATAAAAGAACACATTACTGGGCCTGTTTAAAGGGATTATCAGCAACTCGTAGGTTTGTAGCTGAATTTTGGTGCAAAATTTTTGGGTGCACGTATTCATTCTTGCTATAAGTTTCAATAGTGTACATTGCTTGTGCTGGTGTAGAAATATTTTTTGGTAACTTGGTGGTTTGTGCACAAACCAATTCCTCCCCAACCACAAAAACAGAAGTTGCTGGAAAAGCTGAGTAGCTCTGGCAGCATCTGTGAAGAAAAAAAGCAGAGTTGATGTTTCGTCCAGTGACTCTTCCTCAGTTCCTCCACACGTGGTCCAATAGACCACCATCTTGGAATTGAGCATGTCCAGGAGAATGAGCAGAAAACACAACAGGAGAAGTGGATGGGCAGGCAACCATACCAATCCAGGCTGTTGAGTTCCCCCTACTTGAATGTCACCAATGGCCAAGGTTTGAGATGCCTATGCTTCACTGAAATTTGCCATTTGTAACAGCTGTGCAGATGATTAACTTTTACATTGGTAGGAACATAAGAACTAGGAGCAGCAGTTGACTGTATGGCATTAAGGGCTTGCTTTGCTGTTCAGTACAATCACACTTGACCTTCTGCTCCATTTCTTGTTTCCTGCCTGTACTCCTTATCCCTCGATTCCCAGAGAGACCAGAAATATGTCTACGGCACCTATAAATATATTCAACAACAATGTACCCATAACCTCTTTGGATAGAGATTTCCAAGTATTTACAAACCTATTTCTCCTCCATTCTTCTAACTCCAAACAGTACAGGCCCAGTGTGCTTTTCATGTAATGTTTCTCCTCATAGGACAACTGTCTCATCACAGGGACCAACCTAGCAAACCTGCTTCACACTACTGGTGACGCGTGTATGTCCTTCCTTAAGTATAGAGACCAAAATTGTGCACAGTGCTCTAGGCAGTGGATTTTGATTTCCGACCAGCATGTTTGAAGGTGGGGAGAGGTCAGGGAAAGAGGGCTGCAGGGGCGCAAGGTGTTTGAGAGTGGTGTTAATGTTGTAAAATAGGGCAGACCTTGCTCTCATTTTGTTTGGGGAGAAGGGTTGCAGAAATACAGGTATCAGATAGGTATCCCTTAAGGCCTATCAAGGCCCTTAAGTGACCGGCTAAAGGCCACTATAGAACCTCCTGTCACTAACACCAGTATTTTACCCACCTATGTAGAAATCAATATCAGGTGTTTGGGCCAGCAGATTTTGTTGGGTGGTTTTATTGATGGCTGGTTCCATCCATTCTTTGAGTGACTCTTGTGCCCGCAGAAGGCACTCACTATCAACAAGATCAAATCCTCATTTAACCACATCATGGTGCTCTCTCAATCCAGACCACAAATCCCTCAAGCTCCTTGTTGGGGCCTACCAGCCAGACGCTGACAATATCCTGGAATTGGCTTCAGTTCAGCTTCCATTTAACTTCTTTCCTTAGGAGAACAAGGAGTAGTCCCAGCAGTGATCAATGTTCATAGTCATGGAATCCTAAGACTACAGTGCTGCCAACCAATCAGAACTTCTTCTCCAGTTTACTTTTAATTTGTTCATAGCATATGGACATCACTGGCTCAGCAAGTGTTTAGCCCACCCTAGTTGACCTGTAGAAGGTTCTGGTGAGATGCCTTCTTGGACTGCTGCAGTTGTTGGGATGTACGAACACCCACTGAACTGTAAGGAAGGTAGTTCCAGGATTTTGACCGAGCATTAAGTAAGGAACGACAACATGTTTCTAAGTCAGGATGGTCAGTGGCTTAAACGTAAACTCTCACATGCTGGTGTACCCTTGTGTCTGGTGTCCCTGTCCCTCTAGGCAGTAGAGGATGTGGGGTTGGAAAGTTGCTATTGAAGGTGTCTTGGTGATTTACTGCCATGCATCTTTCAAATAGTACACACTCCTGCTATTGTGTGTGGTAGAGAAGAGTGAATGTTACAGGTAGTAGATAGGGTGCTATTTAAGCAGAATGCTTTGTCCGAGATAGTGTCAAGCTCCTTGAATATTGTTGTAGCTACACCAGTCCAGACAAATGGAGAGTATTCTGTCACACTCCTGACTTGTGCCTTGTAGGTGGTGGACAGGAATTGGAGAGTCAGGAGGTCAGTTACTGGCTGCAGGATTCCTAGCCTTTAACCTATTTTTGTCAGTACTGGCTGCAGGATTCCTAGCCTTTAACCTATTTTTGTCAGTCACAGTATTTATGAGGCTGGTCTCAGTTTAGTTCATGGTAATTGGTTATCCACCAGGATCTTTATAGTAGAGGATTCTGTAGAACCATATGGAATGAGACCATTCATCCCATAGAGTCTATATTAATCCTTCAAAGAACATCCCACCAAAACCCAACCCCCAACCTGTCCTGTAACACCACATTTACCACAGCTAATCTGCCTAGCTTGCTCATCCCTGGACACTATGGGCAGTTTAGCATGGCCAGTCCACCTAACCTGCACATCTTTGGACTGTAGAAGGAAAACCAGAGACCCTGCGGAAATCCACGCAGACACAAGGAGAACATACAAAATCCTCACTGACAGTCGACCAAGGCTGGAATCAAACCCAGGTCTCTGGTGCTGTGAGACAGCAGTGCTAACCACTGTGTCACTATGCTGCCCTCGCCCGGTTGTAATGTGTTTAATGTCAAAGGGTGATGATTAGATTGTCTCTTGTTGGATAAGGTCATTGTCTGGAACTTATGAATGTTACTTGCCACTTACCAGCTCAAGCCTAGATGTTGTCCAGGTCTTACTGCGGACTGTTTTGGTTTCTGAAGAATCATTAATGGCACTGAACCTTGTGCAATTATCAGTGAACATCTCTACTTCTGACCTTATGATTTCCTTTTTGTTGTACTTCCAACAAAGGCCAATGTGCCATTTTCCTTCCTAGCTGCATGCTGTACATCCTTGCTAGCTTTCTTTGTTTTTTGTAGTGTGTGCAAGTCCCTCTCAACATCAACGTTTACAATTGATTTGTTTTTACTTGTCACCACCAAAGTGAACAATCCCACACTTGTGCACATTGCATTCCATCTGTCATTTTTGTCCATTTACCTAGTCTGTAAATATCTTTTGCAGTCTGTGTCTCTCTCAAAGCTTATATTCAACAAAGCTTTGTATCTTCAGAATCTTAGGTACTTTGCTCTCGGTGTCTTCACCCAAGTCATTAATAAATGTTGCAAAATACTGAAACTAGCATTGTCTTTGTGAGATGTGGCAGTGAGTTAAATACCAAATAAAATCCAAAAGAACTGCGGATGCTGTAAATCAAGAACAAATACAAAGTTGCTGGAAAAGCTCAGCAGGTCTGGCAGCATCTGTGAAGGAGAAAACAGAGTTAACGTTCGGGTCCGGTGACCCTTCCTCAGAACTGTGTAACAGAACAGCTGCCAGACCTGCTGAGCTTTTCCAGCAACTTTGTATTTGTTCTTGATTTACAGCATCCGCAGTTCTTTTGGATTTTATTGATCTTTGTGGCATTGTTATAGTTACAAACTTCTAAGCTGAAAACACCCTGATTTAAACCCATTCTTTGCTTTCCATTTGTTAACCAAACCACTGTAAGCACTCATGAATTACTTCCAAATCCTGCATTAATCCTGACCTAGGCTTAACTTGCATATTAACCTTGTATGGCGTTTTATAGCAAATTTTTTGGAATTCTGCGTGTATCTACATCATTCTACGTCTGTGGGCTCCCTTTAATATACTTACTAGCTATGTCCTCAAAAAGTTACTTTATCAAACAATTTCCCTTTTGGAAAACAATGCCAATTTGGGTCTAGACCCGAAACGTCAGCTTTCCTGCTCCTCTGATGCTGCTTGGCCTGCTGTGTTCATCCACTCTACACCTTGTTATCACCGATTTAATATGATTTTACTATGTTTTTCAAGGTACCTTCTTGAGGCTTCCTGAATAGTAGATTCTCGCAATTTGCCAATTACTGATGTCTGGCCTGTAGTTGCCGGGTTACACTTTTTATCATCCCTTGAATAGCAGTCTTCCATTTGCTAAACTCCAGTCCAAAGGAATTTCCTGAGATATGAGGAATTTTGAAAAATCATAACCAATGCATGCACTGTCTAAATAAAAACTGAAAGATCTGCGGATGCTGTAAATCAAAAACAAACCTCAAAATTGCTGGAAAAGCTCAGCAGGTCTGGCAGCATCTGTGGAGAGAAATCAGAGTTAATGTTTCAGGTCCAGTGACCCTTTCTCAGACCAGTTCTGAGGAAGGGACACTCGACCCGAAATGTTAACTCTGATTTCTCTCTACTGATACTGCCAGACCTGCTGAGATTTTCCAGCAATTTCTAGTTTTGTTTCACATGCACTACACATCCCTTCACCTACCTCTTTTAGAGCATTAGGAAGTGGGTATTAAGTCTTGGGGATCGTAGGTTGTCAGTCCTTCAGTGCTCTAATTCTTTCTTTTAAATTCTATTACTTACCTTTATTTTCCTCACTGTTATCAACCCTTTGGTTACTCTCAATTTCTATTATACAATGTCCGTTTCCTAATTCCTCAAGATAATGTTTCTTGTTTTTGCCTTTTGAAAGGCCAATGTTTACTTTATCTCTTGCCTTTTTATATGCTAATAATCTGATTTTATCTTCAACGCTAAGTTACTCTCATTCTTATTTTTTCCCCCTTTTCATCAATGTTTTGATGTTCCTTAGCTTTGTAACTCTCCCAATCCTCAGGCTTACTACTATTTCATTTACAACATTATAAAATTCTTTACTTCCTGAATAAGACATGGGTGGATCTTGCTCACTGATTAGCCATATAAATACAACGGCGACAAAAGCAGATCAGAGATTTGGAATTCTGTGGTGAATAACTCGCCTCCCGACTCCCCAAAGTCTGTCCATCATCTGAGTCACAAGGTCTGATAAGTGTAGTCAAGGTAGTGATGACATAGTTGGAAGTGTTATTGGACTGCTAATGCAGAGACTTGAGGGATCTGGCTTCAAATCTCCTCATGGCAGATGGTCAAATTTGAAACTTAAAAAAAGTCTGAAATTTAAGTCTAATAGTGACCATGGAACTGTTGTCGATTATCAAATATCAACAGCCCTGTAGAGCCTCCACAGTCCTCCTTAAGAACATCTGGGGGCTAGTGCCAAAATTGGAAGAGCTATCTCACAGACTAGTCAATGATACCTTACGCGCAATGTTCCAGACACCACCACATCATCCCTGGACAGCACAGTCCCAGCAGAGATGGTGGCACAACAGTATACAGTTAGCATCGAACTGCTCTGGAATGTTGACTGTAGATCCTGAGAAGTCTCAGTGACCATCCGCAAGAGTGGCTCGGCATCACCCCTGCTGATTGAGCTGGTTGAGCCATATAGGACATAACTACTAGACTCTGTCCTTGACAAGAGGTGTCGGAACCAACAATAGAGGGGAAACATGCTTGACTTCTTCCTTACTAATCTGCCTGCCACAGATGCATCTGTCGTATCTGTCCGTGACTGTATTGGTAGGAGTGACCGCTAGACAGTCCTTGTGCAGATGAAGCCTGGTCTTCACGTTCCATTGTGCTGTGCGGCACTGTCAACATGCTAAATTGGATAAATCTGTTAGGGATGTAGAATCTCAACTGGGCATCCAAAAGGCACTGTGGACCATCAGCAGAATTGTACTCATAACCAGGCATTCTCCACACTGTACTGTTACCATCAAGACACGGAATCAACCCTAGTTCAATGGAGAGTGCAGGAGGCTCTGGCAGGAGCAGCATCAGGTGTACCTACAAATGAGGTGTTGAATTACCTAAAGATGAAAAAGCAACCATACAGATTGAATTGAATGCCAAGGTAGGCAACTTGGCCCTTCAAGTTTGTTTCACAATTCAACAAGTTTGTGGCCGATCATCTACGTTCCTGCCTACTCTTGATGTTCTTTCACCCCCAATACTTATCAAGAATCTACCTATCTATCTCTGCCATAAAAAATTCCAAGGAGTCTGTTTATATCACCTTTTGAGGGAGAGAATTCCAAAGTCACTCAGCCTTCTGAAACAAAAGTCTGTCCTTGTTACTGGGTTATCAATTCCCAGGTTCATTTTCGAGAAGGCCACCTAATTAACTCTTCCTCTTTAAATATCTATAGAAATTCTAGCTATACAGCTGCCTTTCTCTTGTGCTCTAATTTTCCATCTTTAATAGTCTTTATTTTTGGCTTTTTAAAATATTCTAATTTTCTGAGCTGCCACCCATCCTGGTGTAAATGTTTTTTCTTTAAGTTTGCTACTATTTTTAATGTTTTAGTTAACTATACGGTGGGTCCTCCCCTTGGAAATGTTTCTTTCTTATTAGAATGTATCTATTGTGTGTATTTGGAAAGCACCTCCATTGTTTGCCACTGTATTTCTCTTGAGCAATTCCTAATTCACTCTGTCTTCATACCCTCTTATTCAATGTTAACATATTAGTCTTGGACCCAATCTTTGCTCCCTCAAACTGAATGTAAAATTCACTCATGTTATGCTCACTGCTCCAAGAGGCACTTACACTAGGTATTAATTAATGTATCTACCTCATTGCACGATGCCAGTATAGTTTACCCTGCCCTTTTTTTTTTGTTTTCAAAATATGCTCCCCTCTAATTATTCCTGTCACGGGATGTTAGTCATTTCCCGTGTTGTTAACTTGCTTTCTTCCCTTGAGCTAAATCAAAGAGTAAAAGCATCTTCCCAAATTTGATCCCATGTGAGCACTGTTTAGTTTAAGGTCCTCTCTACTTCTGCAGTTGTGCAGCTCACTAAAGCACGGGTTCATTGGTACAACCTCCCTTTCCTTATTACTGACACTCGTGCCCCATAAATTGGAACCTACTTCTACCACGTCCGCTTTAAACCACGCGTTAACTTGTCTAATCTTAATTACTCTTTGCCAACTTTCACATGGCTCAGATACTCATTATTTTTGAGTTTCAGCTTTTGATGCCTACCTCTTATCGACTACACAGAACCTCTTTCATTGTCCTAACTGTGTTATCAGTACACACATGGACCACAAGAACTGGATCCACCCCTTCCAGCTCTCCAGGCTCGAGCACATGCCCTGAACCCAGGCTCCTAGCATGTAGCATGGCTTTCAGCACTCTCTTGCTCTTTGCAACAACACTGTCAATCCCCCTCACTGTACTGTCTTCTACCATCACTACATTCCTTTTTGCTCCCTCCACTAAATGGCTTCCTGTACCATGGTGAAAGGGTCAGTTCACTCATCCAGCCCAGATCCATCACTCGTTTCAAAACAAGTTGAAAGAACTCAAACTTGTTAGGCAATTGCAAAGACACGCCTACACTCTTGACTTCTGAGCCTCTTTACCTTCCTTACTCACAGTCACATGCTTCTCACCCAGACTAGTTACCAAATCAGAGAAACCTATCCTAAATGTTGTGAACACCTCCTGGAATAAATTGTCCAGATAAGTTTCCCCTTCCTTGGTGTGTCTGTGTCTGCAGTTCAGCCTCCGGGTCTCAAACTCTGCAGCTTGAGCAACTTAAACTCAAACATTTGCTGTGGATCAGACTAGTGTCCAAGGAGCTCCAGCATTCTGCAGCTGCAACATTTCTCTTGACCTGCCATTTTTGTGTCTTAATTGAGTAATTAATTATTAAGTAAATTAATGTTGCTTCTCTCTTCCACTTACCCTACTAACTTTAAACTGTGAATGGGTGGGTGGGGGCTTGTATTGTCAATGTAATAGGTTCCATATTTTATTCCCCTGACTTGATTTGACATGATATATGAGGGGGAAAAAACTTTTGAGAAATATGTACTCTTGAAAATTGATATTGATTTGCCTTTCATCCTTTGTTCTGAGTAAAATGCTTTGGTTTAACCTCAACATCAACTGAGGGAAAAAATATTTTTAAAATATTTTTCTTGCTTTTTGTTATTGTTCCTTTCCTTTTTTTAAAAAATCCTGTCAACATCTTGGAAGTCTTTCATTAATATGGTGTAGTATTCCAGTTTTTCCTTGCTTTGTCACTTAAAAGTAATTTATAATGATTTTGTTCGTCTTTCTTTCTGAAACTTGAATTATAGCACACAAAAAAAAGTCCAAGAGGAATTAATGTTACTCCCTTTGAGTTCTAATGACAAGTGGTCTAACAAGAAGTTACCTTCCCCTTAGGTTTCACACAGCAAGAATAGTCAGTGCTAAAAGCAAATAATGGTTTAAATTCATAAAGGGACTCCAACTTTACAACAGATAAGAAAGAAAATATTAGCATTTTGCATTTCTTCATCAGAATGTTGACTATCAGAGACTGCATTAACTTGGCTAGGATTTATGATAAACTCTTGTGGCTTTCAAGTGTGGATAATTAAAAGTCATAGAAATATTAAACAGAAGCTAGGAGAACAGCCAGTGCCATGAAGTTGCACTATTTCATAACAAAGTGAGGTTCTATTAAATATAAACATATTTGTATATAAAGTTGTTAATTGTGATGTGAATCTTCTCAAACTGTGGTACTTAAAATAATGATTTCCTTGCTGTTATGGATAAGTCGATACACTCTGCAGCACAGTTCTGCAGTTTGCCTAAAGGAAAATGTGTGTAGTCAGCTGGCTAGTTATCAGAAAACTCATTTTTCATTGACAGGGTATCTCCTTTGCGCAATATGAATGAAAATAAGTCTATCTCCTGCATTTGAGATCAACCATTGACTTGTGTTTCGGTTATTCAGCAGCATCATCGTAATACATACAATGACTTCCGTATACACACAAAGTTCTAATGAGTTAGTTATTTTGCGTTTTATGGTGAGGTGCATGCTATATAGTGAATGTCACATAACAGTGAATAACAGATGGCTGGAAATGTATTGCACCCGTGAACAGATGCTCATCCTTTTTTAAAATATAAATCTGTGTAATATATGCAGGGTACAGCTTTTGTCTGTCACGAATCTAACCTATCCTAGTTCTGCAGTAAGCATGCATTTTTTTCTCTAGCTGCCACTGCATTTCCATTATCACCAGAGTGGGTAGAATCAGCCAAGTCTGATTTAATTCTTACTATGAGCTACGTGAACTGTCTGAAATTCCCGCATCTTCATCTCAGCAAGAGCAGTAAGAGAAATTGAACAAGGCAGTATTTATCAACTCACTTCATTTTTGTGCACGTCCTATGCTAATATATTTCTTGAGAATGGTAGACACCTGGGTAGTGTTGTAGAACAGATACCTAGGGGTCCAGGTACATAATTCTTTGAATTTGCATCACAGGCAGACCAGGGTGGTTAAGGCATTTAGCACACTTACCTTCATTGCTCAGAACGTCAGGTATAGAGTTGAGACATCGTGTTGAGGTTGAACAGGATATTAGTTAGGCCTCTTCCGGAACACTCTGCAGTTCCGGTTGCCCTGCAATAGTAAGGATATTTTAAATTGGAGAGGGTTCAGAAAAGATTTACCAAGTTGTTGCTGGAAATGGAGAGTTTGAGGCTGGGACTTTTTTCAGTGGAGTGTAGAAGGGTTTTGGGATGACCTTATAGAGGTTTAGAACATCATGAAGGGCATAGATAAGGTGAATAACAAGGGTGTTTTCCCTAGGGTGGGGGAGTTCAAAACTAGGGCCATATTTCTAAGGTGAGAGGAGTAAGTTTTAAAAAGGACATGAAGAGCAACATTTGTACACTGCGTGGTTTATGTGTGGAATAAACTGCCAGAGGAAGTGATGCATGCAGGTAACTTACAACGTTTAAAAGACATGGATAAGTACATGAGTAGCAGAGGTTTGGAAAGTTATGGGCTAAATGCAGGCAAGTGGCATTAGTTTAGTTTGGTAACATGGTCAGTGTGGACTAGTTGGACCGAAGGATTTGTTTCCATGCTGCATGACACTTGCCCTTAAAAGGCCTTTCAGAAATAACCTGCTGCATGAAAATTTCACGAGTTAGGGCACTGGGCAGCAATTGTAATTTTCTTTGACCTTTGAGTGGATCTGTGGAAAGATGCACCAATTCACCTTCCTGTCTAATGGATGTGGGAACAAATAGAAAACAAGGACAGATTTGGGCTAGAAGACTCCTTTTCTCAATTTTGTTTCCTCCCTACAAGATTCTACCTCATACTTGGTTGTAGTTCCATGCCTACCTCAGCTATCTTGCCAAGTGAACAACTCTTAGCTTGCGAATCAAGACTGAAGTATCAACAGATGAAGGTGGCCTGGTTGTTATATACTGGACAAGTAATCTGTAGGCCTGGACTAATGGTCCTGACACACAAGTCCAGATTCCATTACAGCAGTGGAGAAAATATAAATTAAATAATTTGAGTATATTTAGAATTAGACACTCAATGATAGTGACCATGAACCTACCAGAAATTTATTACGTCTCATCTGATTCTGAGGTTTGTAGTGGGGTGAATGCTGGAGGACAGTTAATCAACTAATGGGAAAAAGCAACGCAACAGGTATGCTCTTCCTGTGAGATGTGAGAGATCAAGGAAAAATCAAGGAAGAAGAATCACCGGATCTGAAACGTTAACTCTGATTTCTTTTCTTCACAGATGCTGCCAGACTTGCTGAGCATTTCCAGCAACTTCTGTTTTTGTTCCTGATTTAAAGCATCTGCAGTTATTTCAGTTTTATTGAGAAATCAAATGTCCCTGACAACTATGTTTTGCAGGAAGTGTGTCCACTGCAGCTCTTCAGACCACACGGATCAGTTAGAGTGGTAGTTGGACTCACTGAGGGGTATACAGGAGACAAAGTTTTATAAATAGGATTTTCAGAGATGTGGTCACACCAAAAATTCAGCCAGATAGATTGGTGACTGCCAGGAGGTGCAGGAGTCTGCTGTGGCTATTCCCCTCTCACTGTTGGAGGTGATGGTCTCTCAGGGGAAAACAACAGCCAGATCAATGCCACTATCATTGGCTCAGCAGGGAGGGTCAAAGCAAAGGCGATGGCCTAGTGGTATTATCGCTGGACTGTTAATCTGGAGACCCAGATAATATTCTGGGGCCCGGGTTCGAATCCCGTAACGATGGGATGGTGGAATTTCAATTCAATAAAATACCTGGAATTAAAAATCTAATGATGACCATGAATCCATTGTCGATTGTTGGAAAAACCCATCTGATTCACTAATGTCCTTTAGGGAAGGAAACTGTCATCCTCACCTGGTCTGGCCTATATGTGACTCGAGACCCACAGCAATGTGGTTGACTCTCAACTACCCTCTGGACAATTAGGGATGGGCAATAAAAGCTGCCTCACCAGTGACGCCAAAAAGTGTGTTAGAGATAGGACATTCCATAATCAGGGGCACAGATAGGTGTTCCAGTGGCCACAAGTGACACAACAGGATGTTGTGTTGCCTCCCTAGTGTCAGGGTCAAGGATGTCTCTGAGCATGCACAGGACATTCTGAAAGGAGAGGGTGAGCATCAGTGTGGTCTATATTCATACTAACAAGACAGGCAGGAAGAGAGATGAGGATGAGGTCTACTTAAAGAGGGTTGACAGAGTTAGGTAGAAAATTGAAAAGCAGGGCCTCTGGCATTGTAATCTTGGGATTACTCCTGGTGCCATGTGCTAATGAGGCCAGAAATAAGAAGGTAATATGGTTGAATGTGTGGCTAAAGAGTAGGTATAAGGAGAAGGTTTCAGATATCTGAATCATTGTGATCTCTGCCAGGGCAGGATGGATTGTACCTGAACTGAAGAGGCACCAATATTCTTGCAGGGAGGTTTGCTAGTGCCACTTGGGATGGTTTAAACTAGTGTGGCAGGGAGGTGGGAACCAGAGCAGTAGATCAACATGTGGAATGATTGAGGAGAAGGTAGAGGATAAGTCGAATAGGAAGATCCCTCATGGTAGGCTGGACCAGAAGATTAAGTCAGTGGGATCTATTTTGAGTTGGTATGTTGGATACAAAATTGGCTTGGTCATAGAAGACAGAGGGTAGTTGTGGCAGGGTGTTTTTCTGACTGGAGATCTGTGACCAGTGACCAGTGACCAGTGCTGGGACCTCTGTTGTTTGCAATATAAATAAATGAATTGGTTAGAAATGCGGGTGGTCTGATGAGTAAGTTAGCAGGCAATGCAAAAATTGGTGGAGTTGTGGACAGTGAGGAAATACGTCAAAGGATACAGCAGGATATAGATCAGTTGGAAAGTTGGGCAAAAAAATAGCAGATGGAGTTTACTCTGGACAAGTGAGGTGATGCATTTGGGCAGGTCAAATGCCAGAGAAAGGTATATAGTAAATAGCAGGACCCTTTAGAGCATTGATATACAGAGGATGTTGGGGTGCGAGTTCATATCTCCCTGAAAGTGACCACACAAGTGAATAAGGTGGTAAAGAAAGCATACAGCATGCTTCCCTTCTTCAATCGGAACATTAAATATAAAAGTTGGCAAGTCATAGAACAGTACAGCACTGTTCAGGCCCTTTGGCCCACGATGTTGTGCGGACCTATTATCCTACTCTAAGATCAAACTACCCTGCATCCCCTACATTTTACTAACATCATGTTACAGCTACATAGAACTTAGTTAGGCCACATTTGGAGTATTCTGTGTAGTTCTGGTCACCGCACTATTGGAAGGATGTGGAGGCTTTAGAGAGGGCGCAAAATAGGTAAGCCAGGGTGTTACCTGGATTGGAGTGAATTATCTATAAAGGGATTAGAGCAACTTGAATTGTTTTCACTAGAACATCAGAGGGTGAAAGATGATCTGATAGAACTAAATAAAGTTGAGGGGAATGTGTAGTGTGGATATTTAGAGTTTTTTTCCAAGGGTAAAAATGTCAAATACTAGGGGGCAGAGTTTTAAGCCGAGAGGGAAAAGTTTAAAGAGATGTGCGAGGCCATTTTTTTATGCGGAGGATGGTACAGTGCCTGGACTGTGCTGCCAAGGGAGGTGGTAGAAGCTGATACCGTAGCAACGTTTAAGAGGCATCTGGACAGACACATGAGCAGGCAGAGAATACAGGGATATGGATCATGTGCAAGACAGATAGAATTAGTTTAGAATGACATCATGGTCAGCATAGACATGGTGGGGCTGAAGGGCCTGTTACTGTGCTATATACATTATGGGAGAGCTAGAAGGATTTCCAACCACCTTCAGCCCAAAGTGCCAAATAGATGATCCATCTTGCTGTCTCCTGACGTAACCAAACTCAATCTTCACCAAATTCATATGAAGAAACATTGAATTTACTAGACACAACCATGGGTCAGGAAGCAGCCATCTTCTCAGAGTGACCAGGGATTTGCACACCATCAGACTGTATTAGAAACCTGTAGCCTTAAGGGCTTTCATAGCTGAACCAGATTTTGTGTTCTCATAACACCTCAATATATTTTCACTTTGAAAGATGCATTCTGTGATAGCAACCTGGTTTTATTATCCTCAGTAGGGGTTAGAAGGATAATTCTGTATTAAAAGCTGCTAGGTAAGCTCAAAGCAATTAGAATTTGAGGTGAAACCAGGAATGGATTAAATAAAACATAATAAAGAAGGTAACAAATTGTTGATACTGGAATAATGTCAATGTTGCAAAAGGAATGGATGGAATACCATAGGGGATTGATACCGAGACCCTTATTATTACTGATTGATCAACAATTTAAACTTGATGTCATATTTGCAATGAAGCAAAACTAGTGAAGAGAAGTTTTGTCAGAAAACAGCTGGGATTCACAGCAATATAAAATCCATAAATGGGGAAAATGGATATATTGCTGCTGCATTGGAACAAAATGTGGCCAGACATACATTGTTGATTTATTAATTGTGTAGATGTAAAGGAGGCTTGTTCATAAATTTGCCAATAAATATGTCATCACTATGAAATGATAATTGGCAAAGCCAACTGAATGGTGAACTAAATTGTACACTAGGCTGGTCAACCAACATTTAAATTATTGTCTCATTTTGGTCACCAAGCATGTGGACAATTTTTTTTAGGGCAGAAGAAAGGTGACGCAGCAATGAGGGAGGACAAGATAAACCATGGGTTAGACTTTCGCCACTGAGACAAAGTTTGAATGGGGAAATCTTTCAGTGTGGCAGAATTCCATTGGAATGATCTCCACACAAATGTTTTTTTTTGATCTGAGGAGATCATGGGTACGATTGAGTTGGGCCCATCAACTGCTGCATTCGGAAGTGGCATTGGAAGCATGCAAATGCCACGATGGCTGATAAGACCACCTTGGCCATCTCAATCTCTGGTCCAGTTGTATTAAAGGCTCTAACCCTTCATCTTCATTGCCTCTCGTGTCACCTCCATGACCTCTGTAACGTGCATGCCCACCCCCAAAATCCCATACCCCTATGGCATCTCCATAGCAAATTACCCAGTGCGTGCCCACAAAGGGCAGAACTCAGGAGTTATGTAGAGACGAAAAACCAACTTTGAATAAGCTTTCACTCTCAATACCCATTCAACATTTTAAGTCTCCTGAAGTGGTCATTCTGTTGTAAACACGTTTCCTTTCACTTTATACATCAAAGACACCTAATCTTTTACTCGCTCTTAAAACTGTCAGTCAAAATGGGAACTCAGCACCCCCTACCTTAGATCCCTCCCCAATACATGGTTTTGGAGCTTTTCAAACTCAGCTAAACATTCATAATGGATTCGGCTATAATAATAGCCTTAGGGAAATGTCAGCAATGAAGTCAATTGAAACTACAGGAATAGATGCCATAGGTATTTTCTCCTTTAGCTAAAGCAAATGACCAATCAATACAGTTCACCATTGGGTGTCTGATAGTTTTTACGTTTCCTGATAGTTGCCATCTGTGTACATTTTTTTCACTTTTAAAGGCCTCTCAAATATGCATTCTCTACCCTACACAAACTGATGATTCCCACTTTGCACTTTAAGGATGTTGAACTCCACCCTGCCCCTAGAAAAAATGTGATGTGCCAGAAATCTGGGTGTTTCTGGTAAACTAGGAGTGATATTGCTCTGGTGAGTGTGTTCATAATCCAAAGCTTGAGCCAGTGATTTCGGTGTATGAATTCAAATCCCACCGTAACAGCTAGTGGACTTTAAATTCAATTAATAAAGTTTTAATTGAAGACTGAACTCGGTAATGTGAAACCATTACTATGGAAAAAAAAATAGTATGGTTCAGAACTGTGCTTTTGGAAGGAAATCCTCTGTTCTAAACTGCTCTGGGCTATACGTGACTCCAGACTGACAGCATTCTGGTTGACCCTTAAATAACCTCAGAATTGGCCTAGTAAGCCACTGAATTGTGGCAATTGGGGATGGACTGCAAACATTGGTTTTGCCATTAATGCCCACATTCCATGAATTAATATGCTATTTTAAGAGTCTGCATTTAAGTTCTACTTAAGGACTCCTATATTTAATGATTTGTGGAGTCTGACTCTGCAAAATCCTGCTCCATGACCGATGCCATTTACTTATCAAATCATGGGGCTGCTTTCTTATTGTAGAGAGGTGATGGGTGGTGGTTTAAGCTGAAGGTCACCATGGCTCAGCCAAAGGAAGCGTTTGAGAAAGTGAGACCTTCACAGTAACCTCAGCCAGTGTGGGAATTGAACCGCACTGTTGGTAATGCTCTACATTTCAACCCAGCTGTCTGGCCAACTGAGGTAACTACCCTCAATGTGAAGTAGAACCACATACTTCAAGAAGGTAAAGGAGTCAAGCTCAGTGTCAAATTGATAAAAGGTGAATTTTAAATAAACGAAAGGGTGAAATTCTTTACAGTTGAGTACTCAATGTGAGGTATAGTTCCAGGTCAAATCATTGGTAACAAAAACTTCGGTCATTTGTGAGTCAGTTGGAAGCTGGAGAGTGTAGGCTTTTCTGTTTGGCCATCTGAGAAAAAAAAATCGTAGAACAGAGTTTCACTTGGCCCATCGCATCTATTTAAATAATCATCCAATGCCCTCTTGAGTACCTGAATTGAACTTGTTTCTATTACACTTACAAGCAGTGTATTCTAAACACAGACCGCTCGCTCCACGAACAAGATTTTTTTTTCTCTCACCTCGCATTTATTTTGTTGAATCACATTAAAACTATGCCCTCTGCCCTCTGGTTCTCCCATCTTTTTTATGAGCTGGTAACAATATCTCACAGCTACTCTGTCCAGAACTCTTGTGATTTTAAAAACTTCTATCAAACCTTCCCTCAGTCATCTTCACTTCAAGGAGAGCAGCTTCGCCAGGCCATCATTATAATTGAAGTTTATTATCTCTGGAACCATTCTTGTAAACCTCTTCTGGACTTTGCAGTGCATTCACATCTGTCCTAAACTGTGGTGCCTAGAGCTAAACACAGTACTACAGCTGAAACCTAACCAGTGTTCTATGCCATTGCATCATAACCTCCCTGCTGTTATACTCTGTGCCCCGATTAATGAAGCCTATTTTCCAATAGCTGTCTCTACATGTCTTGCTACCTTCAATTACTATTGCATGGACACAACCAGGTGTCTCTGCTCCTGCACACCCTCTAAAATAAAGTTTCACATTGTCTGTGAACTTTGATGTTATCCCCTGTGCTCCAACATCCAAATCATCCTAAATATATCAGCAGAAGCAAGTGTCCTGGGGAACTCCAATATAAACTTTCCTCCAGCCCAAAACGTACCCATTAAGCATTATTCTGTGTTTCTAATCATTTGGCCAATTTTGTATCCTCATTACCAGTCTACTTTTTATTCCATAACCTATAATATTCCCAACAAGGTGTTGTGTGGCACTGTATCACTCGCTATGTACACTACATTAACAGCCTTGCCCTCATTGAGCCTTTATTTACCTCTTCAAATAACTTCCAGCAAGTTAGTTAGACATAATTTTCCCTTAAGTCCACACTGACTGTCCCAGATTAACCCACATTTTTCCACCTGACCATTCATTTTATCCTGAATAACTTTTTCAAAGTTTGACCACCGCTGAAGTTAGACTGAATGGTCTATAATTATTGGGGTCGATCTTTATGATGTTTTTTGAATGAAGGTGTAAAGTTTGCAATCCTCTGCACCACCCTTAACTACAGGAAATTTTGAAAGATTATTGACAGTGACTGTATTTCCACTGTCACTTCCTTCAATATCCTTGGATACATCTCATCTGGTCATGGTACCTATCAACTTTAAGTAATGACAGCTTATCCTCTTCCCTATCAAATTTAAACCCTTCTAGTGACGGAGTTTCTTTCTCTTTCATCATGGCTTGGGCAGCATCTGTCTCATAGTTTAAGATAAATACAAAGCTTCATTTAATGCTTTAGCCATGCCTCCTGTCTTCACATGTAAAATCTATTTTTGGTCTCTAACTGGCACCACTCCTTTTTTATGACCCTATTTCTATTGATGAGCTTATGGAAGTCTTTGGGATTTTCCTTTTCTGTCAAATTCTACCAAATGGTCTTTTTTTTGCTTGCATTTATCTCAAAATCTTGTGCATTACATTGTTGCACAGTTACATCAACTGAGAGCAATGCCAACTTGGATAAAAAGCTGGGTAGGTCCTTGTTTGTAGGTTCTTTTGAGCCCTATGATTTACGATCATGCAGTCAGCTGCCGTGAAGATTTACTTAACAATAAATGTTATGTTTAGAGATCAAACTGCTTCATTCTGTCTTTTTTCATTTTCTTATCAAACATGGATAGAGGTGAATAATGTTGCAGCGGTGGAAATAAATATTATTTACATTATGAAGGATGTGGGTTCAGAAACTTGGTTTCTTGAATTTGAGTAGGGTGCTGAGGTTATGAACAGTCTTATCTCTACCTAAAGCAGTAGCAAAGAGGGAGATGGAGATTCTAGTTGATGATGAGCTTTTCTAGTTGTGTCAAGGGCTGTGGCTTCAGCCTTTCTACTGTTTATCTGGAAAAGGTTGTATATTGTCAGTGGTAGTTACATTGTAAAGGAAAGCCTTTATTGTCCATGCTAGCTCTCTGCCAGTTCATTAAGCTGGTCCTACTCAACCAATCCTCCTTCAAAGCCCTGCACTTTGTCTCTTCAGGTGCTTACCCAATTATCTTTTGAAAGCTGCAATTAAATTTGCAATCATCACTCTCAAGTATTGCTTTCCAGGTTCTGACTATTCAGTGCATTAAGAAAAAGGATTTTTACTCCTGTCACCATTCATTCTTTTGCTAATAATTTTAAATTAGTGTCCTTGAGTTCTCAATCTATCTAGCAATGGAAACAGTAAATCTCTATCAACTCAGTCACGATTCCTCCTGATTTTGAATACCTCTATCTCAGCCTTCTCTTCTTGAAGAACCACCTGAGCTTTTATTCATCGAGTCAAAGTCTCTCAAATCTAGAACCATCCTTTCTAAAACCTCATTTCCCTTCTAACGTATAGTGCCTAGAACTGGAGACAGTACTCTCGTTGAGGTCAAACTAGTATTTTATTACGATGCTTCATAACCAGCTTGCTTTTTTCATTCTGTGCTACTGTCTGTAAAACCTAAGAATCCCATATGTCTTTTATAACCATTTTCTTAACCAACCTGCCTCCTTCAACAATTTTTGCACATATACCTCCAAGTCTGTCAGCTCCTGCACTTCCTTTCTGATTGTACCCATATTTTATATTGTTTTGCTCACTGATTTTACCAAAACACATCCCTTCACAATTCTCTGCTTTCTTCTGCAAAGCATTTACCCAGTTCGTAAGTTTGACTATGCCCTCTGAATGTCGATCACTGTCCTCATCACAGTTCATAGTACTTCCAAGTTTTGTGGCCTCAGTAAATTTTTTTTACTATCCTGTTCTCTGCACCAAATCTAGGTTATTAATATATATCAAGGAATGCAGAGTTCACACTACTAACCTATGGGAAACCTGAGTATGTCATTCTCTAGTCCAACCAACAATGCACACCACCGTTATTTCAAGTTACTAAACCAACTTTGTATACATGTTGCCTCAGTCCTTTTTATCCATGGGTTTCCATTTTGCTGGCAAGTCTAGTGAATGACCCTTTGTCAGTGCCTTTTGAAAGTCCATATATACATCACCCTAAGCAACCATCAGTTTCAAAACAAAATCAGTCAAGTTAAACACAATTTGCCTTTATAAATTAACTTTGAATGCTCCAATTAATCCACACTTGTCTAAGTGACTATTTGTTTATTTTATCCCAGATTATATTTTCTAAAAGTTTTGTACTATGCATATTAAACTGATTAGACTGTGTTTCCTGGATTTATTGTTCTGTACATTTTTAACAGGGTGTAACATTTACACTTAATCAATCTTCTCTATCACCAACCCCTCAATTAGGAAAATTGGAAGGTTATGGCTAGCGCACTGCAACTTATACACAACTTCACAACTTCGCAACTTCACTAATTTAAATAGAAACAACCTATGTAATATCTAGTGTGGAGCTGGAGGAACACAGCAGGCCAGGCAGCATCAGAGGAGCAGGAAAGCTGACGTTTCGGCTCGGGACCCTTCTTCAGAAATGGAGGAGGGGAAAGGGAGCTCTGAAATAAATAGAGAGAGAAGACGGACAGGTCGAGGCGGGGATGAGAGGGAGGGTTCGTCATGGGATGAGGCTGGGGGTGGGGAGATTTTGAAACTAGTAAAGTCCACATTGAGACCAAAGGGTTGTAGGACTTTACTGGTTTCTCTCCCACCTATCCGCTCCTCCCACCTCGCTGAACAATCCCCATCACTGCCTACCTGCACTCACCTATCACCATCGCACCTACCTTCCCCAGCCCCAACCCTCCTCTCTCTATTTATTTCAGAGCTCCCTTCCCGCTTCCCCCATTTCTGAAGAAGGGTCCTGGCCTGAAACGTCAGCTTTCCTGCTCCTCTGATGCTGCCTGGCCTGCTGTGTTCTACAGCTCCACATTGTCTTGTCTCTGACTCCAGCATCGGCAGGTCTTACTATCTCTATGTAATATCTGCTTTTTTATTTCAATTAGCAGCCCATTTAGCCTGTCATTTGAATCTCATTAATGCCCTGTGCATCCATGTATAAATGCCTGTATCAACCCCGCCTATACTTTACTACCTTTTACTATCTTTTATGTCTACGGAATACTTCTGGATTCCTTTTCTTGCTTGCTGCCAGTCTCTTCTCATACATTCTCTTTGCATCTCATTTCACTTTTTCACCTCTCAACCTCATTCAGCATGAGTTTCACTTGTACCATCAGCTCCCATCTGTCAAAAGCACCCTTTTCCTGCTTTATCTTACCCTCTATTTCTTTGAACAGTTTGGGAATTCAGTTGACCTATCCTGTCTTTCCCCCTTGTGGGAATGTACTTGTATCCAAAAAATTCTCCTCTTTAAAGGCATCATTCTGCAATAGTTTTGACTGCAAAATTTGATTTGTGCTAACTTGGGCCCTGATTGTTTTCACCACGCTGATATTGGCCCTCCTGTGCTTAAGGTATTTTTACTCTATATTATTCCTTTCCTTTTCCGTAGCTAACCTAAACCACTGATACTATCATCACTGACTCCAAAATATTCTGCTAGTGCCACTTGATCCACCTCATTCTCCAGAAAGGGAACCAGCAGGGTCCCCTTTCTTTTGGCTCAGAAATATACAGCTTAAGGAAATTGTCCTGAACACACTTCAGGCTGTTCCCTCTCTGCCCTTTACACTACTATATCCCAGTCTGTGTTAGGATCATTAAATAAACAAAAAGAGAAAATGCTAGATAAACTCAACAGGTTTAGAAGCCTTTGTGGAGAGAGAACAGCATTAAAACTTTGAGTCCAGTGACCCTTCATAGCAGGTCTGCAATTCCCATGTTTCTTCTGTTTCTGATTATAAAGGACCTACATATGTCTTCACCAATCTTTGTCTCTTCATATACATTCAGCAATTTTTGGTCAATTTTGATGTTCCCTGCAAGTTTACTGTCATACTGTACTTTCCCTTTCTAATTCAATCCCTTTGTCCTCTGCTGAATTCTAAACTGCTCTTGATCTTCAGGTCTGTTGTTTATTTTCTGGCCAATTTTTATGCCTCTTGGATCTAATACTATCTCAGGTTAAAGTGCCCCACAATTACAGAGATTTCTTTTTTTACATGCACTTCTAATTTCCTGTTTAATGCCATTCCCAATATCACCCCTACATGTTGGGCTCTATATACAACTCCCACAAATGATTTTTGTCCCTTGGTGTTCCTTAATTCTGCTATATCCATGGCAATGTCCCCGGCTGCAGCTCCAGCTCCAGCTCCAAAACCTAGGCCTCCAGGAGCTGCAGCTAGAGATGCTTCCTGCACACATGCTGGCCCAAGCTCTGGAAATGTTCCCGGCTTCCCACTTGGAGCAGAGGAGCTCACACCACAGCTCTGAACTCCACAGGCATGACTTACTCTTTAAAACTTTTTAGAAGTTGCTTAATATCAAATGATATCATTTTCTCTCAGACCCTTATTCCCTGGTTTTCTGTGCTACAAATTATAAACACCAAAAACAGCAAAAAGCACCTCTTCCACTCTGCACCAAATTCTCACTCTGCACCAAATTCTCAGAAACACTCATAAGAACTCGGAGCAGGAGTAGGCCGTCTGGTCCTTCGAGCCTGCTCCGCCATTCAATAAGATCATGGCTGATCCTTTCGTGGACTCAGATCCACTTACCCGCGTTCTCACCGTATCCCTTAATTCCTTTATTGTTCAAAAAAAATCTACCTTTTTTTTTAAAAGCGTTTACTGAAGTAGCGTCAACTACTTCACTGGGCAAGGAATTCCATAGATTAACAACCCTCTGGGTGAAGAAATTCCTTCTCAGTTCAGTCCTAAATCTGCTCCCTGTAATCTTGAGGCTATGCCCTTTTGTCCTAGCTCTGGTGTGTCTCACTCAGGATGTGCTGTCTCCCAACTGCTTGTGCGAAGCTTACTTATCTATATATCCTTCCTATTAGATGGTGATCTTTGGAATGTACCCAGTTCTGTTGCACTACTTCCATTTTCTTTCTTAATCTTTCTGAATAGATACTCTGTCTTTGACCACACAGTGATGGACATTCTTTCTCCAGTACTGCAGAATTCACATCAGGCGATATTGCCACCCCGCTTTCTTTCATTTTTTTCCTTCTTCATTCTTGGACACCACCTATCCAGGGGCTTTTAGTATCCAGTCCTACCATTTTTTAAGCCAGGCCTTTGCTACCATCACATCATTATTTCCATGTAGTTGTGTCCACCTACAGCTCGCGATTCTTGCATGCCATTTTATGTAAATGCGCTACAATCTGTATTTAGGTCTTATTGCATTGTGGCTAACTCAGAGTACAGACTACAGGATCACGAAAAGAGCAATACGTCATTCTGAACTTTTGGATAATGGGACAAAAAGGTATTGCCATAATCTTCTCCTTCCATCATTACAGATCCCAAGATATAAACTTGTAGTCATAACAGATTTGGTCACTGATTCAGTACAGTCTGAAGAAAGAAAATACAGCAGTCAGATGAGGCAGTAAAATTATGAAATGGTTCTAGACTGGCCACTCACTCAATAAGAACAAACAGATTATCCTAACAATTTGTTTTCTTTTTATTTACAGTCAAGTCTCCTTGGGCCTGACATAGGTGTAGGCAGTCCAGGTGCCGTATCACCTACGGGCGCCAAGCCTGGCTCACAGTATTATCCATATTCCAGCAATAATTCCCGTCGGCGACCAATGCATGACTCCTCAATGGGTGAGTGCTGTTCTACCTTTAACTTGCATTATTGAACTCACCACTTTAATCTTTTTAAAAGCTTCTGTCGGCCTTTTTGCAACCTTTAAAACACTCCCATGAACTGATATCCCAATGAAAACTATTTTGGTTTTACTTTTGCTGAGTGTTATAAATTATCATTTGAGAAAATGACAGTTCTTAGAAGATGAAGTGTGAGAAACAAATGAATTACTACAGGAATGAAAAATCAAAATTGCATTTAAGTTTTAAAACAAAGGATTCAGTGTAAAAAATGCATTTCACCTACTGGCTTCTGCAGTTTATCCAATGGGTTCTGCAGTCTTGAATCACTGAATTTCAGGCATTTGCTGGCATTTCTTTTATCAAGTATTGCTGCAACATTACTGATGGAAAATGTAATGAGATGTTTCTCTGTCATGACCATACAATTTGAATTTGTTGATCCATAATTACTTGGAAGGATTGAAGAGATTATTGTCACTTTTTTGGTTTAAAAAAAAATCAGAATTGACAACAGTTGCCTAAGAATCCTGAGCAGAAAACCCAGATTTCCCACATGCTTCACATTTCATTGCGTCATGTAATAAATGGATGAGTTCTACTAAAGTCCAGATATGCTAGGGTCTGGATTTTCTGAGAAGTGGCAATTTCTCACCGATTGCAACTCTGTCCTTTCTTTTTTTATGAAAGGAGGGAGCTCCACATTTCTGAGATGAGATTTCATCCAGGGCCCCTTCCGAAATGTGGAGCTGTACTCTCACTTGACAGTTCTTTAGAGAAAGTTATCGCGACCCCTTTTCATGGCTGTAGCCTTCCAGAATGTAAAGACTCAGAATTGACAGTTACTGTTAAACAGAAAATACATAAGGTTTAGGGGTCCAGGGATTAGTGTCCCAGCTGGGTAGGTAGTAGGGTGCCAGGGACAGGTTGCCAGAGAGATGGTTGTCGGGTGATAGGGTGCCAATTGGGCAGGATGTCAAGTAGGGGGAAGGTTGGGTGTCAAGTGAGTACGGTGCCAGATGGCAAAATGAGTGATGCAGTGTTTAGGGTAGGTCCAGATGAGTGGTAGGAATTGCATCAAGGGTAGTGTGGACCATAGGTGCTGGGTTTGAGTGTTGGGGTAAAGTGTCAGGTCTGGTGGCGGGGTAAGGGAGTTCAGGTGCAGAAGGAGGCAAGGGTGTCGAAGCAGGTTGCGGATCGGGAGCAGAATGTTGAGTTAGGGTCAGGGGGAGTGCAAGTGGTGTAGAAGAGGTGTAGTTGGGGGTATGTGAGGTAAATACGGGATCAGTTTAATCAATAACTCGGGAGTTAGACTGTATGTTTAGTAGCCTAACTTTTCCTGAGTAGCTTTTTCCTTAATTAAAACCCTATGAATTCTCTGGTTTAAATGAAGATTATCAGAGGGTGCCAGGTGGAGGTGAATTGACCAGTGGAATATTCAGTTTTCCAGGCAATTCTTTGGGAGTCTGCTACAATGGATTCCACAGTATCCCAAATGCAACTCCCTTCTGTGCTGGAATATCATCTGTCTGACCCATCAGAAAATTCAGCCATTGTTATATAACTATTTAGTGTTGTGAGCAGAGTATCAATAACACATAATAATGGTATATGATTTTTTTGTATTAGATCCTTGGAGCTTTGAAAACACCCAAATATGATTTTCTAAACATGGGACATATCTGAAGAGTGTTTTGAGTTTTTTTGAATTGTTAAATTGTAATTTTGTCTTAATACAACCCAAATATAAAAACTGCATCATACAAAATTAGTTTGACTTGAGTATGAATTTTCCCTTGCGTACCCCTCGCCATACTGGTACGAACATGTTTATTTAGATTAATGACACATTAAGTATTTTGTCTATTTGGAAATGGTAGGCTGGATTTTCCGAGAAGTGGCAATCAGATTACAATACCTGCTCCCACTTTTCACCGT
Source organism: Rhincodon typus (assembly GCF_021869965.1). Taxonomy (NCBI): domain Eukaryota; kingdom Metazoa; phylum Chordata; class Chondrichthyes; order Orectolobiformes; family Rhincodontidae; genus Rhincodon; species Rhincodon typus. The sequence goes on along the minus strand of NC_063332.1, from coordinate 33,618,429 downwards.
GAAGACTCCATTCTGGTTTTCTGATGGAAGATTCCAATCGTGATTCCTTCAGAAATGCAGGGCTTTCCTGAAATTTAGCACGTCCTTTGTCATGCAGGATGGTTGAGGAAATTGAACCATGCACCTTTATCATGGTTCGTAGTTAATGTATTCTGTCTCCAATTTAAATAGATACTTCCAGAGGATCCCAATGCAGGGGAATTGCTCATCATTACCTTCAACTTCTTGGTTAATTCCCTCAGAGGAGCTTTAACAGGGACTGTGCAGGGTTTCAAATGTGCAGCTTCCAACTTCACTGCAGAAATGATTGTGTGGCTATTGGCAAATCTGGGCAGTTATTTCTATTATGAAAGCCACTCATGATCATGATGATCATAAGTAGTAGCAAAACGTTTTGGGACATTTGTGAGATAAAATAGCCAGTTATCCTCCGGAGTCTGAGAAATCCTGTCAGTCTCTCTTGGAATTTTATATGGACAATTAATATCAAAGACACTTTTCAAGAGAGATGAGGTGGAGGAGGAGAGATGATGGTAACAGAAGGGGAGAAGAGAGATGGAAGCAGTGGAGGAGGATTTGGAAATAAAGTAAGGAGGAATGGGTAAAGAAGTAGAAGAAAGAAAAGTTGGGGAGCAAGGAGAGATGATGGGATCTGAGTGGCTGCATCTATTTTAGTGGAGTGATGGGAACTGGGTGGATAGTGGATTTGTTCCTTTGTTGGGGTGATGGGTAAGGAGGGGTCTTGTATATTGATTTGTAGCTCAGTGAAACAGGGAGAAGGTTCTTTCTGCTCCACTAGATTCTGGGAGTGTGAGAAATATGGTTATATGGCTTCTCAGGGATTGGAGATAACTTCATAGTTATCTTTGCCTAGCTGATTTGGTACTTTCAATTGTGTGTCTGCTTCCTAGAGCTAACAATGGAGGACGCCTCCAGAGAACATTTATAATTGGTGTGAGATTTATTATTTTGCAAACAATTCAGGGAGTGGATGCCTTCCGCTGAAAATATTCTCCCAACATCCCATCTTGTTCTTCTGACATACAAATGGTTTAATCAACATCAAACTTACATAATATAAAAGATAGCATGCATTTTTAGTTAGTTAAAAAGTATTCACATGCACTGCTACAAAGTTAGCAGGAATCTCGCAGAAGCTGATTACTGAAAATATCTAAAAACTAATGTATAAGGAACAGGTTAGGTAATTTTGAAATTTACACAAAAATGTGATTTGTCATACTTTAATTGGCCTTTCTATACAACTATTTCCTTAATTTACTTATGACGTGTGTTTGGATTTCAAGAGTTGTTTACTCCTAGTCTTTATAAACATTTTGTAAAAAATCGTCTTATTATTTGGTTGCTTTGTCCTGTCAACATGCTTAGTTCCAAAGGTGATCACCTTAAATTTAATATAAGCTAATAGATGGCAAGTCAGATGATTCAGCATAATGTCATGAAAGCCAAGAGTGACTTATGAACGGCATTAGACCTCGAAGAAGTTGAATTTCAAGAAGTAATTAGAATTCTAACACTGTTCCTATTAGCTTGAGATTCACTCTTGTATTTCGTGACATTATCCTGAGCCGCCAATGGTTTTTAAAAGGATTATTTGCAGCATTACCTTTCTAAGAGGAAAAATAAACAAGTGAAGTTAAAGCAAATAACTTATAGTCACAAAATAGATTGTGAATAATTGTTTTCATATTTTTATCCAATGGCATCCCCTTGTTGAAGATGATGTGACCTGAAAGAAAAGATGTAAAGAAAGTGACAGAATTCAAGCCATGTGCATCGCTTGTGCATAATGATAATATCCCATCTGTGAATTTAGAGCACTATACAAAATTCAAATGTATCACAAAAAGCCCCATTCTAAACCTGCAGTATGCTCCTTACAAACATTTGAACATAAATTGGGAGCATGAAGAGGCCATTCAATCCCTCAAGCCTGCTGCACCATTGAAAAAGATCAAGATTGATCTGTTTGCTTTCAAATTCCACGTTTCCATCCAGCCCGATAAACATAGCTTCTTATTAGACAAAGGAATCAATCTGCGTCTTAAAAAAAGTTAACTGACATGGCCTTCATTACCTTCTGAGGCAGAGAGTTCCAAAACCACACAACCCTCAGAGACAGTAAAATCTGCTCATCTTTCTCCTAAAAGGGTGAGTCCTTATTTTAAAAAAAAAGCGCCTCTTGTTTTGGACTGACCTACAAGATGAAAAATTCTCTTCATGTCCATCTTGTCAAGACCATTCAAGTTCTTACACACTTCACTCAAGTCACTCCTCACTTGTAGAATCATAGAATTCCAACAGTGTGGAAGCACGCCATTTGGCCCAGTGAATCCACGCCAACCCTCTGAATATCATCTCACCCAGACCGAACCTCATACTGTAGCCCTGTAACCCTGCATTTCCCATGGCTAATCCACCTAGCCTGCACATCTTTGGACTGTGGGCCGAAAGAAACCAGAGCACCCAGACACAGGGAAAATGTGTAAACTCCACACACATATTTGCCTAAGGGTGGAATCAAACCCAGGTCCCTGGCACTGTGAGGCAGCAGTGCTAACCACTGAGCCACCATGTCACCCTGCTGCATGCTCCATACAAACATTTGAACATAGGTTGGGAGCAAACAGGTTTGCACTCTTCTAAACTCCAATGGAAACAAGCCCAGTCTGTATAACCTTTCCTCATAAATCAAACTACCTATTCCAGGTATTAATCTAGTAAACCGAGCAGATGAACTTCAGAAAAAGTGGAATATTTTCAATGTCCCCTGAAGAGATTAAATGGGAGAGGAATTACCCACAACAGGACAACGTACGTAGCATATGGAACATGTGGAAGAGTCCCATATCGAACAATGGACATGCTGACCTTGGAGGGGGTCCAGAGGACCTTTACAAGAATGATCATGGGGATGACAGTCTTGTCATATGACAAACAGTTGAGGACTCTAGGTCTACTCAGTTGAATTTAGAAGAATGGGGAGGGTGTGATCTGACTGAAACTTACAGAATACTGAGAAGCCTGGATAGAGTGGACGTGGAGAAGATGTTTCCATTGGCAGGAAAAACGAGGACCCAAGGGCACAACCTCATAGTGAAGGGGTAGCCCTATAGAACTGAGCTGAGGAAGAATCTCTTCAGCCAGTGGGTTGTTAATCTATGGAACTCATTCCTGCAAAGGCTGTGGAAGCCAATTTATTGAGTATATTTAACATAGAGGTAGATATGTTCTTAAGATAGATTGATAAGGGGAGCAAAGGTTACGGAGAGAAGGCTGAAGAACTGGTTTGAGAAACGAATTAACCAAAACTGTATGGCAGAGCAGACTGGCCTAATTCTGCTCCTATATCTTATGGTCCTATGCAGGCTTGTTTGCTGAATAATCTCACTCTATTTTTTTTCACCTTCAGTGCATTGAAACGATATCACAGGCCTTAAGAACAAGGGTTAAGCAGTTTAACACTGGAGTCCAAACTTTGAATTGACTTCACTTCTCAGCTGATAATCCTTTTCTCTAAGTATGTAATTAGGAATTGTTGAGAATAATCCAGATTGTAAGATTATGAACCATGACAATAATTGCAAGTTTGTTTTAGTGGAAATAGCATACAATTATGTTTATATCAATTTGACTATACATCTATGTATGAATGTGTCATTTATGTTATTATTTACTTGATACATAACACTGATAAAATGTAAACCTTGTACTTATGTAAGAAATAGAGACTGTCCATTAAACTAACAAGCCCAACCTCTTTACTTCTGCAGTCAATGTCAAATATTTAGAAAAAGACTGGTGGTCTTGCAACTAAAACACTTTGAAGTTAGACCACAATATAAGACCGTAAAGCCCCTGTTGTCAAAAACTTAGGAAAATGATCATCAGCTGATAATGACCAGTGAAGTTGACACTGACATGAATTACAGCAGTGCCTGTGAGGAGTGGCCACCTGTGAAGTGCAGGCACATGTTCACAGTTCGATCTGTGATTTACAGTTTTAATGAACCTGCCCTCTGAGATTGTTTCACATTATAACAGCAACATAAAAAGTGATGATATAGGGGTTGAGTGTTTTCAGATGTGATTTTAATTGACAGCCATGTGGAGGGGACCACCTGTAAATAAAGACCACTTTTTGTGGGAACCACGGGTGGTCACTTTGACAGGTTTAGCTGCAGGTCCCATTATTCATTGGTGAATATGAGATGCAAGTTGTCAAAAATTATCAGGTGTTCCTATGGAGTTGCTGCTGATATAAATACATGGAACAGTGCTTAGCTAGATAGCACTATTTAACATGACAGATCTTTACTTTTTAGTGAAATTTGTCTTGACTTTTAAGTTTCCCCTTCTATGTTCAAATTTCATCTAATATGACCAGCATTCTTTGATTGCTTTGAAGCATTTCACTTACTTTTCAGCTGACTTTCTTCGGATACCATCCTTTCTGTTCAAATGTAAAATTGGAAAAGTAGCTTTAGAATTGGAAGATTGCATTACAGTTATGTCTGTTTGCAAATAAAGCTTTCATATCACTTGCATGCTGCCATCTCGTGGATGGCTCTCTGAAAAGGTCATGTACAAAGGAAGCTAATGGGTACCAGCTCTCACTGATTGTTCCTTTGGTGGCTTAGTTGCTAATAGTACTGCCTGGAATGGTACTAAGTTATAGAAACTCAAAAGAGTTTAATCCACAATCTTTGATATTAGCTGGCCCCAGCAAAGTGAATTTCATAGTTAACTTCAACAGCCCAAGACTGAAAAGGGGAATAATCAACCAGACTTCCCATTCTGAGTTAAAAGCCGAAAATGCCGGAGAAACTCAGCAGGCCTGGCAATAACAGTGGAAAGAGAATTAATATATCATGTCCAATATGACTTCAGAACTTCTATTTCTGAGTGATGTCTTACTCAGGAATTATGGGAATATAGATGTACGATGATAATGTGGTTTGATGCAACAATGAATGATCTACACTATAATGATTTCGTGAGGCTCATTTTGGTCAGGTACATTTTTATGAAATAACCATTTGGGTGAGGCGCATATGTATATTTCATATATCTCCATCCACCTATATATTCCAAAGCTTTGCACTCATCTGTGTAAAGACTGCCATTCCATTGATGTAATGGGAGGTAAAATGGGTAAGTAGATTTGACAAGCAGCCCTGATTAAGAGAGATGTTTACTAACATGTTAACTTACTGATTTACAGAGATTCCACCGAAAAAAGTTAGGAAGGTTCCTCCAGGCTTACCATCTTCAGTAAGTTCCAATGTTCAATTATCGTGCTACTGTGTGTCAAAGTATTGATGAGAATATTTTGAAGTTTCATGCTTTATATGAACAATCAGAGCAAAAGTCTTACTGGAGCAGTAAAGATATATTCTAGTTCTTGGAAATCAGCTTGTATAAAAGTAGTTTCAGTCATTTTTTTGAGTAGCATCATGTGACCTTTGAAGAACAAGAGAAGATATTATTTATCATTTTAAAACAAACAATTAACCATGATAATAGGTGAGCAGACCAGTTTGGGATTTATATAATTGTTGTAAGTTCATTTTTTCTGTCTTTAAAACGAGGCAAGATTAATTTACTCCTTGGATAAAAGCTATTAATGTCTATATTGCAGAGTCTATATTAAAGCTGAACATCAATCCATGATTTACTCTCATTTCTCAATAAATCAAACTGTTTGATGATGCATCACTTATTTTGCATTTTTTCTCATTTTTCAAACTTCCATTCTTTAGGTCATTACACTGTGTTTTCTACTTATTATCTATGAGAAGACAGATAAGATAGACCTTCTGTTGAAGTACAGTTCTAACTAGCAGTTGCCTATCAGTATGCTGCTTTAATGGCCATCCATGTGTGAGTCTTGGTGGCAAGTGTTGGAATATCACAGCCAAGGCTGATGTCTCATCTTGACTTCGGCAAGCATACATTTTCCAGCAAGTATCACTGCATGAATGTCAGCAGAAAGAAAGCTGGCGTATATATGTTTCCTCTTTAGTTGAAATTCAATTGGAGTAGAGACCAAAGCATAACAATCTATTGGCATCCTTACCTGATCTGCTAACTTGCCAAAAATCAAAGTTGAATGTCACAAATTCTGATTTTTAGCGTTCATTTGCACTGTCACTTTTACCAACTTAGCCATTAGAAGATTGTTGCAAGAATTTTGTCCTCATCTCTGTTGAGGGAGAGGAGCCAGTTATTTTTGTTAAAACAAGCAACAATATGGTGATTTATTTCTCATCACAGTGGGATGATTTATATCACATTGTATCTGATAAATACTTTCGTTTTGAGTTAAGCCAATATTTTTAATTCGCCTACTTCAGTGTTAAAACTGCCTGGACAAGAATTCTATCATAGTATTTTTTTTTAACCAATGAAGGTTACATTTAAGCTTGTTTCATTTTTCAACATTTTAATAGTATGTTAAAAATGGGGACAACTCCGCTTTGGCACTGTGCTCAGAGGAAAGTGCTCATTTGGCACTTATTAAATCTGCAAAGATACTGTCAAAATTTTTCAAAAAGTAAAAGTTTATACAATTTGTAAAAAAAAACTCTGAATTTCATAAAGAACAGATTTGTAGTGTTTTAGAAAGAATAGTGGTAAACAGTGGTTGACCTTAATACAGATGCTCTTTTGGTGCAGTAAAAGCTTCCAAAAAATGAATTACAACCATTCATAACAAGTCGTTCCACCCGATATCTTTACAGACTCTTGAAGCATTAATTGACAATACGTGACTTTTGGCTGTTTGGCATATTGTAGTTTGGTCCCCGTCTTATACTGTGACCCATCGAAAAGCTACCGTGACCATGAGATCACTTTTTCTTTCACACTTTATGAAGTCAGGCTATCCAACTGGGATAAGTAGCAAAGGCACTTTTTGTAGAATTCTGTCCTGTTTGTGCCTACATTTATGGCCTCCAGTAACATGCGTCCAAGTAGTAAATCTTTGACAATGATTACATTCGCTTAGAAGGGAGGAAATGCTTCTCTTGGGTTCAGTATCACTTTTCAGCCTCTGGAGTTGAAAGGTTTTTTCTTACATTTGTACAATTTAGATTGTTAATATATTGTAAGATTTTGATATTTGTTAAGATCCTAGTTGAGTAAGTGATTGACATGATATTAATCCACGAGAATTTGATGTGACGTGGTATGGCAACTAACGGGACCTGTGCGAGTTAGACTGGCCCTTGTACTTTTTTATTTTGTTTAACATTTTAATTTTGTTTGCAAGGAAAGTTACTGAAAGTGTAAGTTGATGTCATTACATTTGGGCCAATTTGGCATCAGAGAGCCGGGTCCAATACAAATGCAGTGTATCTCCTGTTATGGAGCAGACTAAACCTTCTCAAAATATTTTAGGAAGGTAGCCTAGACCCTAACTTTTTCTTATTTTAAAAGGACAAATGTAAAGGGCCGTATTCCAGATGCCATGTAGCAAAACACAATTTATTCGAACATAATAGTTAAAATACAATAACTTAACTCCATTGAAAAACTTAACAAAATAATGGACACAGTAACTATTACTAATTAACTATTCCAATACAGTAATATCCCATTAACATATACCTTGGCAAAAAGGCATAGTCAAAAACAGATTGTCTCACATGCAATCCAGCAGCCGGGAAAGAGAAAAAATATCAAGCAAAACCTCAAGAGCAGCCAGGAGACATTTTCAACAGTTTCTAACTCTGTTGAGTTTCCAACAGTAACTGCTGCTGAATCTCAAAGCTAAAAAATTAAAAACCAGAAATTCTGGTCTGTGAGAGCTGACCACATGCATCCAGGCTGCTTCTATTGTTCCAACTCTTTTAAAAAAAAAAAAAACTTGAAAGCCTCCCAAGCTGTATACTTTACTTTATGGACCTTCACTAGCTGGCTCTGAACCTCTGCCTTAAAACCTCTCTTCAAAAAAAAGGACAAAATACACTTCTTAAAGCCATAGCATCATTACATTCTTAACCAGTTAGGTTGTAGGACTGCGAAAATGATTCTTCAAAGGCTAAGAAGGCAGTGGGTGAATTTATTGTAAAATCACATCTAGACAGAACAATAAAGAGAGAGAAGAAAACATTGGAATAAGAAAGAGAGGAAAAAGAAGATACTGGCAATATCTTTTTTAAAAGTTAAAATTACCAATGAAAATACTTCAGTCTCATAAGTGTTATTAACTCGTAGGAGAGAATTTAATTGGCTAGGACAAACACTTTTGTAATGTTGTTAGAGTAGTTTTTAGACCGAAATAGACAAGACCTAATGTTCCTGTATCAAGTTAATATTGTACTTATTATGCAGCTTCTGCAGCTCTGCGCCTGTACTGGTAACACTAATGGTGAGATGGCATGTTTTGAAGCTATTGTTAAAGCAACACGAAGCAGTCAGAAGCTTTCAGCTGTTTGAGTTTATGTACAAATGGGCTCCTGACTTGAGTTTGCTTTACCATTAAAAAATAAGCAACTGTTGGTATCATTCTTTCTTGGACTTAGAGACTTTCCTACATCTAGGTACAGATAAGCAGACAAAGCATGTGTTGAAATCTGTTTCCATAGCTGTTTACCTGGAAATGGTCACTAGCCCATCACGAGACTATTGGTGGAGGAACGCCACTCCAGATTAAGCATGTCTAACCCAGACACTCTTCTGCTTTTAATGGCCTACGACATGCCTTTTTAGAAACATACCTTCTGTCAAATCCTGAAGTGAAAATTGAACCTGGAACTTGTAATGAAAGCTACCTCGGCATCACGAGTTTTACGCTTGTGCCATTAAACTTAGTTATTTTTGTCAGCAAATATCCAGTTGCGTTTCCATCAATCACAGCAAATCCAAATTTGCTGCTAATGAAGAGAAACATTGGGTTAAGCAAATGTTCAAATCCAAACACAACAAAGAAACAAAACTAATCCTTCATCCAGTTTAAATTGCCCTACTTGGCTGTGTTGATCAATGCCATGAAAGGAAACAGGTCAGGCTGGTTGGCAATAAAACCTGTGGTGTAGAATATCATTGACTCTCAGTCAGTATACCAATGCTCCTGCAAGCTTGTCAGTTTCTGGGAAAAAATATCAATGCAGGTATTTGGTAGTGATTGATTAATTGCTTAATAACTAATGTCTGCACTCTTAATCACATATTGAATCACAATATTGAACTTCTCTTCCTCGGCCACACATTCAGCTTTCAGTTCATTCTGTGTTTGAGCCTGAAGAAAGAAGAATGCAAGATCGGTGTCAGAATCTTGCTAACGAGGTCCTTTTACAACAAATGTCTCTGTTTAATTGTTGAGTTGCATCTCTCATAACAGTTGAAGTATAAAGCATCACATCAAATCTTTTTGAATGGTATTGGATATCCCTTCTCTTCAAAGATTTTCAGTGAACTTAATTGAATGAGAGTGATCATATTAAAAGAGAAATTAATTTCGAAGGAGTGAGAGGATGGAGAGAGGGTTGAAAGAGGTTAATCACATGGCATGTCTTGTATCTTATTAAAGTGCAGCAGGCAGCTATTATTTTGTTTGTATCTCACCAACACTTTTTGAATAAGACCAGGATCCAAGTGAAACTTCGATGCAATCAATGCCCCCCATTTTGCAGTCAGTGGCAGAGGAGTGGGACTCCTTGACATTTGCCAGGCTGAGAGCTGGCAATAGATTTTTTGCAGGTATCTAAATGACTCTTTACTGGCTATCTGATCTAACAAGTCAGTCACTACAGGGATCAGTGGCATCTGTGAACAGGAAAATCAACAATATCTCTCTCCAATCAATTGGATTGATGAATCCTCATTGAGGCGCACAGTCTAATGCGTTAAAAATGGTTTAGATTATCAATTCAATGTAAAACCACATTCAGAACTTGATGATAGGCTCAGAAAGAGACAAAAAGAAAAAGTTATGGAGCAAGTCAAATCAACAGCAGCTTCTGGATTTCCACATTTAACTAGTCGTGCTCACCCTGGACGATGATGTCCAATTTACTTAACATAATGAGCACTGATAATCGCATGGTTATCCCTATTATAAAAACATGGGCCAATGTTTTATTTTAATTTTCAATATATTTTAATTTTCATGGACAGGTTGAGTTCTTGGGGTATTAATCCTTGGAGTAATCTATAATCTCGTACACAGCTCTAATTTGTACTGCTGAATCTTTCGCATTGTCGTATAGCATGGAAGCAGACCCTTTGGTCTAACTCATCCGTGCTGACCAAGTTTCCCCAAACTAAACTGATCCCATTTGCATGCATTTGGCCCATATCCCTCCAAATCTCTTCTATTCATGTACCTGTCCAAATGTCTTTTAAATGTGGTAACTCTGTTTGCATCTACCACTTCCACCAGCAGTTCATTCCACATAGGAACCACCCCCTGTGTGAAAATATTGCCCTTCAGGTCTCTTCTAAATCTTTCTCTTCTCACGTTAAACCAATGCAGTCTAGTTTTGAACTCCCCTATTTAAGGAAAAGACCTTTGCCATTCATCTTATCTATGCCCCTCATGATTTTAAAACACCTCTAAAGGGTCACCCCTCAAATTCCTACGCTCCAGGCAAAGAAATCCCAGCCTATCCAGCCTCTCCTTATAACTCAAACCCTCCAGTCCCAGTAACATCCTTTGTAAATCTTTTCTGTACCATTTCCAGTTTAATAATATCCTTCCTATAGTAGGGTGACCAGGCTGTATTAATTACTTCAAATGTCGTGTACGGCTGCAGCATGACATCCCACATACCCCCCCCACCCCTAAATAAAGCTCAAAATATGGTTGATGCATAGGTCACATAGTGTTCATCATAAGAGTGTCTTTTATTTCATATTACAATATACAGTACAACATCCTTTTATTGTCAACAGACAATATTAACAGACAATGAGTTTACTTGACACAAATGCAATCATATAGACTAACTAAACAATGTTTGTTTTTCATTCAAACGATAATTATACAGTTTTAAAAAAGAATATTTACTTATTTATTCCTTTATAATGTATGTAACAACAAAAGAAAAATCAGAGATAGTAGGAACTGCAGATGCTGGAGAATCCGAGACAACAAGGTGCAGGGCTGGATGAACACAGCAGGCCAAGCAGCATCATAGGAGCAGAGAGGCTGACGTTTGGCT
>NC_063332.1:33574276-33606840 GCF_021869965.1 Rhincodon typus | reverse complement strand
CCTGCTGTGTTCATCCAGCCCTGCACCTTAAAAGAAAAATCATCCTTCTTTAAGATAAAAACAAGAAGTATTGTAAATATCCAACCAGTCAGCAACAACTGTGGAGAATAACAATTAATGTTTCAGGTTGAGATGACTTTTTATTAGAACAAATTTTGAAATTAACGTAGATAATCCCACACCTCTATTTGGTGCATAGTTTCTTCCTTTATGAAACACTTTGGAACATCTGTGTTTATTGACAATTTCACATAACTGAAAATACCAAAGTTAAATTACTGAGGATGCTGGAAATCTGAAATAAAAATAATACATGCTGGAAAAACTCCACAGGTCAGACAGCATCTGTGCAGTGAAACCTTAACATTTCAAAATTTGTTCTAATAAAAAGTCATCTCAACCTGAAACATTAATTTAAATCATATCGTGCTTCAGAGCAAATGCATAGGTTCTTCGGATTCATCTGTATCTCAGAATGTAAAACATCCTTCTTCGGAAATGTTGAAATACTGTTCATCTGTTGTCATCTATGCTGTTTGTGTAGTAAACATTGCTAACAATTGTCAGCATTAAAATATGTAACGGCAGAAGAGAGATGTGGGATTTTTCACCTTTTTCTTGACTAACCTCTCCAAGATGCTTTTCTTAGCAGGACTGTTTTCCATAGAAAATAAGAACAGGCGTAGGCTATTTGGCCCTTTAAGCCTGCTCCATCTGTCAATATAATCATGGCTGAATCCTTTTCCCCCATCCTTTTGATCCTTTTAGCCCCAGTTGAGCCTAAATCCATATTCTTAGACTGTGACCTCTGGTTCTGGACTCCCCTGCCATCAGGAACATCCTTCCTCCATCTATCTTGTTGACTTCTGTTAGAATTTTATTTTTTTTCAATGAGATTCCCCCGTCACTCTTCCCAATTCCAGTCAATATAATCCTAAACCTTTCAACCTCTCTTCATGTATCAGTCCCGCCACACAATATTCCAGGTGTGGTCTCACCAACGCCCTGTAAAATTGCAGCAAGATATCCCTGCTCCTGTACTTAATTCGTCTTGCTGCGGAGGCCAACATACCATCTGCCTTCTTTACTGCATATTTACCTTCAGTGACTGGTTTCTCTCTCTCAATTTATAGTCATTCAAGATAATAATCTGCTTTGCTACCAAAGTGGATAACCTCACATTTATTCACATGATATTGCATCTCTGCTTTGCATTTGCCCACTCACTCGGCTTGTCCAAATCACACTGGAGCATCCCTGCATTCTCGTCATAGCTCACCCTCCCACCTAGCATCTGCAACTTTGGAGATATTACATTCAATTTCCTCATCTAAATCATTAACATATGTTGTGAATGGCTGGTATCGTAGCACTGATTCCTGTGGTACCCCACTAGTCACAGCATGCCATTCAGAAAAAGACTCATTCATTCTTCCTTGTTGTTTCCTATTTGGCAACCAGTTTTTTTTTCTAAATCCATCTCAATACCCCACTTCCAATACCATTGTTTTAATTTTACACACTAATCTCTTATGTGGGATTTTGTCAAAAGCCTTTTGGAAGTCCAAATAAACCACGATCACTGGCTCCCCCTTATCAACTCTACTAGTTACATCTTTGAAGAATTCCAGTACATTTGTTAAGTATAACTTCCCTTTCATCAATTCATGCTAACTCTAACTGATCCTGCCACTGTTTTCCAAATCCTCAGCTATTAATTCTGTTATAATGAATTTGAGCATTTTCCCCATGACTAACGTTAAGCTGACTGGTCTATAATTCCCAGTTTTCTCTCTGCTTCCCTTCTTAAATTGAGGGATTACATTCGCTGCCTTCCAATCCGTAGGAACTGTTCTAGAATCTATAGATTCTTGGAAGATGACTACCAATGCATTCACTATTTCTTGGGCCACTTCCTTGAATATTTAGATTTTCAGACTCTGGGGATTATTGACCTTCAGTCCCATCAATTTCCCCAACACTATTTCCCTACTTCCCTATTAATACTGATTTCCTTCAGTTTCTTACTGTTATTAAATGCTGTGCTCCCTAATGTTTCTGCTGTATTATTTGTGTCTTCCTATGTGAACACAGACCCAAAGAATGTATTTTGGTGGTCAGCCCCTGTTTCTGACTGAAAGGGACCTACATTTATCTTCACCTTTTTTTCTAATTTTCTAATTATAGAAGCATTTACTGTCTTTTTTTAGGCTCCCCCACAAACTTACACTCATACTCTACTTTCTCTTTCTTAATCAATCCCTTTGTCCTCATCTGCTGAATTTTAAGCTGCTGCTGCTCCTCAGGTCTGTTGATTTTCCTGGCAAATTTATTTGCTTCTTACTTAGGTTTAGTACCATCTCCAATTTCCCCTGAGAGGCATGATTTGGTCACCTTTTCCATTTTACTTTTGCATCAGACAATTGTTGCAGTTCACCCATGAGCTCTTCGAATGTTTGCCATTGCCTCTTTCCCATCATCCCGTTAAGTAACGTTCCCCGATCTATCATAGCCAATTTGTGCCTCATACCATTATAGCTTCTTCTGTTTAGATTCAGGCCCTTTGTCTTGGATCAACTACATCACTCTCCACCTTGATGAAAATTTCTGTCCTGTTATGATTGTTCATGTCCAAGGGGCCTTGTGGAAGCAGGTTGCCAAATATTCTTTCCTCCTTACACAATACCAAGTCTAAAATGTCCTATTCTCTAGTTGGTTCCTCAGCATATTTATCCAGAAAACAATCCTGTATGCCCTCCAGGAAATCCTCCTCTATGGTGTTGTTACTAATTTGAATTACCCAATCAATACGCAGGTTCAAGTCACCCATAATGACATTTTTAAATGCGTATTTCTAATTTCCTGTTTAATGTCTTTCCCAACATCAACCCTCCAGTTTGCAGGTCTGTTATCAACCCCATTGATGTTTTTTGTTCCTTAGTGTTTCTCAGCTCAACTCCTACAGTTTCCACATCATCAAAGCTAATATCCTGCCTCTCAGATGCATTAAGTTCCTGTTTAACCAGCAATGCCATTTCACCATTTTTTTTTTACCTTCTTAAATACTGAATATCCCTGGATATTTAGTTCCCATTACTGACCATGTCTCTTTAAACCTGACTACCTGTTTTCATCTACTTGCGTGGTTAATTCATACATTGTATTGCCAATGCTCTGCACGTTAAGGCACAAAGCTTAAAGGCTTTTCTTTTTCATATTACCCGTCCTGTTCCTATTATTTTTCACTGTCTGTTTTTGATCCTGGCTCTTGATGTCTCTGCCTTTACTTTCCTTCTTCCCCTTTCTTCCTTTTGTTCTTGTCCTGGATTTCCCCTTCCTCTAACTCCTTGCGTTGGTTTCCATCCCCCTAACAGTTTATTTGAAAGTTTCCCCAACCACTCTAGCAAATATGTGAATATAGGAGGTATGATTAGTCAGTTTGCAGACAACACGTATATTGTTAGTGTAGTAGACAGTAAAGAGGGTTATCTCAGAGTATGATGGGACCTTGATCAAATGGGCTGATGGGCCAAGGAGTGGCACATGGAGTTTAATCTGGATAAATGTGAGGTGTTGCATTTTGGTAAGGCAAACCAGGGCCGGATTTGTATAGTTAATGGTAAGGCCCTGGGGAGTGTTACGGAATAAAGAGATTTAGGTGCAGGTGCATAGTTCCTTCAAAGTGGTATCGCAGGTAGATAGGGTGGTGAAGAAGGTGTTTGGCCTGCCTTCGTTGGTCATTGCATTAAGACAGGAGTTGAGACATCATGATGCAGCTATACAGGACATTGGTAAGGTCAGTTCTGGAATACTGCATTCAATTCTGGTCCCCTTGCTATAGGAAAGATGTTGTTAAACTTGAAAGGATTCAGAAAAGAGTTACAAGGATGTTCCCTGGATTGGAGGTTATAGGGATAAACTGAATAGGCTGGGGTTAAGGAGTGACCTTATAGAAGTTTATAAAATTGTCAGGGGCATGATAGGGTGAATAACCAAGGTCTTTTTCCCAGGAGAGTCCAAAACTAGAGGATACAGGTTCAAGGTGAGTGTGGAAAGATTTAAAAGGGACCGGAGGATCGACATTTTCATGCAGAGGATGGTGCATATATAGAATGAGCTGCCAGAGTAAGTGGAGGAGGCCGGTACAATTACAACATTTAAAAGGCATTTAGATGGGTACATGAATAGAAAGGATTGAGAGGGAGATGGACCAAATCCTGGCAAATAGGACCAGATCAGTTTATGATATCTGGTTGGCATGGACGAATTGGACCAAAGGGTCTGTTTCCATGCTGTACAACTCTGTGAATCTATGACATTAGTCCCAATCCTTTCCAGGTGTAACCCATCCTGTTTATACTGGCCCCACCACCCTCAGGAATCTGAAACTCTTCCCCCTTGCACTGTCTCTTCAGCTGTGTATTCACCTATTGCTGTGAATTTTATGAACAGACTCAAGATAGGCTTCCTTGTAATTTTAAGTTAAAACAAAAGGATAATTGATTATTAGCACTGCACCCAGATTGTAACTGCAACAAGCATGTGTGCATACATGCAAAAAAAATGATTCTAAAGAGGTAGCATCCACTCACCTCACATCCTGAAACTCAATATTACTCCATTTCTTATGAGACTCATTGTAGGCTTAGAAATTCCCTTTTGGTTCACTAAAGAAGAATGGACATCAAAGGCATCTGGTAATGAATCTACAGTGGTACTCCATAGCAGACTTCTGGCCTTTTTGTGCCCTTACTTGAGAAAGGATGTGCTGCTACTGGATGGGGTGCAAAGGAGATTTTTTAGCTTGATTCCAGAGTTGAGAAGGTTGATTTATGAGGAGAGACTGAGTAAACCGGGATTATATTCTTTGGAATTTAGAAGAATGAGGGGGGAATCTTACCAAAACATATCTATTCCCTTCATAATTTTATAAGATAGAAGCAGGGCGAATGTTTCCACTGGCGGGTGATACTAGAACTAGGGGGCATAGCCTCAAAATTAGGTGGAATAGATTTAGGACTGAATTGAGGAAGAACTTCTTCACCCAAAGGGTTATGAATCTGTGGAATTCCCTGCCTAGTGAAGTAGTTGAGGCTTCCCCATTGAATGTTTTTAAAGCTAAGATAGACAATTTTTTTGAACAGTAAAAAAATGGTGAGATGGTGGGTAAGTGGAGCTGAGGCCACAAAAATATCAGCCGTGATCTTATTGAATGGCGAAGCAGGATCAATGGGCCAGATGGCCTGCTCCTGCTCCTGGTTCTTATGTTCTTATGTTCTTCTTGTGTTCTTGTGATATGTTTGTACCTTGTCGTCAAAAGTATAATCTGCAGTTACACAAATGTTCCACTTCTCTGTTTGTGTTGACTTTTCTTGAGACAGGGTCTTTGTGATTTTCTGGGTGAGATCGTATTCTTTGTGGTGTTGGTCCCAGACTGACTCACTGTGTCCTGTCCTTGGAATAATAATATGTTTGCTATCGTAACCTCAATTTGATCACATGACCATAGATTCAGCACACCCTTTGCTCACATAAATGATTTGATAGTGAGCCATTGTCTCACAATGGGGAATGAATGAAGTTTCCTCATGATAAGTTGGATTTTTCACATTCATCCTTGTTAGATTTGAAGTTTGCAGGCACCAAGTATTGTAATCTGTGACTCTGTGAATATCCAAACTATACTTAACTGTAAATTCTACAACGCATGTGGTCTTACGAATATCCTAATGTCTCTTCAATCTAGACAAGGAGTAATGTTTTAATGATTTTCTAGAGGCTTGTTCAGACATGAGTTATTCCTAGTCTGTATAGAAACCATAGAAATCACGTGACTCTCTAGAGCCCATTTTGTAAAAGTAGGTTGTGCATGTTCCATGCTGCATTTAAAAGTGAGCTGTTTATCTTCCTGATAATTTTAACGGGCATGACGCATGCTTATTGCCCAATAATTTGAAAAAAAGCAAATTAAGTCCGACAGTTCAAGATAATGTGCTTTTTTTTAAATAAAAAAGTCTTTGGTCTATCATGTTCCCCAGATCTTTAAAATCCTAAGTAACAGACAAGTTACAAGATCTACATGGCAGCTGTTAATTTGATGATCAGTTACTGGACACAACCTTCGTAAAAAACTAGCAATTGTGTTGTCCAACAAACTATTTCAGTTTTTAGTCTAACATACCTTTTCACTGAGCCTAGAGAAGTCCCATTTGGAAGTGTTTCAGAATATCATATTTGTGCAATCCAGGGTCAAGCTGTTTCACGTCTAGAATTACTAGCGGAGGAACATTTCACAATATCCAAAACGAAGCTAGGACACTTCAAGTTGGGTCACAGGTTAATTTCAAAGGTCTGCCTCAAAGGGGAATGTCTTTATTATCAGCCTAACTGCAAGGTTCTTGTTGAAATTGTTGCAACAGATTGCTTGACTAAGTGTCTGGTATGTTAGATAATGTAATTGAATTGCATTGCAATGGAGGTTGCTCAGTGGTTGAGACAGAAGCTTTTGTTCTTGGTTTAAGACAGGAAAGGTACACTTGTTTAACAAGAGATGAGGAAGCACCAAAACTGGTCAGAACTTGATCTCACTCCTAAATGGTTTTTAATATTTTTGTTTATGAGAAAGGCCAATTGACTGCCACCTGACAGAAAACCATTTCTATTTTAACACTGCACTGGTCTAAAAAATGTATGTTTACTCTTCCTGGAAGTTGATAAATTTGTGTTCTGCTGATGACATTATTCCCAACTCCATTGTGTAACCCATGCACATGTTGACTTTCACTGAATACAAGCTATCGTGTTAACCATATGAAATGCAACAGGGCAGACCTCTGATGTGCTGAAAGAATACTTTTGCTGTCTTGATCACTCAGGAAAATCTCTGTCGTATTCAGTGGTGTAGGTGTCAAGGATTCTGATGCTTTTCTGCACATTAGACACCCCCATCATTGTCAGGCAGGCAGTTCTTTCCACCAGATATGTGGCAAACAACTGAGCAAGAGGAGCTCCTTGGATAACCTCGTTTTGCCTGGGCTGTCCATGAAGAGTGGATTTGAGTGGAGGAACAATAACTGCAACTCCGTTTACCGTTTACCATTTACCAATACTTTGTCATTAGAAATCGTAGTATCTGCTTAACCAACGTGACATGACAGAAATCACCACTATAAATTTTCTTGGTCAAATTTATTAATGAAATGGAGGCACATTGTACTAACATAAACTAATAATTCTTCTGGAATCTTTAGTGCGTGTATTCTGTCTTACAGTGTTCTATCAGTAGCAACAACTTTGCTAATACAAACACCTTTGGCTTGGAAAGCCTGACTATAGACTGTACCTTTCAATATTGGTTGACAACAGGCAACAACAAGGCCATTGACAGGATGACGATGATGGGACCACAAATGCTCCGTGGGTCCACTGGTGCTTCCCCTTGCTATTGTTTCAGCAATCCAGTAATATGTTGTGGTGGGGTGTGTGATGTTGCCAAGCCTCTTTGTACAGAGTAATCCATAAACATGATGACAGCAAGTTGACCCCACATGACAGCATTTTGCCCTTCCACAGACGTTGGGCTGCACTGGAGGTTGCAAAATGATCATCAGACACTGCATCATGTTTGGTTCCACAAGTTGTGAACAGAGTTGGTCGCCACTGTTGTGGTGGAGAGGATGGGGTAAATGTGGATTCACTGATTTGCAACAATTATGTGAGGCCATTAAGTATCTTGGAGCTTTGCATCCAGGTCCTTAGAGCTTCACTTCTGACATTGATCTGAGCTTTTTGTTCATACTTATTAGAGGAACTCCCAGCCACCAATCAATACAGAACATCTCTCCTGCTCTATACTTCATCCATCTAAACCTTCATGACGGTATCCAAAAACCTGGGAGCCTGCCTGTTCCTCACTGTTTCATAGAACAGTTTCACTTCATGCATGACTCCCAGCAAGTGTTCCAACCAGAATACATCTTCCCTTAACATGGAGTAGGCTAGCTTTTAGTGATGGTTGGAATCTGTGACTTTTGAGTCCCCTATTGCTATTTTTTTAAAAAATCAAAGAAAGCTGGCTACTTTTTTTAATTCATTCACTGGATGTGGGTATCGCTGGCTAGACCAGCATTTGTTGACTATCTCAAATTGCCCGGAGGGATGTTAAGATTCAATCACATTGTTGTGGCTCTGGAATCCAGGTGAGGATGACCAATTTCCTTCCCTAAAGGACGTTAGTGAACCAGATCGGTTTTTCAGACAATCGACAATGGTTTCATGGTCACCACTAGACTCCCAATTCCAAATTTTAATTGAATTCTGCCATGGTGGGATTCAAAACCAGGTCCCCAGAATATTAGATAACAAGGTGTAGAGCTGGATGAACACAGCATCCATGCAGCATCAGAGGAGCAGGAAGGCTGACTTTTCAGGCCTAGACCCTTCTTCAGACCCTTTTTCTGAAGGTCTGCTTGGCCTGCTGTGTTCATCCAGCTCTACACCTTGTTATCTCGGATTCTGCAGCATCTGCAGTTCCTACTACCCCAGAATATTACCTGGGTCTTTGGATTAATAGTCTAGCGATAATACCACCAGGCCAATGGCTCCCCATGTATGCAGAAATTATGATAATGAACAGGGAGAATGAATTTGGTTTGTTTCTGACATTTCAATAAGCAGGCATAAGTTAATGTAATTGCATGATGGAAATCCCACACCCACTTTTAATAACAACTCAGTTTAGCGCAAGAGATCATTCTGCCCATGGCCCTGCAAATTTCAATCATGCAAGGAGGGCCATTTTGGCTTCTGAGCACCCCAACTACTATTTTGAGAAATGGTTCATTGGTATACGACATGATACGTTCGTTGCACTTCGGAGGGAACAGGTGACTTTGGACCGATGGTTCCTGAAGCCGCCGATCTGTGGAATTTTCCTCATGATATTTCTCAGTTTGTTGATTGATAGAAACGACTCCCTAATCATTTTATTATGCAGCCAGCAGGGTGCCAGAAGACTTTAAAGAACAGAAGTAGACCTTGGTCTTTCATTGTCAAATAATTCTTATTTGCCAGTTCGTGGTACAATTCTGAAAAAAAAAAATCTCTGCAGCTTCTCTGACTCCTTGATAAGCGTCTTTTAGTGCAATGTTCAGAATTAAATCTTTAGCTGAGGTCTCCAAAGTGACTTGTAATAGTTTAGTATAACTTGCTTGCATTTATTTTAATAATTCATGGGATATGGGCATCTCTGACTATGCGAGAATTTATTGCCTATTCTTAATTGCCTTTGAGAAAGTGGCGATAAGGTGCCTTGTAGATACACCCACAAGTGTAATAGGGAGGGGGTTTCTGGACTTGTACCCTATCTTGATTCAAAGAGATCTCATATGCTCCAATTTTTCTGCTATCCTCAAAGGTTTGTTTATGTGTATTTCCTGATCACGTTATTCCTGTAATCTTTCCTTTTTCCTATCATTTTTTATATAGAGTAAGTTGCGTTCCATTTTAATTGTAAACCACATCTGTAGTGAGCCCTTGTGTGAACTTTGCTCCTTAGACATTAAAACCGTCCAGTGGACTAATTCGTTAGCTTTTTTCTTACGACTGAGCTTATTCACTTAAACTCACATGTAGTCCTGACGTCCTTCCCGCTGTATCTTTCCTAATTATTCTAGATTAATTTTTTCTTCTGTTTTTAAAAATAAAAACAATGTGTCACACTTGATTTATTAAAATCACAATTACATGTGCCTTTTTATTCACTGTTTCAAGCAGATGTTTTGTCCATTTGATTTCTTGACTTAGGAAAAAAAAAATTAATTTTCCTTGTTACCTCCAAGAATTAGAATAATTTAGTTCAGTAAAGCAGAACCACCCTTTGGAAATCTGCCAATAATTTTAGGAATACTAATTTTTTGATATTAAAGTGTTATGAATTATCAAGACTGTTGAGTTCTAATGATATATGAAATGAGTACAAAAATGTACTTGTGAATTATTTTTGTTTATTTTATTTCCAGGTCTAGTTGTTAATACCAGGATTATCCCTTCAGCTTGCGTTACAAATTCTTCAGATATCAATTTGCTTGAATTCTAAAAATAATAATGAAAAATAATTTCAGGAAGCTGCTAGCTTCTCAGGATGTATATATTTGCATAGATTGCTATCTACGGTCCGTGACAGTGGTTTATTGGCTTAAAAATATCTGTGGTTTTGTCACACTATGTGACAAACTGTATTTGACAGTCTGATAGTAGTAATGAGTTTTTGTAGCTGTTTCTCATTCCTCACAAATCACTGCAGCTTCCAATATCCCTTTCTGCACAAACAGTTCTGCAATTGGCCATGTGTAAGACTGACATATTTCACTTTTCTGAGGGTGTAATTTGGTGATTTCATTGTACACTGGATCAATATCTCATATACGTGAAGGTTAAAATAATTCCACTTTGTACATGGGGAATAGCATTCTTGATGTTTAGTTGGCATTGTATCAAACATCTTAATATAAATATATCAGTAATTTTGACCAGAGGTTGAACTGGTCATAGTATAGATAATGAAAGATGAAATGTTTATCCAATGTGAAGAAAAGTCAGAAATATAAAACAAAACAAATAGAACTAGCAGTGAATTTCAGCTTACTGTAACTGGTTCTAAAATAACGTTGTCTGAATTATGGTGATATCATACCAAAATGGTGCCAAAACCTTTGGTTGAATTCAGTACATCATGGTAGGAATAAAGATTCCCACATTTATTCCAGGAAGCTGAAGACAGCGATAGCGAAGTGGAAAAATAAATGTCAAAGTTGGGTCTGATCTTCATGACATCTCAAAAGATGATAATATAATGCAGGTCCTTGATCTCCCCACTTGACATCTAAATATATAATTTATCAAAGGTTATCACTAGAGCATATTACAATTTCCCTCTCTGTCAAGATGCCAAAGAGACTTGAGATCATTTAGAGTCACAGAGTCATACAGCATTGATACAGACCCTTCGGTCCAACTTGTCCATGCCGACCAGATATCCTAGATAAATCCAGACCCATTTGCCAGGATTTGGCCCATATCCCTGTAAACCATTCTGATTCATGTACCATACAGATGCCTTTTAAATGTTGTAATTGTACCAGCCTCCACCACTTCCTCTGGCAGCTCGTTCCATACCTGTACCACCGTCTGCATGAAATGGTTGCCCCTTAGGTCCCTTTGAAATTTTTCCCCTCTCACCTTAACCCTATGCCCTCTAGTTTTTGACTACTCTACCCCAGGGAAAAGACCTAGTCTATTTACGCTATCCATACCCCTCATGATTTTATAAACTTCTATAAGGTCACACTCAGCTACTGATGCTCCAGAGAAAATAGCCCCAGCCTATACAGCCTCTCTCTTTCACTCAAACCCTCCAACCCTCGCAACATCCTCATAAGTCTTTTCCATGCTGACTAGGTTTCCTAAACTGAACTAGTTCCCTTGAGTCCCATTTTTCTGTTTTTGGCCCATATCCCTCTAAGTCTTCCCTATTCATGTACCTGTCCAAATATCTTTTAAATTTTGTAACTCTAAGCTTCACATTCTCTTGAATTCCTTTTTGGATTATTTGTGACAATCTTATATTCATGGTGTTTAGTTTTGGGCTAAATTTCCTAATACTTATCTAGGTGGTAACTGTATTCCATGAAGATTTCCCTATTCTATTAGCATCTACATGACTTTCTGATAAGGGATATTGGTATGTCTGGAAACAAAACAAAGATTGTGGAAATAATCTATATGATTTGTGTGGCTCGGAGGGACTTGAAAACTTGTGTGTAAACAATTTGGGTCAGGTTTTCCGAGGAGTGGCAATGCCAGGCAGATTGTCATTCTGCTCCTTATTGAGTGAAAGAGCTTGGCATTTCTGACAGGAGGTTCTGTTCAGGGCTATTTCAGAAATACAGGAGCTTACTTCCATTCTGACAGCTTCCTTGTAGCTCTGAACAGTCAGGGGAAGGTAAAATATGTCCCCTATTTCACAGGCAAGTACTTTGACATCTGTTTTGAAATGTTAAATACATAAGTGTGAGGTTAGGATGCGGAAGGTATGGTGCCAAGTGAGTAGGGAGTAGGATACCAGGGGGTGGGTGCCAGGTTAGTTGATGCCAGGTGGATAAATGCAGGTAGTTAGAGTGCCAAGGCACAAGTTCGCGAGGATGCCATGAAAGTGGTGGATTATTTAGGACAGATCAGAGTGGAGCAGAAATATGGTTCTGGCAGAGAGCAGGGATTGGTATCAGGTCCCAGGGTGGATAGGAAATCACAGCAGAGGTTGGGATTGGGTCTGGTGGTGGGTCAAGATTGTAAGGGGTGCAGGCGTTGGAGGGGACGGCCCAGAGTGGAGATTGGAAAGTCAGGTTTGGCGGAAGAAGGTGTTGATCCAGAGTTGGGGTGGGGGAAGGGGTTGTTGGGTCTGTAGTGTGAGAGGGAGTCATTGGGTACAGGGGCCGGGGAGGAGTGGAGAGGTGTGTCGGATCCAGTGGTGTTGGGGTATAGGATCCTGAGAGGACAGAGTATGTTGGGTCAGGGTCTGGGGAGGTGTAATTGGCAGGGTAAGTGTTATCTTGGGGTGAGTTGTGTAGTTATTCAGGAAATTAGACTAGGCATTTAATCGTCTAACTTTTGCTGAGCAATGATTTGCTAGCTATAACGGAACCATCTGAATTCTCCAGTTTATTTGGATTCTTTCAGAGGGTTCCAGGTGTAGGGGAATTGCTCAGAGGAATTTTCAATTTCCTGGCCAATTCCCTTGGAGTTTGCTGCGATGGGATTCCGCAAGGTCTGCACTTATAACTCCCATCTAACCTTTAGAAGAGATGATCTGAGATTAGAAAATCTGGACTTTTGCATCTGAGGTGATTTATCCTATAATTTCCCACATTAAATCATTACATAGAATCTTTGGCAAATTTTACAGAATGATTCAGCAACATAAACTGTCAACAATTGTTTTCAGATTGTGCTACTACAAAGGCGAAATAATATTTCACACATAGGTGTATATCATTGCAGTCCACTTAATGGCAACAAATGAAATACAATATCAATCATAACTAATTTAATAGTTGGTACTGTTAACTTATTTAATAAATCGTAATACTCATTTTTTTCAAAACATAGTTTTCTCTTTTGGGGACTTGTTCATGCTAAACGGAGTGAGCTTGAGTGGAGCTCTTGCAGCAAAGTCTGCTGTCTCTTAAGGCTGGTGTTGAAGGAACACAGAGCTTAATTGGTATCAACCCAGGAGCTCCCTGTCACTGTCAAATGGATGGGAGTATAAGTGCAATGAAATGGGACTGATGTGGCTAGAAATCGATACAGAAAGATTATTTGATAGCTATCATGGGAAAATCTGGCATGGTTCTGTGATAATTGTGACAAAGGTTGAAACATTCTCGCTTCATGTGTTGCACAAGGCATCAATTGACACTTTTAAAGCTGCAAACCTAAAGCCATCACTGACTGACGTACTGTGACTGATGTAACCCCTTTATGCAATTAAAACCCTTGTCTTGGACAATATAGATGTTTTTTTTCTTATATTAAGAGTGTTATTGCATGCAGTCACAATGCTTGTCTTTTGTTTTAGTTTGATTAATGTGTTGGGTGAATCTATGCCTGGGCTTCTCATAACTCTTTTGTGGCCTTCACCATTGCTTTTTAAAGTGAACTGTAACAAATTTATACGGGATGTGTATTGACAATTTTGACATTGTTCAGTCAGTATAGTGTATGCTTTGCCCTGTTCTCTGACTCTGCCATTGTTTTCCCTCCCTTCTCAACTTTGGCCAAAGTACTATTTCTTAAGTTTCTCAATTGCACAAAATGCTGAGGGATATGGGTGTAGTCACTGAAGACCTGACAAATTAACGGTGTTCTAACGTGCGTAATTAAAGACTTGCATAAGCAATGTGCTTGCTTTAGAGGCTGACTCCAGCTGTGAAGAGAAACTGTGAAAACTAAGCTGAGCCTGGATTTATGATACGAATAAAGAGCAAAAAAAACCTAAAGCTAAGAAAAGAAACTGCAGACTAATTTGTGAGGGTGCTGGATGATCTGTGCCAGACCTGAACTCCCAATGTGGCAGATATAACTCCTGACTTTAAAGGTAGAGAAAGAACAAATTGTCTGAAATACAACAAATGCTGGAGATCACAGCAGGTCAGAGGGAGAGAGAGCAAGCTAAAGTTTCAGGTCTACATGACTCTTCATCAGAGCTGAAATATTTCTGTTTGAACTGTCTGAAATATTTCCCCACACTTCTGTAAGTTTAAAAGCACTGGTGCAATAGGTTATCTGGAAATACATTAGGAGGCTTTCAAGGTAATGTTTTAAACAATACTGCTCTAACAAATACTGTTTTGTTTTATTTTAAGTAAAGCCACTGAAAGAAAATATCCTGCTATTTGAAGAGTCTGTACAAATAAATGTAATGAGTGTATTACCCAGCAGAGGAAATTAGCCTCATGGAAAGAAGAACTGACAACTGAATTAATCTGGAATACTTTTTTCTGTAGTGCATAGTTATTGGTTATTGTGTGACCTAGAGCAATACCTCTACCAAGGATTGTGTCTGGGAGAGGTGTGCAGGGATCTGAAATAATGGAGATGATTATTAGGTGAGAAGTAGTGTGAATACCGAAAGTGCACAGAGATTTACATAAACGTCAACATTTATAATTGATTATGAAATGCAATGTTACATGTTTACATAATGCTTTAAAGCATTTGCAACAAAGAAACAGGTCATCTGGTACAGCAGGTTCATCATCACGGTGTTAATGCTCCACACAAACTTCCTCCCACACCACTTCATCTATTCCTATCAGCATAAACTGCTATTTCTTCCTGCCGTCTGAGTTTATCTTGTGTCCCCTTATTACATTTTCCATCAGCTTCTCCATGTGGCAAAAAGTTCCAAATTGAAATCACCATGGGCAAAGATGTTTCTCTTGTGCAATGAGATGAACAAACTTTGAGAATTACACTGATTTAAAGTGCTGTTAGCTAATTTTATATTTGCTCTAGAAGTTCCATCAGGAAATATGGACTTCAGAACTACTGTTCCTATGTTTTATTTATGGATAGGAAGAAGTTAAGGCAAATAATTTTTCTCCCTCCTCCTGTGGATCTATTTATCCAGCACCCACTCTAACCCTCTGTAATGTTACATGTGTTTATATTTTGCTTTTAGCAAATGCTTTATCCATGGATTCATCCTTCAAATAAATGAGGGATTGGGTGAGATGGCTATTAATTAGCCAATGCCTGTCAATACTGGTTGGTAATTTGTTGCAAATTGCACAATATTTTCTGACTTATTCACCATAAAGCAGCTGTATCACTGTACTCAATCTTCACCCCACTTTATCACAGAAAGCATCTATATAATATTAGGGAAAAGAAAAATCACAAGCATAATATTCATTAAATTATTTTATATTTAAGAACCTTAGGACATAAGTGCAGAAGTGGACCATTCAGCCCATCAATCTGCTCCACCATTCAATTATCGTTAACTCCACTCTTAGAACATAGAACATAGAACATTACAGCGCAGTACAGGCCCTTCGGCCCTCGATGTTGCGCCGACCTGTGAAACCAATCTGAAGCCCATCTAACCTAAACTATTCCATTATCAACCATATGTTTATCCAATTACCATTTAAATGCCCTTAAAGTGGGCGAGTCTACTATTTTTGCAGGCAGGGCATTCCACGCCCTTACTACTCTCTGAGTAAAGAACCTACCTCTGACATCTGTCCTATATCTATCACCCCTCAACTTAAAGCTATGTCCCCTCGTGCTAGCCATCACCATCCGTGGAAAAAGGCTCCCACTGTCCACCCTATCTAATCCTCTGATCATCTTGTATGTCTCTATCAAGTCACCTCTTAACCTTCTTCTCTCTAACGAGAACAGCCTCAAAACCCTCAGCCTTTCCTCATAAGACTTTCCCTCCATACCAGGCAACATCCTGGTAAATCTCCTCTGCACCCTTTCCAATGCTTCCACATCCTTCCTATAATGCGGTGACCAGAACTGTACGCAATACTCCAAGTGCGGCCGCACCAGAGTTTTGTACAGCTGCAACATGACCTCATGGCTCCGAAACTCAATCCCTCTACCAATAAAACCTAACATACTGTACGCCTTCTTAACAACGCTATCAACCTGGGTGGCAACTTTCAGTGATCTATGCACATGGACACCGAGATCTTTCTGCTCATCCACACTACCAAGAATCTTACCATTAGCCCAGTACTCTGTATTCCTGTTACTCCTTCCAAAGTGAATCACCTCACACTTTTCCGCATTAAACTCCATTTTCCACCTCTCAGCCCAGCTCTGCAGCTTATCTATGTCCCTCTGTAACCTACAACATCCTTCCGCACTATCCACAACTCCACCGACTTTGGTGTCATCTGCAAATTTACTAACCCATCCTTCTACGCCCTCATCCAGGTCATTTATAAAAATGACAAACAGCAGTGGCGCAAAAACAGATCCTTGAGGTACACCACTAGTAACTGAACTCCAGGGTGAACATTTCCCATCAACCACCACCCTCTGTCTTCTTACAGCTAGCCAATTTCTGATCCAAAGCGCTAAATCACCCTCAATCCCATGCCTCCGTATTTTCTGCAATAGCCTACCATGGGGAACTTTATCAAACGCTTTACTGAAATCCAAATACACCACATCAACCGCTTTACCCTCATCCACCTGTTTGGTCACCTTCTCAAAGAACTCAATAAGGTTTGTGAGGCATGACCTACCCTTCACAAAACCGTGTTGACTATCCCTAATCAAATTATTCCTTTCTAGATGATTATAAATCCTATCTCTTATAATCCTTTCCAACACTTTACCCACAACCGAAGTAAGGCTCACTGGTCTATAATTACCAGGGTTGTCTCTACTCCCCTTCTTGAACAAGGGGACAACATTTGCTAGTCTCCAGTCTTCTGGCACTATTCCTAAAGACAATGACGACATAAAGATCAAAGCCAAAGGCTCTGCAATCTCCTCTCTAGCTTCCCAGAGAATCCTAGGATAAATCCCATCCGGCCCAGGGGACTTATCTATTTTCACACCTTCCAGAATTGCTAACACCTCCTCCTTATGAACCTCAATCCCGTCTAGTCTAATAGACTGTATCTCAGTATTCTCCTCGACTACATTGTCTTTTTCCTGCGTGAATACTGACGAAAAATATTCATTTAGCACCTCTCCTATCTCTTCGGACTCCACGCACAACTTCCCACTACTGTCCTTGACCGGCCCCAATCTTACTCTAGTCATTCTTTTATTCCTGACATACCTATAGAAAGCTTTAGGGTTTTCCTTGATCCTACCTGCTAAA
Source organism: Rhincodon typus (assembly GCF_021869965.1). Classification (NCBI taxonomy): domain Eukaryota; kingdom Metazoa; phylum Chordata; class Chondrichthyes; order Orectolobiformes; family Rhincodontidae; genus Rhincodon; species Rhincodon typus. The sequence continues at coordinate 33,589,430 of NC_063332.1, read as the reverse complement.
GACTTCTCATGTCCCCTCCTGGCTCTTCTTAGCTGCTACTCTCTTTAGGTCCTTCCTGGCTAACTTGTAACTCTCAAGCGCCCTCACTGAGCCTTCACGCCTCATCTCTACATAAGCCTCCTTCTTCCTCTTGACAAGAAATTCAACTTCTTTAGTAAACCACGGTTCCCTCGCTCAACCACTTCCTCCCTGCCTGACAGGTACATACTTCTCAAGGACACACAGTAGCTGTTCCTTGAACAAGCTCCACATTTCAATTGTGCCCAGCCCCTGCAGTTTCCTTCTCCATCCTATGCATTCTAAATCTTGCCTCATCGCCTCATAGTTGCCTTTCCCCCAGCTATAACTCTTGCCCCGCTTTATATACCGATCCCTTTCTATCGCTAAAGTAAACGTAACCGAATTGTGGTCACTATCACCAAAGTGCTCTCCTACCTCCAAATCTAACACCTGGCCTGGTTCATTACCCAGTACCAAATCCAATGTGGCCTCGCCTCTTGTTGGCCTGTCTACATACTGTGTCAGGAAACCCTCCTGCACACATTGGAAAAAACTGACCCATCTGAAGTACTCGAACTATAGCGTTTCCAGTCAATATTTGGAAAGTTAAAGTCCCCCATAACAACTACCCTGTTACTTTCGCTCCTATCCAGAATCATCTTTGCTATCTTTTCCTCTACATCTCTGGAACTTTTCGGAGGCCTATAGAAAACTCCCAACAGGGTGACCTCTCCTTTCCTGGTTCTAACCTCAGCCCATACTACCTCAGTAGACGAGTTGTCATCAAACGTCCTTTCTGCCACCGTAATACTGTCCTTGACTAACAATGCCACACCTCCCCCTCTTTTACCACCTTCCCTGATCTTACTGAAACACCTAAACCCCGGAACCTGCAACAACCATTCCTGTCCCTGCTCTATCCATGTCTCCGAAATGGCCACAACATCGAAGTCCCAGGTACCAACCCATGCTGCAAGTTCACCCACCTTATTCCGGATGCTCCTGGCATTGAAGTAGACACACTTCAAACCACCTTCCTGCCTGCCGGTACACTCCTGCGACCTTGAAACCTTATTTATGACCTCACTACTCTCAACCTCCTGTACACTGGAGCTACAATTCAGGTTCCCACCCCCCTGTTGAATTAGTTTAAACCCTCCCGAAGAGCATTAGCAAATATCCCCCCCAGGATATTGGTACCCCTCTGGTTCAGGTGTAGACCATCCCGTTTGTAGAGGTCCCACCTACCCCAGAATGAGCCCCAATTATCCAGGTATCTGAATCCCTCCCTCCTGCACCATCCCTGCCTATTCACATAAATCTTGATTCCCTTTCTCATTAAAAGTCCATCTGACTCAGCCTTCAACATGCTTCACGACACAGCCTCAACAGCCCTCTAGGGTAACAAATTCCCCAGATTCACTACCTTACCAGAGAGGAAATTTCCCCTTGTCTCAGTTTTAAAGGTGCAATCCCTTATTCTGAGATTATGCCATCTGGTCCTAGACTCTCCTGCAAGCGGAAGCAAGCTCTCTGCATCTACCCTGTCAAAGTCCCCTAAGAAGCTCTCATTCTTGTCAATTATAATGAGTACAGGCTCAGCCTATTCATAACCTTGCCTCATAAGACAGCCCCTCTATACCTGGCATCAGCATAGTGAGCCTTCTCTGAACTGCTTCCAGTGCCAGTGTATCTTTCCTTGGATAAGATAGGACATTCACTGCTTCCTTTTTATCAATACTGCTTGTTAATTCCTCAAAGAATTCTAAAAAATTTGTCAGGCATGATTTCCCCTTCATGAAGCCATTCTGATTCTGCTTAATCATTTAATGTATTTCTAAATGCTCTTGTATTGCTTCCTTTTGTAATGGGCTGTAACATTTTTCCAGCAAAAGACTTTAACCTAATAAAAACACCAAGAAAGTGGATGCTGTAAATCAGACACAAAAACAGAAGTTGCTGGAAAAGCTCAGCAGGTCTAGCAGTATCTGTGAAGAAAATCAGAGTTAACATTTCGGCTGTCAGAAATTAGAGTTCTGAGGAAGGGTCGCTGGACCTGAAACATTAACTCTGATTTGTCTTCACAGATGCTGCCAGATCAGCTGAGCTTTTCTAGCAACTTCTGTTTCAGACTTTCTGATGAAGGGTCTAGGCCCGAAACGTCAGCCTCTCTGCTCCTATGATGCTGCTTGGCCTGCTGTGTTCATCCAGCCCTGCACCTTGTTGTCTCGGATTCTCCAGCATCTGCAGTTCCTACTATCTCTGATTCAATCTTGCCTATAGCTACCTGTTTTCTTTTTTTTTTAATCTCCTTCACTTTTTTAAATAAAGGTGTTACATTGCTAGTTTTCCAATCCTCTGTGACTTTTCCAGAATCTAAGGATTCCTGGAAGATTACTGCCAGTGTGTCCACTTTGTCTGTAGCTACTTTCTTTAAAATTGTAGGATACATCACATCAGGTCCAGAGGGACTTGCAGGTCCTTAGCCCATTGATTTTCCCAGCACTTTTTCCTCTATAGATAGATATTATATTTATTTGCTCTCATGCTTTTGCCCCTTGACTATTTAGTAATTTTGGAATGCGTTTTAATGTCTTCTACGGTGAAAACTGATGCAAAGTATTTATTCCACTTCTCTGCAATTTCCTGGTTCCCCACTATTATTAGACCAGCCAGATTCTCTAAAGGGCCTGTATTCCCTTTGGCTTCTCTCTTCCTTTTTATATATTTAAGGAAGCTCTCACTGTTTGTCTTCATTTTAGTTGCAAGTTTACCTTCAAAGTTTGTTTTTTCCTTTCTGTTATTTATTGGCCGTATTTTGTTGGTTTTGAAACTTTTCTCAATCCTTTAGCTTACCACTAATCTTTGTGTGTTTTTTTTCTTTCAATTCAATGCTACCCGTAACTTTCCAATTAACCAGAGTTGGCTTGTCCCCTTCCTAGAATCCTTCTTCCTCACTGGAATATGTCTTTTCGATGAGCTGTGAACTATTTTCTTAAACATCCACAATTGTCCATCAACCATCTTTGTGTTCAACGCCTTTCCCAGTCTACTCCCAGCCAGCTTTGCCGTCATTTATTGTGATGTGGAGGTGCCGGTGTTGGACTGGGGTGGACAGGGTTAGAAATCACACAGCACCGGGTTATAGTCCAACAGGTTTGTTTGAAAACACAAGCTTTCAGAGCTTCCCTGCTTCTTCAGGTGTTATTGAGAGAGGTAGTATCTGGCACAGAGTTTATAAGTAAAAGATCAAAGGGTCACACCACTGATGAGGATGTATTAAACAAACCTAAGATTCTGTTAAATCCTGAATCAGTTAGAAGGTTTTAATTGATTAATATGTATGTGTAAATCCCCAAATTCCTTTCAAGTCACTGCCCTGAGACAACTAAAGGTTTTATCAGTGTAAAGAAGAGGTGACATTTTAGGTCAGACAATGCTTGTTAGGTGTGAGGCCTTGTTTGGAATCTGTTCGTGTTTTGGTTTGGAGTCAGACTGGTTTTATTTCTAAAGTAGGAATTTATAAAATGCCATATCGACTGACTGTCTATAAATTATGCGTTTTTTGAACAAAATAGAATGTATCTGCAAATACAAATTCACCCCATAGATTCACACGTCTGTGTGTGTCTGTGAGAGAGAGGGGGAGAGAGAGAACAGCAAAGAAAATGGACTTAGTGTAACTTATCAAAAAAGCTAACAATTTCAAGAACATTACTGACTATTTTGCACCTGTTTCTAAAAGAAAGTCAAAAAACAGACTCAAAATATTCTTTCAATGTCTCTCACTCCCACACGCACGCGCACACACACTCTCTCACTCTCTACCCCTCACTCTAACTCTCTCACACATCCTCTCTCTCTCTCTCTCTCTCTCTCACACACACACACATGTGCGCGCATAAATCTGTGGGGTGAATTTGTAGTTGCAGATACATTGTATTTTGTTCAAACAGCACATAATTTATAGACAGACAATGTGGCGTTTTATAAATTTCTACTTTAGAAATGAAACCAGTCTGACTCCAAACCAAAACGCAAACAGATTCCAAACACGGCCTCCCACCTAACATTGATTCAGAGATAGTAGGAACTGCCGATGCTGGAGAATCTGAGATAACAAGGTGTAGAGCTGGATGAACACAGCAGGCCAAGCAACATCAGAGGAGCAGGAAAGCTGAGATTTCGGGTCTGGACCCGAAACGTCAGCTTTCCTGCTCCTCTGATGCTACCTGACCTGCTGTGTTCATCCAGCTGTACACCTTGTTATTCGCACCTAACATGCAGTGTCTGACCTAAAATGTCACCTTTTCTTTACACAGATAAAACCTTTAGTTCTCTCAGGGCAGGATTTACATATACATAGTAATCAATTAAAACCTTCTAACGGATTTAAAGATTTAACAGAATCTTAGGTTTGTTTAAAACATCCTAATCAGTGGTGTGACCCTTTGATCTTTTACTTATAACTTCTGTATCTGATACTGCCTCTCTCACTAACACAAGAAGATGGAGGGAAGGTCTGAATGCTTGTGTTTTCAAATAAACCTGTTGGGCTATAACCTGGTATAACAAGGTGTAGAGCTGGATGAACACAGCAGGCCAAGCAGCATCATAGGAGCAGGAAGGCTGACGTTTCGGGCCTAGACCCTTCTTCAGAAATGGGGGAGGGGAAGGGCGTTCTGAAATAAATAGGGAGAGAGGGGGAGGCGGATAGAAGATGGATAGAGGAGAAGATAGGTGGAGAGGAGACAGACAGGTCAAAGAGGCGGGGATGGAGCCAGTAAAAGTGAGTGTAGGTGGGGAGGTAGGGAGGAGATAGGTCAGTCCAGGGAGGACGGACAGGTCAAGGGGGCGGGATGAGGTTAGTAGGTAGGAGATGGGGGTGGGGCTTGGTGGGGAAGAGGCGATAGGTGGGAGAAAGGACAGGTTAGGGAGGCGGGGATGAGCTGGGCTGGTTTTGGGATGCGGCATCTGATGCTGCTTGGCCTGCTGTGTTCATCCAGCTCTACACCTTGTTATCCCTCTGATGCTGCTTGGCCTGCTGTGTTCATCCAGCTCTACACCTTGTTATCTCAGATTCTCCAGCATCTGCAGTTCCTACTATCTCTAATAAAGTTTTTAGCCAGTTTTGGCCCTCCCCTGTGAATTCCCACCCTGACTTTGCTACTTTACTCCAGCCTTGGGATGGTTCCTCAAAACTTGTAATATATCAGCTACATTTTTGACCATATGACTCTAGTTCCAATATTATGATTCAGCATTAGTTCCAAATTAAAAATGTTTTAAAAGTGCAGATACTTGTTCTAAATTTGGGAGTGACATGCTAATATACTACTTCCAACACCATGGATTCTTATGTTATTGAGTGGCCTAATGTGAGGTACCTTATCAAAGTTTAGCTCAATATGCTCAGTGCCCAGGCAGTAAAGCTGAGCTTCTTCATCTCTTCTCCAAGATCACTTTAGTAATAGATATATTGTCATCAGACTCAACCGTAGTAGTATAATAATCTACTCATGATTGTGTAACTGATTTCACAGAACTGAGGTGTATGAAAATTGACTGCCAAGCTTCTGATTTCTTTGCTGCCTCTAAAGTCCTTTGGGATGTCATAAGCTTTTATGTAAAGGCATTTTTTTTTGTTTTGTGCTAAGTCTTCAAGTGTAAAATGAGGGTCCTTTGCCATGCTGTTCTGGAGCTTTGAATTTCCACAGCAATTCTATAGAATAGAGACTGGAACTTTGTAATAGTTCTGCTTTTGTGGTGTTGTTACTGGCAAAGGTATAAAGTACAAACAATCAACCCAGCAACAGGAAAATAAGCCCCGTGGTCCCAATTGGTACAATTGTGCAGTTGGGAGTCAGTTCAATTTTTTTTCAAAACTCAAAATGTTGAAAGTCTCTTGATGCAGATATTTTATTCATTTCTTTTATGTTATCCCCAGAAAGCACAATTTTAACCCAAGGAGTGTAAAGCCTGACTGTGACAGTGTGTATCTGGAAAACCTGGAAATTCCACCCTGAAGTAAATTGTTAAGATTGAGATGGAGGAAAATCCGTAAAGGGATTTGGCCTTGCATTTCATAGAACAGATCTTGAGAAGCCGGAGATCTTGTGGAATGAAGTCATGGAAATCCAGCTGCAGAATTCCAAAAATGTCTACTCCAGGGAGTAATTTGTGAGAGCTAAACTGTGCAGAAAAAAAAATCTTCACTTGCTGGAATTTATATATGCTTGTTGTAAGGCCATTTGAGTGGGAGAGGATAATTAGAATGTGTTTTGCTAAGGATTAATGAGAATATTTTGAGTCTGCTTTTTGATTTTTCTTTTAAAAACAGGTGCAAAATAGTTAGTAATTTTCTTGAAATTGTTAGCTTTTTTGATAAATTACACTATGTTAGTCCATTTTCTTTGCTGTTCAATCAGTTACTCTACCCATTAGTTTGGAATTCAGGTATTTTCCTTCTCAAAGGGGGCATATAATAATGCTCAATGGAGTCTAAAGAGAAATCTAGTAACATCTTAAAATGTAAAACTTAGGAAATGGAAGCTGAGCAGATTTTTCAAAAAAGCCTTTTTTTTGTTGAAAATTATCTTTAAAATGCCATTTCTTCAGTAGAAATACTGGAGGAGATGGTTCTGGTTTTTTTTCAATGTATTAAAATTTAGTAAAAGTCATTCAAAGTGCAGTTTATTTAAAAACTTTGTCTTAACTCCCAATCTGCTTTACATAATTTTAGACCATGGCTATCAAGCAGCATAATGCATTTTAACTATTAGCATTTCTGGGAAATCAAAGAGATGATATAAGAATTTCATGCAAGCTGAAGCTGGTCTTATGAACTTAACTGTATGACTATTCATCCTGTTGTTACAGTGAATGCTACTTTAATGTTCTGTGTTTGTATATGTTGATTTGTTGCCTTTATCTAAAAGGATTTTTAAAAATCTGCAAGCAGGGCTGGCGTTTTGCGTGTTTTCATGGTTTGTGTGTGCTCATGCGCCACCTTTAGATTTATTTGGGAATTGCACCAGGTGCCAGTTAGTTTACAGTTCAGCCCTGGTGTCTTTTAATGGTATGATTTATAAAGAATTGATTGAAACTCTGTCTTACTAGCTACAATTACAAATTTATCTGCTTTTATTGGACTGTACAAGAATCCCTGCATTTGTGAAATGATGAAGTTCAACACTTAAATTATCAGCATTTAGTATATACTTTGCTGTAATAGACACAGCTGCTCACTACTCAAAAAAAAAAGCATTCCACTGCTGATTCATGTTTTCTGCAAGTGATTTATTCTATTTCCATCATTCTGTAAATTTTCATGCCCTTATAATTTCATGAGAAAGTTAGATCATCTTGACATTTTGTTTTCCTCAGTTGGCCACTATCTATGGTTTTTGGACTTTCATCTACTGATCTATCTACCAGAAGGTGCTTTAAGTTGGCCCAACCATGTAATATTTTCCTCATCCTTTCCATTCTGTTTTCCTTTTCATTACATTTTCACTCATTTCTGATTGTGTCTTACTCTTCTTTCCTTTCCTTATTGTGTCTCACCTCCCCCCAAAGAAAGCTTTAATGTGAATGTCTGTCAGAACTGGCATTAAAGCTCCAGTGTTCTAACAGGGCATGTTATATTGTATTATGGTGGCTACCACACCACCTGCAGTTTTTTTTTCTATTTTATGTCCCACTTTGTTTATTTGGTCCAATCTCATCAAGAAAGTAATCCTTACTAATAAGAATATTAATTGCATTACGCAAAACTTGAAAGTATATATTATGTACCAAGTAGTTCCAAAGCCCATCTGTAAATTATTTATGCTGTATCGAATTAAATACCCCAGTGCTTCATGTTCATGGTTCCTGCTCATAATCATGTGAGGAGATTGTAAATAAGTTTACAAGCATCACTTTCAAGTGGTCTCTGGTGAAAGGTAGAAATATGTGAAATAGGATCTTGTATGGCTGTAAAAGGAATAACTATATTTTTGGCATTCTCATGCAGTTTCTTATGCCCCCTTGTGGAGTTTTAAAATTTGATGACTGGCTTACGTGGCATTTCCAACTTGTTTCTCGTTTCTTTGACTACATACTGCAATAAGGTGGAATAATTGATCCATTATGGATGTGCTTCATGTTATCGTAGTTTAATCCCTGCTTAGAATCTTGTGTCAGTGGAGATATGTATCATATATTTATTTTAATTATTTAAAAGGGAAAGTGGCATTTATTTTTTAACAAGTGGGAAATATTCTTAATGTTTCTGTTTTGATCTTGAGTATATCAGTCCATGATTTCTAATATGACTAAAATGTTATAATGAAAAAAAATTTAAAATAGTGAATACTGATAATAATTATCCTTCAATATATTACAAGCATCACACAGTGAAATATACCTTCTGTGTTGGTTTGAAAGGAAATCTATATCTGTTGAAGTCTTAGTGAATATTTTATGTAGGTAAACAAAGTTGGAAATGTATTTGCACCATTTTTTTCATTTACAAAGCATGTCAGTCAAGATTGGAAAGAAAGAAAGACTCACATTTTGCTGGGGACAGTTCATTGGAGCATACTTTTACTAGGTGCTGACTGACTTGCACATTGCTTGCATTTTCAGTACCTAGTCAGATATGATATTGCCACTGTGTTTACATAGCAGATTGGTGTATGAAAAATCACATAAGGCAGTATATTCAACGTTGAATGCTGTCTCTAGATGCAACACAAGTTTGGAAAGATAAGGTCTGTAATTATATTAAGAAAAGTAAAATATTATGGATGCTGGGAATCTGAAATAAAAAGAAAAAATGCAGGAGAAACTCAGCAAGTCTGACAGCATCTATGGTGAGAGAAACCGAATTCAGTATGACTTCTTCAGAACTGTTTAGAACAATGTATTTGCATTCTGAAGAGGAATCATACTGAACTCAAAACATTAACTCTGTTTCTCTCCTCCACAAAGCTTGCCAGATCTCCTGAGTTTCTCCAGCATTTTCTCTTTTTAATTTGTATTTTTCTTGCTGGGCAATTTGCAACAGTTCAAATTTAGTACAACAACTACACACATTCATTTTTGTACTTTACTGAAACCCGAACGTGGCACGAATACTTCCACATATTTGCTATTACGTTTTAATGAAGTGTCAATACTATTCATGTATGCCGAACTATGTTTAGTATTCAAGCCCAATGTTAAAATCTCAACTGCTATGTTATAGAGCCGAAGAAGACCTGATTGTTGTACAGAAAAATCTTAGTTTAGAGTCCAGTTCAGATATCATTGTTTAGTATTGCATTTTTAAATTGTTGTCAGATTGAATAGCATCTATGGATGCCTTTATCTTTAGGCAATCCCTGTGTAATGAGGACAATATTGTATGTCTTATTGGAAAGATGGAAAGCAGTTCAAAGAAGATTTACTGGAATAAGTAGGTTGTGTTAAAGGAAAGAGTGGATAAACTAGGCATGTATCCATTATAGTTCAGAAGGGTAAAAGGCAGCTTGATTGAAACATACAAGACTCTGAAGGATCACGACAGTGTAGATGTAGAAGATGTTTCCTGTAATGAGAGAATCTAGAACTAGGGGATCACTGTTTAAAAAATCAGGGTTGCCCATTTAAAATAGAGATTAGGAGAACTTTACATAAGATCATGAGTTTTTGGAATTCTTCTCCTGTAAGGAAGCAGAGTTGTTGAGTTTCTTTTTAAAGACAGACTTAGATAGATTTTTGTTAAGTCAAAGGGTGAAAGGTTATCAGGAGTGGCCAGGAATGCAGATTTCAGTTTGTAATTGGATCAACCATAATCTTATTCAGTGGTGGAGCAGGAGCAAGAGGCTGAATGGCCTACTCAACTTCCTGATTTGTATGTCTTTTCCAGTATTTGTCTTATTCCAAACATTGTCACATTAATGCAACTATGGAAGTAGAAAGGGTATAAGTTGAAAAAAAAGTAAATTATGTAAAAAGCTTCAGTTTCTTCCCTGTATATAATGCTTTTGTAAGTAAGGAGGTTTTGACCAGCTGTGCTTTGGTTACATTGCATTTTTGCTCTGTTGAAATTTCCAGGTAAACATTCATGCACCTGTCATCTACAAATTAGCAATGTGATATTTTCTGGTACAAAACATAATTCCAAGTTTTAGAAGTGAATTCCACTCTCAAACGTGGGAAGAATTGAATCAAAGACCGAGTGAAAAATCCCAATTTTCCACTCAAGTATTGCAGGTCGACTGAGAAATCATTCTACAAAAAGTAACCCCGTAAAAGAAACTGTCATAGCTAGTGATGAAAGTGTGTACAATGCAGTACTGTAAAGATTTACGATTAACTCATACCACACTTGGAAAGCCTCGAGGATTTGACGCAATTTTGAGCTTTGAACAGTTACTGTATTCAAGTGCATCTATAATATTGCTCAGTATCATAGTCACAATAAAAATAATTATACTTGGTATAGTTGACAGAACTTGAATTACACAATAATACAACATTATCTGGCTTTATTTCAACATTAAAATTAACATTAGGGCTTCAATGAAGCGTAATGCTAAGTTCATGGAATTCTGGGTATGCTCCATGTACATCTGGGAGAGCTTAAATAAGTTTTTTTTTATCATGTTAACTTCATAACTGAGTTTTAATTACAAGTAGGTATAACAATTTTTATGCCTTAAATTAGCACAGTTTTGAAGGGCTCAACTAACATTGTGCAAATTCGTCTTACAATATACAAGATCCTGTTTGGCCTAAATTTATTTTGAGTTTTTTTTAACCTTGTACTCAATATATAAAAAACTTGTGTTCCTTAAGTCTTTCCACAAACACTTCTGTTGAATCTTCCAATTTAAGTCAGTCACACTTAACTTTAATTAAGGGGTGGTACGGTGGCTCAGCGGTTAGCACTGCAGCCTCACAGCACCAGGGACCCAGGTTTGATTCTAGACTCATGCAACTGTGTGGAGTTTGCACATTCTCCCAATGTCTGTGTGGGTTTCCCACAGTCCAAAGATGTGCAGGCTAGGTGGATTGATGATGCTCAATTGCCCATAGTTGCATGGTAGCTGTGATGCTGCTCAGAGGGTTGGTGTGGACTCGATGAGCAGAATGGCCTGCTTCCACTATCAATTACTGTGAATCATTGAAATCTTACCCATTTCTATAATAAAGTGCTATATCCTTATCAGTATGTCATTCTTAAAACTTTAAACCGCTTCTACTGGATATTATCAGGTAAATCAAAGCAGGCAAAACGATTGCATTTTTCATTTTAAGAGATAATTTAGGTAGAAACATCACTTGCAGAATGGGTGATGCCAAAAAAACTTCTATTTATTTAATTTTAGTGAACATTTTTTCCCCAATGTTTTAGTTAAGAGTTATTGACCACCGACCAAAAACTTTTTTTCATGAAAATAGAAAGGAGTACCTAAGCACCATATTCATTTTATATATATGCAAAGCTATAGTTTAAGCTACATACCACAAGATTGTTTTGTTTCTTTTTTTTCCTTGATTATCATTTTTGACAGTAGACTTTCACTGCAGCACCAACATTAAATTAATTATTTGAAAACTTCTAATGTGGCCAATAATCTAAACGTCCCTCTGACCTATCTGATTTGATTGATTCAAATGTACATCACCAATTCCACATCATTTGTGATCTCTAGCAAAGAGCTGGCATGGGTACAATGAGTTGAATATCCTTTCTCTGAGGTTCTGAAAGAATGAAGTATGTCTTGTTGTAATCTATTCATAAAATTCTTCGGTACAGAAGGAAGTTATTATAGCACTGCCTCCTCTCTGAAGCAGCTATCCACTTTGTCCCATTCACCTGCATATCATTTAAAAAATAACTCGTATTATTTTTCTACTTTCTTTGTGGAAGCTAATATGGTTGCCTGATTCGCTCCTGATTTGCGTTGAGATTTAATGCCTTAACAGCCAAACCTACAATTTTCTTACTAACCTTGCTTTTGGTCTTTTGACAATAGTCACTTATTCAGAGTCCTTCAGAATACTGAACACTAGTGTATTACATTTTCTCATTGGTCCCAAAGAAAAGAACTCTACTGAACTTTCACTTACTAAGTTCCACTTACTAGGATGAAGCCTGTTATTTCCTGGCATTCATGAAAGTGAATTCCTTTCGCATTTTCTTCATCTTCTTGAAATCCATGCCACTACAGAGACTTCAGCACAAAATAGAGACTAACACTCAAATGCAGTGCTGAAAGGGTGCTGCACTGTCACCAGTGTTGTCTTTCAGAAAAGATGTTAAACTGAGGATATAACTGATCCTAATGCATTGGTTTGAAAAATGAAAAGAGCTGGAGAGTTCTCCCTGTTTTCCTGGCCACTACTAATTAAACAGACAATCTTCGGCCTTTACCATTCCATTTGAAGGATTTTCCTGCTGTTAATTTGCCTGAGGCATTTCCAACATTACAGCAGTAGCACCTCTTCAAAAATGTTTCATTGGCTGGAGCACACTTTCGAATGCCCAGAGGTTGAGCAAGGCACTTCTAAATGCAAATAGAAACAGAAATAACTGGAAAAAAGACTCAGCAGGTCTGGCAGCATCTGTGGAGACAAAGCAGACTGAATGTTTTGTATCTGGGGACCCTCCTTCAGAATGGGATGTGTTCTGAAGGAGGGTCACTGGACACGAGACACTAAATCTGCTTTGTCTCCACAGATGCTGCCAGACCTGCTGAGTTTTTCCAGCAATTTGTGGAAATCAGAAATGAAAACAGTGTCCACAGTTTTTTTTATTGTTTAGTACTTCTAAATGCAAGTCTTCCTGCTTTTAAAGGTTATCTGCCCAAACCTGGATGCTCTATTGTAACTGCAGTCTGACCGCTTTGTTTTTATTTTACTTCTCTATTACTTTTAAAATGTAAAATTCCATATAATTAGTCCTATTTCAAGAGTTCCTCCTACCTTTAATAACAGGTGGATCTGAACTCATAGGTATTCGGACCCTTTTTACTATGTAGTGCATATTAAACCTAATATCCTGCATATTTAAATTTAATCTGATATGCCTCCAATCTGGCAGCCTGTCCACATCCCTCTGTAGCCATTTATAGTCCTCTCTACAATTAAGCACACTTCCTTGTTTTTGTGTCACATGTATTTTATGTTTCGTGTACCCAAAGCCCACTCAAATATGAGAGTTTTGCGTGACACCACAACCGTCCTGTCCAAACGTACTTGTTAACCACCTGTCCCTGTTCTGTTCTGTAAGCAACTTCCTATCAAAGCTGCTTTGTTCCCCTTAATACTGCATACCTTAGGAAATTTGTGAATAAGAACTATATAAATAGTTATTTAGTAGCACAGGCCTTGAGTACTGCTGTAAATAGAACATTTTGCTGAAGTTTTTTTTTATTTTATACTCATCAGAACCTTTCCCTAGAATACCATTTCGAGGGGACAGCTAACATTACACTGGATGACAGTAGTGTGCTGATTGGTTGACAAGCCTTCAATTGGTAAAGGGGTTGCCATGGAGAATGCACCCATTGATGCTGATTGACAGATTGCTGTTTAAATTTGAAACCAGGCAGATTGACTCTGATTGGTCAAAGCAGTGCCTTGCAAAATGAACCAGCAAGTAACTTTCACCTTTATATTTTAGGTGAAATAGGTGTATTCCATTTCTATATTCTCTCAGCCTGCAAAGAACAAGTCCGTGTATATTAATATGTGGAGCTTTAAGTAAATGCAATAATGCAGCACCATAAGCCCTAGTGACAATCCTAAATTGTTGGTCAGTAACATTCCTCTCACATTCAGGATTATCCAGCAAGAGTTGTCAGGTGCAGAATCATATCTAATGTTAGACACTGTGTTGTGAGTTCTGCAAGCCAGGCTGGTTGGACAGCTGGAAAGACATGTTGTTTGATATACAACATGTACAGCCTACAAACCTGGCATGACACTGGCACTGAAAGCTTTGACAAAACATGTTTAACTGTCAGCACTCTTCAAACCATTGCAAGCTACATGTTTCAATGAAGCCATGTGCAAACTGTACTGCCTTTCCTTCTTCAATACATTTCATTATTTTACAACGATGTACAATGTAACTTGCCTTTTACAAACCTGTTATACACTGTCCTTAATTAAACAATATCTTTATAAATAAGTATTCAACTTAGCATATACTGAAGCCTCTAGAGGATCTGAACTTTTGCTCTCCTGATATTAGGGCAATTGCTGTGAAATTTAGGGTGAGAGATTCCAAAATCTGGCAAAACTAGCGTCACCCCTGCTAACCAGATCTCTGGGATGCATGAGAGAACAAAGTCCTTAATTTGCAGCAGCAACCCTGCCAGTGCGGTGTCTCAATGAAAAACGATTAATTGCAGGACATTCCACCAGCCAGACAGAAATCCTGCCCCCTAGAGACAGGCAGCAATGCCACCAAGAATGGTGCCTTTCTGGAGGAAGGTTAGCCAATGGCAGGTGGGGATCATGAGGGAGAGGTGTTGCAGGAAAGGCATCTCCTGAGAAGGTGCCCATCCCTCTTTCCTATTTTGAAAGGAACTGCTGGATAGCCATCCTATATAGCTAGAATAAGTGGTCATTAATTGGCCATGTAAGGGACAGCAGTTGGGCAAGAAGGCTATCCACAGCCTTCCTGTCCTGAGGGGCAGGATAGAAGTCAGTAGGCAATGCCATACCCTCCTGCCCATTCAACCGGCTAACCACTCCCACCTCGGAATCCATCCCCTGAAGGGATGGCAGGAAATTATGTCCAGCTTTATGTGGCAATGATTTTGCATCAGACAATGGTTCAAATTTAACTTAAGTTACCTGGAAAAGGGTAAGCACAGTTGTTATTTTCAGGTTCCATCAATATGATGAGTATCATTATCAGGGGATTAAATGCTGATTTTTGGGGGGGATTTGTGATTACAGTTACTTCATTCAGGCACTCAACCATTTGTAACGATACATTCTTTAAGCAGACAAAGCATGTATACAACCGTGACAACTGGGGATGACTCACTGATACCAGAGCGCAAACAGGCTGTTGGAGGAGAATGTGTTGGTCTCATTTAATGTTATGAAGGAAGCATCCTACCCTCTAGCTAAGATGTCAGGGAACTCTTCCCTGGGTCTACAA
>NC_063332.1:33550906-33573876 GCF_021869965.1 Rhincodon typus | reverse complement strand
GAGGAACACAGCAGGCCAGGCAGCATCAGAGGAGCAGGAAAGCTGATGTTCTGGGTCGGGACTCTTCTGAAGAAGGGTCCTGACCCAAAACGTCAGCTTTCCTGATCCTCTGATGCTGCCTGGCCTGCTGTGTTGCTCCAGCTACACACTTTGTTACCTGACTCCAGCATCTGCAGTTCTTGCTATCTCTTCCCTGGGTCTTCCTGTTTCTGGTCCATCTTCCATCTGTTTCCCGAGAACCTCCAAATGATGACCACCCTCTGCTCCATGCACTTGTGATTTACCCTGTTTCAAGGGGCTATTAGCTTAAGCTGAGTCAATCAATTATCTGAATTCTCTTGTCCGACGATCATAACTTCAGATGACCGTTGTCCCCTTGCCCACCTCCATTTCAAAGACCAAAAATGTATTTTCTGAATCATTGCATTCATAATAGGGTAGTGTGGCACCCAATTAATCTTTTCTTTACCCTGATAGAAAGCTAGAAATGACGGTAACACAGTGAAATGAGGTTTCATACTACACAGAAAATACTAAATGTAGGATACAAAAAGAAACCCAAATTTCCAACATAGAAAATTTACAATTTTAGGCACCCATCGGCATCACCCAGCTTTGCTCAGTTATTGAGAGATACTACTTAATTTGTCTTCATCTCCAACATCAGAAGTGCACCACTTATCACCTAAATTTAGCCAAAGGTAAGGTGGTTTTGTTGTAGCCAATATACTAGGGAATAGAGTTAAAACTGATTAGATGTACTTTGCTGAGTAGATAGAGGGTGACCATCATCAGTTAGATCAGATTTGAACTCCGATAAACAATTCACTGAGATATCAGTGACAATGTTGGTAACTGTAGTTTAAAAAAAAATCTGTTGCAGGATGACATAGTTCTTGAAGACAGTCATAAGAACATATTATCACTGTTTCCATTCAGTGAGACAGGCCATTGGAAACCTTATCATATAGAACCACATTTTGTGACACTTATAGTTTCCTTGCTACAACAACCAGAAACTAGTATAAACAGCTTCTTTAAATGGGCAATTGCAGTTGGGATGTTAGACACACAAAAAAGATTAGTTTGATATCTGATATAAAGTGGTTTTCCTGAAACAGTTCTTTGCCATTGACCACTAGGTGCATTGATCAAACTTGGGGAAAACAATGGCTTAGTGGCTCTATCGCTAGACTATTATCTATCTATCTATCTAGTAATCCAGAGACCCAGACAACATTCTGACAACCTGAGTTCAAATCTCGCCATGATAGATAGTGGAATTTGAATTCAATTAAAGTCTGGAGTTAACAGTCTAATGATCATGAAACCATTGTCGATTGTTGGAAAAACCAGTGTGGTTCACTGCCTTTTAGGGAAGGAAATTGTTGTCCTTACCTTGTGTGGCCTACATGTGACTCTGGACCCACAGCAATGTGGTTGATTCTTAATTACCCTCTGGGCAGTTAGGGAGGGGCAGTGAATGCTGGTCTGACAGTGATGCCCACATCCCATGAACAAATAAAAAAAAAAGTAACTGGAAAAATGTAACTGGAGTCTTTTGTTACAACTTATCACAAATAAAAGAGAATTTAAAAAAAACAAAAAACTGTAGATGCTGGAAATCTGAAAAAACCACAAATAGCTGGAGAAATTCAGAAGATCTGGCAGGATCTGTGGAGAGAAAGCAGAATCAATGTTTTAGGTCCCAGTGACCTGAAGTTCTCTACAGATGCTGCAAAACATATGAAATTGAATGGGAAGAAAGTAGTTCTGTTCCCTAAATCTAAAGGATTATTTTAAAAACTTGTTTATCTTTCTTAGGTAGGCATCCAGTGAAACCAACAACCCTCCTGACTGTGGGCATATACCTCCCAGTGGCTAAATTCAGAAACAAAGTAGAATGGGCTTAACAAATTGTACATTATGGCACATAAATATATAAGACATTAAAAGTACTGAAATGAACCAAGTGAATAGTTGCATTAATTGTGTAAGTACCTCATTGTGGATATGTAATTATATTTTTGAATACCCAAGTCATGGCACTAATCTACATAATAATTTGTCGCTTATCTCCAGTTTCATTATATTTTCTAATGGAAGTCCATATTGTAGGGTCCATCCATCCTAACATTGAACATTATGCTGCTTTCACAATGCAATGAAAGATAATTACACTCAGCATGGAATAGCAATAAATCTAAAATATCACTACCATCAACTTCCATTTTGAATCTTGGGTCAATTGAGTTCAGCAAGTTTGGTTAAGGTGCAAATTTTCAGCTTATCAAAGCTGATGAATTTAACTACTTGGCTGAAGGCACCCTGGTTGATGAATAATACAAACAGATCACCAATTGTCGATTTTATGACAGATATGGGAAAATAAAATTATTTTAACTATCTCAGTCTATGTTTGATCATTCTTTTGGGAGGAGGTATTTTAGGTCTGATGATTCTGTGCCTACCTTAGTCTTTCCTGGCTAATGTCATGGGTATATGGGGACATCGCAAAGTAAATAGGAAGTTACCTTAAGGATCTGAGTAGATTTTTGTGTTGCTATCTCTGGCCAAATATGTCAATGGAATTCAAACAAAAGCATGTGCAAAGTAAGAGGTTTCTGAGAGGGGGTAAGGATCATGGGATAGTAACGTAGTAACTGTTTTTACTGGATCAGTAATTTAGATGTATAGACCAATCCCATAGCAGTTTGAATACAGTTTAAAGAAAATCTGGAAATAACATGCTGGTGTCATAAAGTGACCATAAAACTGTCAGATTGCCATAAAAACCCAACTGGTTGACTAATTTCCTTCAGGAAAGAAGCTGGTGTCCTTTAGCTTGTTCGGTCTAGATGTGATTCCAGTCCCAAGTCAATGTAGTTCACTCTTAGGTGCTCAAAATTCCCTCCTAAATCCAACTCTGTTTTAACAAACCATGACAATGAACAATAGAGCACTTCATAAAATAATCTTTTTGGGCATTTATCAGTCATCAGTGTTGATTAGGGCACTGATGATTTTTCTGTTAACGGAAATTTAGCAACTTAATCAGTGCAACATCAGTGCTTTAGTTCAGAATGGATATGAACTCCAGCATTTTAAATTGATTGAAGCAGTGTGAATACTTATTGAAAGCACAAAGATTCCTTTCGCTGGGTGGGTTTTCAAAACCCCTCCAGAAGTAAAGTGTTGCCAGCATTAAACACAAGTGGATGTTGGATTCTGGGGCCTATGGTTTCCATCATGTTGTATTTGGATACAGTTACTCATATTTTGCCACTAGTGCTTTGAATCCACCTTTGTTAATTTAAATTGAATATAAATACAGCAACAAAAACCTTGTCTCAGCACAATTCCACAAACTAAACATGCATTGTATTATGCATCTAGAAGTATGAGCCTTTACTACAAATCACTTCATGTGGCGATTTATACGTGTTATGTTCTTATATTTGAACACAATTACAACAAATTGTTAGTTGTGATGTTCAATGTGAGCAGCCTGTTTATATAGGGAGGGCAACCTAACAGTATTACATGGTCAGAATTAGAACATTAAGATGTGGAAGGTTGGGTGAGAAAGGGTTAATATTAAAATCGGAACTTGTGAACTTAAAGATATACCTTGGAAATGGCTGAGCAGATGCACTTGTGTGCCATATTTGTAAATACAGAAACATAGAAAATAGAAGCAGGAGTAGACCATTCGGCCTTCAAGCCTGTTCTACCATTCATTATGATCATTGCTGATCATCCAACTTTACAGCCTATATCAAATTGTATCATTTGGTCCTTCTAGCACTAAGTGTTATATCCAAATCCTTCTTGAAATTATACACTATTTTGGTTTCAACTGCTTTCTATGGTAGCACATTCCATAGGTTCACCAATCTCTGGTAAAGAAATTTCTCCTCATCTCAGTCCTAAATGGTTTACCATAAACTAAGTGATATCCTTAAACTATAACCCTGTGTTCTGGAATTCCCCCGTCACCAGGAACATCCTTCCTCAATTTATCTATTTACCCTGTTAGAATTTTATAGGTTTCTGAGATCCTCCCCACTATTCCTCTGAACTCCAGGGAATATAATCCTTGATTCAACCTCTCCTCAAACATCAGTGCTGCCATCCCAGGTATCAGTCTGGTAAACCTTAGCTGCACTTCTTCTAGTTCATTACAGTGCTGCTGACATGGTATGACTTAAGATCACAAGAGCTGTTTGCTGTCAGGTGAACTATATATAGACATATAATTTAGGAACAGAAGTTGGCCACTCAGTCCCTCTGGCTTGCTTCACTATTCAAATAAGACAATGGCTGATCTGATCATTCCATACTCCTATCTAAGCCCCTTTCACCATCTTACCTAGCAATAACCAGTTCACCACTTATAAATACTCATTGTCTCTGTTTCTGTCTTTTGAGGAAGAGAGTTCTAGAGACTTCTTGACTTTCTGTGAGAAAATAATCTCACTATCCCTGCCTTAAATGGACAACCCTTTTTTTTTTATAGAGATTGCTAGTTTCTACATTTTCCCACGAGTGGAAACAACCTTTCCACAACAACCCTGTCAAGACTCCACAGCAGTCAATTGCCATCTCTTATTTTTCTCTAAACTCCAGCATCTCAGCCTCGAATAAACTTAATGTCTCAGCATCAACAGCCCTCTGCAGTCAAGAATTCTACAGATTCACTTCTCAGAGAAAAAAATCCTCCTCATCTCTTAAATTGCCAATGCAAAATGACCCATTTATATCTACTCTGTTTCCTTTTATCCATACTAATATGTATCCTGTGTAACGTGAGTTTTGATTTTCCACAACCTTTGATCTAGCACCTCGTCAGATGTCTTCTGGAAATCTAAATACAGCAGAGGTACCACTTCCCCTTTATGCACAGCACATTACTTCCTCAAAAATTCCAATAGATAAATTACACATAATTATCTTTCACAAAACCATGTTGACTCTGCCTGATTATCTTGCATGTATTCAAATCCTGCTTTAATGTCTTCAAGAACAGCTTCTAATATCTTCCCTTCTCCTTATTCCTCCCTTCCATTTCCAGATTGACAACTTCTTCTGTGATGTTATTTGTTACCCTCTTAAGACCAATACAAAACACCTGGTCAATTGTTATACCAGCTTCTTATTTCCCCATTATTAATTCCCTAGGCTCACTTTCCATAGACCCAGCACTTTGTTTACCCTTTTCTTTTTATGAAGTCTATAAAAACTCTTCTTGTTTTTATATTTCTAACTAGTAGCTGTCTTTTTAAAATATTTTCTGCTTTATTGTATGTATTCTGTCTAATTACTGGATTTTCAGGAAAAAAATTTCTTTTACCTAGTATTTTTCATCAACTGGAAAAATGTTCAAAGACCCTTCTGTTGGTTGTAAGTAGGAATTATCCAAAGATGGTGGATATTGCTTTCTGTCCTGGCCAGCTCTTCAGGATTTTCAGTTAACTGGTATTAAAAATGGCTTAAAAATCTCTGTTTCATTAGAACAAATACAATTTAAATTCAACTCGACCTGTGGAAGGTTTTCAAAATCTGTTTTTTTTTAAACTACTGACATTTATCTTTGTAGTCTATGCAAATATGCCACCTGTTGAATAACATTTGGACTTTGCATAAAGTATCAGGATCTTCTAATTCAAAGTCTGCCCAAGGTTTAAAATTTGCTCAGATATCTGGGATGGCTTTCTGAAGATAAACAGAAATTGTTGGAGAAAATTGGCAGGTCTGGCAGCATCTGTGGAAAGAAAGCAGAGTTAATGCTTTGGGTCCAGTGACCCTTCTTCAGGACTGATTGTAGCCAGGAAAAGTTTGGTATATTTGCTGAAGATGGGGTGGAAGAAACGGGGGAGTAAACAATAGGTGGAGATAGAGTCCAGAGAGAGAGTAAAACAGTTGGTCAGACAAAGGAATGGGTAAAGGTCAGTCTGGGAGAATGAATGGCTGCTAATGAGGACTGTTAGTAGCTGACAATGGGTTGGTTGTGGTAGCATCCCAAGTGATGACAAGGCCTGGTGCAGGTGGAGGGGGAGGGTCTGCTGGTGGTGGTAAAGACTTGGGAGATGGTGCTCAGGCCCTAAAATTATTGAACTCAATATTGGGTCCTGAAGGTTGCAGGGTCCCTGAGTGGAAAATGAGTGCCGTTCTTCCAGCTTGTGCTGAGTTTTGCTGGAGGACTGCAGCAAGCCTGACACTGAGATGTTGTATATGTGTGTCGATGTGGCAGGCAACAGGAAACTCAGGGTCAAAAACAGAAGTTGCTGGAAAAATTCAGCAGGTCTGGCAGCATATGTGAAGAAAAAATTAGAGTTAACGTTTCGGGTCCGGTAACCCTTCCTCAGAACAGGATTATTTCGGAAACTCGGGCTTTTTTTTTCAGACAGACGTTGGTGTTCTGCAGCAGCACTTTCTTCTATGTCCTTCATATAGAAAAATTGTGGCATATCTTCTAACCTTCCAGCACTATCTTTGCATTCCCTGAGTACCCAAACACATGTTGACCTCTGTCTTGAACATATTCAGTGCCAAGCATTCAACTTCTTTGAGATAGAGAACTTGAAAGATTCAGAACCTTTGGAGTTGCAGAATTTCCACTCTGTTCTAAAAGGCTAACTCCATAATGTGAGACTACGATCCCACATTCTAGATTTTCCACCTGGACGAAACATAGCATCTACCCGTAATAATTCAATACATTTCAATTAATCACTTCTCATTTTTCACAAATCAATAAACGTGGACTACTCAATCTATCAACAGCCTAGGAACTAGTTTAGTGATATTAATGATATAGTTTGTTGCATTTTCTCTACGGAAAATATGCTCCACCTTGGGTAAAGGAACTAAAACTGTATAGAGTACTCAGCTGTGACCTTGCAGTTGTCCTGTACAATTGTAGTGTCAGTGGTTTGTGGATAAAATATTTATTGAATATGTTTTTTAAAAAAATCATTTGAAACTACGTTTTCCAATACCTTTTCAAATGTAAATTCCAATCTCACCATTTAGATGTTGTTAAATCTGCTTGGCTAATAGAATAAACTGGAGATGCCACTTTTGTATTAATATAGATGTAATTCACAATCCAAAAATTGCAAGATTTGATGTAAAGTCTTAAATCCTGAAGGATCTATTCCACAAAGTATGATATCATTGCTGACGTGATTTTGACAACTGAAAACAGTGATGTCCAAGGCTGTCCCATAGACCATACTTAGCTGTCTGTGCCACAGAATCCATGTGATTCAGTTCTACTTTCTAACACCTTTTGCATCTTGTTTGAATTTAATAATTCTAAGGTTTACACATAGTTGTATGTAAAACATGATCAGGATTATGTATTCTACATTACAAGTTTTGCAACAATTACTTCCCTTGATGCTCAGGAAATATTATACCCACCTCTTCTTCAATTAGCTCTGTTATAACTAAGGCAACCCATCAACTTTATAAGAAAAGACAGCAATATACAAAAACTATTTCTTGTTTTCTGTTCAAGATTGGGTAGCAGGTATAGAATGAACAGATTTACCTTGGAAAAGTCTCTTTCACTTTGTTAAATATTAGGGATCTTTTTTATGTGAATTGCAAAATCCCTAGATATCTCTAAAGGAGTTGAGCAAAAAAGCTTGAAGTAGTTTCTGTTCCAGTGCTTTTCCTTTACAGACTATATTCTGATTCTACTTCATGAACACACCATAAATTTTAATTCCTTCACAACCTTGGTCCTTTAGTCAATGCATTCCAGTGGAATTCCAATATGCACGGACATTTTCTGAGCCAAATTACTTCTTACAATCAGGTAAAAGTAATGTCACCATAGTCCTAGTAGACCATAGCACTGCAATCTCATTAACGAGAGACAACTGGAGCATCACATACCTCCGGTGAGGGAGAGGTTGCGAAGGAGACTTCTTCATCGTAACCTTCGCTAGTGTGGGGATTGAACCCATGCTGTTGGTGTGACTCTGTGCTGCAAACCAGCCATCCAACTAACTGAGCTAACCGATCCCTAAATCACAGGATAAATTGAGGGATAGCAAGAGCCGCAGATGCTGGAGTCAGAGATAACAAAGTGGGCAGCTGGAGGAACACAGCAGGCCAGGCAGCATCAGAGGAGCAGGAAAGCTGAGATTTCGGGTCGGGACCCTTCTTGAGAAAAATAAATTGAGGGACACTTGTTTTTATTGTACCTCAAATTTAAAGTAAAACAGCAATGTTATCCACAACATATGAAAGACACAGGTTTTCATTTTACCTCCATGAATATTCGCTTTCTTAGTCAGTTCATAAAACCACACGAGCATAGTCTCCTGGCTGAGCCATCTCCTTTCACGTCAGTAAACTATATTACCATGCTCCGGTTCAAGATGTATCAGTAACTTTTTAAACTAGCTGCTGTTTAAAGTTCAACTTTTATTAAAGTTAATGCTTGATACCAATTTCAACATTACATTGCTCAGCCATGGGGACTGCACACAGATTCTGTTGATAGCTGAAGCAGTGGCATACAATCAACTCACTCGGATCCATTTCTTTCATGACGACAGCAACTAATCCCTTCTGAGATCCAATCATAGCTGGAGCACTGTCAATATTAAGGCCACATTTTCAAATGGTAAATGAAATCTCTGCACTACTATGTAACCCTCTTAAAAATATGTTCTTCTTTTGGTGGTGTTATGCATTGCCACTAAAGAAAACAAATCCTTTTTAACCAGATTTTGATCTTCTGTGATTCCACACACCGAGATCATGACTTGATCTATAACTCTTAAATCAGTTGTCTAATCAATAGCTCGAGACTGAGCTTGAAGTCAGATGCAGAATTTTGCCAGACTTTTCAATGTCCTGAAATCATATTGTTAATCCAATCTGAAATGCTCCTGAGAGACAAGCTCGTGGTCTAAAATAATGTAGGTTTCTCTGCAGCCAGTAAAGCTACAGTTGCGATGATGTGTTCCTTTATAAACTCTTCCTCTGAATGAGGTCTGGATTTTTTTTAATGGTAAGTTCAATCACCACATAACTGGCTTGAGTAATACTGTCCATTTCCTTTCTCAGCCAGTCCTGGCATTTATTACCGATCCCAAACTGCTGTTTAGAAGATAATAGTAAGCTGCCTTCCTAAACAGTTATAGTCTTTGTGGTACAAAAACAGAAGTTGCTGGAAAAGCTCAGCAGTTCTGGCAGCATCTGTGAAGAAAAAAATAGAGTTAAAAAACAGAATCAACATTTCGGGTCCGGTGCCCTTCCTCAGGAGCACCCACAGGCCTCTAGAATTTTGAGCCAGTGACATTGAGGGAACAGCAAAACTGTTCCAAGCCAGAATCATATACAGCTTGGAGGGGAGGTTTCATTTGGTGATATTACCATGTATATGCTGCTGTGTCTTCTACGTGATAGAGATTGTGGGTTTGGAAGGTACAGTCACAGGAGAATTGGTGATCATTTTGTAGGCGGTACACATTGAAGGGAGTGAACATTGAAGGTTATGGATGCGGTGCCAATCAAATGGACCGCTTTATTCTGGGTCGCATCAAGCTTCTTGAGTTTTCTTGGAGCTGTACTCATCCAGGCAAGTGAGGAGTATTCCATCACATTCCTCACTTGTGCCTTGTAAATGGTAAACAGACACTGGGAAGACCAGATGTGAGTTAGTATCTCCCATTGTGCAATGTATAACTTCAACCAATGGTGCTTTGTCCCAGTTCCTATTGACTCCAGTATTCCTGAGGTTGCCTTGATGTTACAGACAGTCAGCGTCCCTTCCCTTGAGTTGAGCTGTTTTGTCCATATCTGGATTAAGGCTGCAGTGAGAACAGGACCTGAGTGGTCAAAAACGGAGTGTCAGTAAGCAGTTTATTTTTGAGAAGGTTCTGTTTGATAACATTGTCAATGATGCTTTCCATCACTGTTAACAGTTGAGAGATATACGCTATGCTTTCAATATGTACAAAACAGGGTAACCGTATGGGTCCCGCACACTCAAAATCAAGTAATTGGCTTTGGTATTGCATCTCTAATTCCATTCGATTCCGTTTAATGGCTACTTTATTCTGTAACTGTGCGGATGGTGAAGTAAACCTTATTTTCTTCCATCATCTCTTGTTCGTAATTCTCTGATACTTGAAAACAAAAATGGGCATTTATATTATTGTGTAGAAAAATCTTTAAGTTATATAGCATCTTTCATGACCCTATATTTTCCAAAATATTTAATAGCCAACAAAGTATTTTTGAAGTGTAGTAACTGTTATACTCTCGGAACCATAGCAGCCAATTTGAGTGTGATAAGCTCTCACAAATAACAATGTGATAATGACCACCAGATCTGTTTCAGTAATGCTGATTATGAGGTGAACTACCCCTGCAGTGGAACCAGCAGGTCAGGGATAGGTGAGTGCCTCCTACCAACACCCTTAGCCTGTACTAGTGAAATCTGGGGACTTCAGGATTCTCACAAACAGGTCCTGCTTGCCATTTTTGAATGGCTCTGAAGTCCTTTAAACTACATGAAAATCTGGGCCATAGAACCTGGGGAGTGATTATAGTCCCACTGTGTCCACAGCTACTGCTGATCTATTTGGGATTTCCACCCACATGACAGATATACATCCTGCCAACTCTTTGTGTGGCAGATTGGGGAAAAACTGCCATCCAAAAAAAAGCCCATAGAATCCTGATCTAATACAAGAAGCAGATGTTGTCTCATTTTATTGTTTCCTGTAAAGTATAATACCTCAGATAATGCAACACTCTTGTTAGTACTGCATCGAGGCATCAACATATATTGTGTACTTAAATCTGGCTGAAACCAGAATGTTGTGACTGAACCAAAGTAGCATTTCTTCAGATAGCATTCCAAGATGTGAAATTATCACTTTTTTTTTGTACTTTTACCTCTAGGATGCATTACTTTATATTCTTTGTAGTTAGCTTCTAGGAGATAGCAAGAACTGCAGATGCTGGAGTCAGAGACAACTTCCCTGCTCCTCTGATGCTGCCTGGCCTGCTGTGTTCCTCCAGCTCCACGCTGTGTTGTCTAGCTTGGGTTTTCACCGTAATGCTACACAGCATAAGGATAACACATTGTATGTATTTGTTTCCTACTAGAAAATAGTTCCACAGACCCTTTACCTTACCTATGTGTGGAGACACTATTGATGACTATTCACCCAGATGTTGCATAGCAAGTATCTTTCTCTACGTTAATTCAAGAGTACTGAACCAGTTGCAGTATCTTGACTGTCACGTTGACTGAGATCATCTCATTCAATGAAAACCCTGAATTGAATCGAATCTGGGACTTCCTTAATCTATTGGCTGAACTACCAAATGGAGTCTCATAGAGCCATTGAAAAATTTAAGTTCACTGAAAGATTTAACTGAGTCTAGTCCCCATATTTGTTACTTTTGCTGAAGTCAGTGAGTTGTTGTATTCTCCAGCCTTAACTCAAGGCTTCTTAATTTTGAGTATTCTAGTTCTGTGCTTGATGGCTTAATTAATAATCTGCTTACCTCTGTGATATCTATGCCTCACATTTCGAAAAGGGGATAATCTCTCCTCTCACCTTTGTAAACCAGTTTAGTTCTTTAGAGTGTCTTTCAATTTACATTCCATATATCGAAATCATTCTTATTCTTTTCTGAACATTTTGCAAAGAAATGTCTAGAATTGCTCTGTGTTTCAGTATGATTTCACTACTTAAATTGTGAAGGTACAAAGCCTTAGTAGTCCAAGTGAACAACTGTGAACGTGTCTGAAGCACCTTTTTTTAACGAAACGGTGAAGTTTATTACTGGGTCAGATTGGCAACTAATGCAGTGCTCTGCTCGGTTATTACGGTGCAGATGTAAAATGAAAAACCGTTCATTTGCCTTCCTATATAGTTGATTCTGAATGCCAGTACAATATTGGTGGGACTGTTTATAATCCTCAAAGTCTGCCATACATGATGATGCTGTTTATGACAGTAAACCCAGGCCATAAAGATTGCTTCAGTGAAGCTGGTAGATAGTTTTTAATATTTGCTTCATTTGGAAGTTACATTAGATCATTGGAATGTAGGAATGAGAAAAAAGTCTTTCATCCAACCCGGATGATTTTGCTTCATTCATATATGAAGACAGTTCAGACACCTAATTGGAAAAAAAAAATTGTTGACGTGGGTCCATGGAGGAATTACATGTGGTCAGAATCATTTTTTTAAGCTCCGATTTCACTCCACCCCCTTCTCCCAAGAGCTAAATCATCTTGACGTACTCAGAATTTGTGTTCACTTCCAGTTTATTCTGCACACCCTTCATTATTGCCTCTTATATAGAAAACAGTGGCGTT
This sequence comes from Rhincodon typus, assembly GCF_021869965.1. NCBI lineage: Eukaryota > Metazoa > Chordata > Chondrichthyes > Orectolobiformes > Rhincodontidae > Rhincodon > Rhincodon typus. Next base: position 33,561,509 of record NC_063332.1, on the reverse strand, counting down.
TCATGTTATATTTTGGAATGAATTGTGTATTTTGGAATTTAGTTTACATTTATTTTTACATCTTGTCAAACCAAAAGTATCATACACACAAGTTCATCACTTTGCCGATTTACCCATCTGCAAGCTTTTTCTCAAGATTCAGAGTTGAAAAGCTGGCTGATCAGACATTCTTTGTTGGTTGCAGAGATCTAAAAGTCATCCTGATATTACTGTGCAGTTAAATGACCAAACCTTTGCTAATGGGAGCTGTTGCCAAGGATTATCATATATTAATTTTAGAATAAATTTACAGATTGTGAGCAATACTAATAGCAAAGAATAGCTTAATAACATTTTACTTGTCCAACTACTTTAGTATTTGTGCCTGTATCTCAGGATAGCGCAACATCTCTTGAGCTTCACCACAAATGCTGAAGATCTAAGATTGTTTTAATGTGTTGCTCAGCTCAAACCTTCCTCCACTTCACAGGCAGATTGTTGCAAGAATTAAATCGCTCATACCAATGACCATTGATAATTTTTAATTACTTTGTTTCACTTTTTGCCATTAATCTATTGCCAAGAATTATCGTTTATTTATTGAAAAATTCAAAACTTAACATTTTATTGTACAGTCTTGAACATTTCTTTACAGTAAAAATATTTAACAATTATGTTGCAGAATAAAATTGGTGTGTAGAACCAGAGCCACTAAAAAAAAATGAAACATCTGGGGTGAGACAAAAGAAAAGTTTCATGCGGACCGGTTCTGCAGGTGATTATCTGAAAAACTATGCACCTTGTAGTTGAGATATGAAATACATTTCTTGATGCAGTCTTTTTTTTTGTTGCTGAGAGTACTTCCACATCTAGGAAATATTTGTTTAGTTACAAACTATTGAATGGTCATCAGTTAAAGATATGTTGCACCATTATCCTCATTAAAATCCAATTTAATAAATGTTTCAACAGCTTTTATCATTCATTGCTGATTTGTAATGTACAGAAGTCATTGCGCAATTTCAGTGCTGTCATTCCCTACGTTTCACTGAAAATATGTGTCATTTCAGTGATGAGACTTGGTGGTACCGAATTAAAATTTTCAAGATGTTACAAGGTTAATCAGGCAGCCTGTTCACAAAAGTAAAGGGTGCAAATACCATAGCGTTAAGAAAATAGGAAAAGAAGATCAAAAAGAGCAGAACTTTAAACATTGTTTGGTTTTCATGAAGTGAATTACCAGAAGGTTTGATGTGCTACTGCAAGAAAAGGACTGAAAGATGTCAAATGGGTCGGATTAATATATCAGTTATTTTCCTAAGTTTAGTTCTGTTTTTCTAAAGAGGACATTGTTACCAAATAGCCACTGCTCATTTTGTAAATTACTTACAGAAAACGAAATAAAAACTGAAATTGCTGGAGAAACAGCAGAACAAGTTCTGAAGAAGGGTCACTAGACCCAAAACATTAACTCTCTATGGATGCTGCCAGACCTGCTGGGTTTCTCCATAATTTCTGCCTTTGTTTCAGATCTCCAGCACACACAGTTCTTTTTTTATTATTATAGAAAAAGGCCGTAGCCTGACCTTGCTTTCCACTCGGTTACACTGACCATTTTGTCATAATTTGACCAAAATCAGTGTAACGCTCAGAAAAGAATATTAGCCTGGACTTACTGATAGCCAGTCAGTTGTTATTACATTGTTGATGGATGTTGCAGTTGTGTCCAGGATTTGGAAGGTTTCACTTGGTAATTCCTCTACACCTGGAATCCTCCAAAAGTTTATATTTAAATCAGAGACTTTCCGATGAAATTAGTAGCTACTCGGGAAAATCTTGACCATCACATACATAGTCTAACTCCTGAGTAACTATTCAACTGACTCCATACTTATAGCATAGAAGTCCCCAACTACACCTCCCCCAAACCGCTAACAATCTCCAGACCATGACCTGACATGCCCCCTCTCAAACCTGAGGCACATCCAATCACTATTTACCCCAATCTCTGTGCACCCGCCACCTCCCCCCCACTCCTTCACCCTCTCAGGACCCAATCCCACTTCAACCCACCAGACTTGCTCTCCTTTACTCCCGTGTTCCCCTTCTTCCTCCCCCACCTCTTCCTTGCTCCTGACTGGATCTGCCCACTCTGCACTTGTTCTGCCTCCGCCCCATCCAACATCTGGGATCTGATATGCCCTTTTCCCACCACTGGACGTGAGCTGTTGCTCTCCTTTCCCCTCCCTTTTCTCAACCAGACATCCAACCTCCACCACTCCCATCAGATGGATTTCTTCCGTCCACCTCAACACAGCTGAAATACTGCATCACTTACTTAGTTCCCTTGCCAATTTGCACCCTACTCAGCTGGCTCCGTATTTGCCTTAGCACCCTGACAACACTCCCAGCTAGAACCTCCCTTACTTGACACTCTAACCCCCTACCATCCCAGCACCGTCACTACATTTAACTTATGTACTTACCTTCTGATAGCTGCCAAAGTGGCTGTCTGTGATTCTGTCTGTGAATCTTTAAATTCTAGAATGTGAAGCTGACTGCTGTGAAAAGGGGCCATCATTTGCCATCCCGCAACACAAAAAGATCTGTCAAAATGCAAATGCGACTCCCTGATTGGAAATTCCTGCCAGAAGTACGGAGCTCTCTCCTTCCGTTAAAAATAGGGACATAGATGTAATCCATATGAGATTGCCATTCCTTGGAAAATCTATCCCATTAAGTATAAATTTTCTTCAGTGTATTTCAAGTTTCTGCAATCTCTTGCAATAACATTATAAAAAAAAAACACACTCAAAGGCGTGCTAAAATCATAATAAAACATAATTAATTCTGTTGTTCCCATTAATACAGATTAAGTCATATAATTTGATTTTACTGTTGTGGCATCTTCAGTTGCTTCTTCAATGAGCTTTCCACTACCATGAGGTCAGAAGTGCGGATGTTTGCTGATGATCGCACAATGGTTCAGTACTATTCGTGACTCCTCAGATACTGAAAAATCCTGTGTCCATGTGCAACAAGAACTAAATACAACTAAGAATTGGGCTGATAAATTGCAAATAGCATTCGTACCACACAATTGCCATATAATGGCCATCTTCAACATGAGAGATTCAAAGCATCATCCTTGACACTCAGTTAAATTAACATCGCTGAATTCCCCACTATCAACATCCTGGGAACTAACATTGACCAGAAACTGAACTGGGCCAGCCTTATCAATGTTGCGACCACAAGAGCAGGTCAGAGCCAGGAATCCTGCATTAAGTAGCTCAACTCCTGTCTCCGGTCCATTATATACAAAGTACAAGTCAGAAGTGTGATCAAATAGTCCCCACTTGCCTGGATGTGTACACCTTAAACAACACTCAAGACATTTGACACCGTGCAACACAAAGCAGCCCTCTTGGTTGGCACTCCATCACATTCAATAGTCATTCCCTTCACCATCAACGCACGGTCGGGGCAGTGTGTACCATCAACATGATGCAAAGCAGTCACACACCCAACCTCCTCCAAGTCCATGGCCTCTGCTTAGAAGAAAAAGTGTAGTGTATACATGGGAGCACCACCAGCTACATGATGCCTTTCTAACCACATACCAACCTGACTTGAAACTATATTGCCATTCCTTCACTGTGGCTCACTCAAAATCCTGGAACACCATCCCAAATACACTCTGGATGTCCCTACACTCCAAAGTTTCTGCAGCACTTTGAGAAGGCAGCTCACCACCACCTATCCAAGCACAATTAGGGATTAAATGCTGGCTTTGCCATTAACACCCATATCCCATGAGTGCAATGTGTTCAGCTGCCTTTACTATACAGCAGATAGTGGGCTGAACATTATAGGGCGAGTCAGAATGTTGTGCAGAACCCCAGCACAAAAAGAAGATAAACTGTGTTGAGCCAATGGACAGGAAAAGTCAAATTTCTCCCCCTTGCGCCCTTGGATCAGTCCGTCAATCTGACTGACCAGCAGCTCCAACAATCCCAGAAGCACAGACCCAGATAAAATGCTGTGGCAGTACTGCAGGCAGAGTCATGAAGGGGGCCCCATTGGAACCCAGATCCAGATAATTTGAGGGACGCATTAGCAGGCAGGGTTAATCAACCTGGGGAGGTGGGGCTGGGGAGAGATATGGAGTTGAGTCTTGAAGTATAGGCAGGAAACGAGTGTGTTATCTTCTCGGCAATAGTCAAAAAGACAACTGCAAGAAGGAACAGTTCCCTTTGTCATTTTTAAAAACGTTTAAAGGAAAACAAACAGACTGTCCACTCCCACCTGCCTGCCTACACCAATCATTTTCAAGTGTGGTAGGATAATATTGGGATCAATTGAGCTTTTATCAACCTCAGTTGACTCTTAACTATTTACTTACATGCAGTGGCTGGGCTGATCTCAGCTCTCATCCATCCTCCAATATGGAAGTGACCTTGGGGCTGTGTGGGAAGGTGGTAGGCCAGCTTTTTGTTTGTCCCCATGCTGAAAACAAAGCAACAGAAGCACATTATATACAGCCCAATGCATAAGATCTTGAACTTTTAAAGAGCTAGCAATACTTCCCTTACAAATGGCAGGCAATGACTAGAGCCAGTAAGAGATGTTCTAACCACTCTTCTTGACATTTAATAGCATTACCATCTTCAAGTCCCACCACCCACCAACAACATCTGGGAAGTTTACATTGATTGACAAGTTAAATGGTCCAGCTTCCCAAATATTTTGGCTAAAAGGACAGGCCAGACGCTGAGAATTCTACAACAAATGATTCACCTCCCGATTCTCCAAAATTTTTTCCATCGTCTGCAACGCACAAGTCAGGGATGTGATGGAATTCTGTCCACTTTGCTGGATGAGTGCAGCTCCAATGACACTCAAGAAGCTCAATACCATCCAGGACAATGTAGCTGCCTGCTTACCAGCTTAAACATCACCAGTAATGGTTATCATCTATCAATCATATTGTGGTGAAGCCATTTGATTCACTAATGTTCTTTTAGCAAGCAAATCTCCCATTCCTCCCTGGTCTGGTACACATGACCTACCATGACCTATCATGACCTTTCATGACATACCAAAGCAAAAGAGGCAAGTGGGGCAGGGCAAGGGCAATTTTATTCACAACACAAGGATTGTTATTTCTGCTCTTTGTAGTTTCAAATATTTTCCATTCTCAGTTTTGTTTTCCACTTTTAAGACCATTTTAATGAAATATGGAGTTTTCATTAGTGAGAAATATGATGAGAGGTTTTTATGAACTGTTGGAGTTTATCTTTTAACAAACACATACCACCTAAACATATCAGTTTTGAGTACAAAATGTTGGTATATCCACAGCTGGTTACATACTTGCAACATTTTATTCATTTCTGGGAAATTTTATTCCAAATGATGTTTTCTGTCAGTCTGTGATGCAGGTTTGATTTTTGGTGATTAATACTATTAATCCAGATTTTTGCAATAATTAAAATACTTTGTAAATTATAACCCTGGTGCTTTTGAGTTGTTGTTTAGTAGTGTGTTTTTGTGTTATTGGGGAAGCATAGTAAAGGAACTCATTAAAGACTTTTTTATGAGATGTGGTTCAGTTTTTTAATGCTGCCTTTTTACATGTAATCTGTGGTTTTGGTTAAAAATATAAATGCTAGAAATTGCATAACGTTGGCTATATAAAGCAAGCCAGTAAGCATCTGAAAGGAAAACTAAAATTAAAGATTCTGGTTTCTGATAAATGTATCCCATTGGAAGCCTAACGTACCTTTGGATTTTCTTTGGGATGTTAAATGCATATTGTTGCCGCTGTTTTGTTCTGCCTAAATTGCTAAATTTTTCCAAAACTTTCTGATTTAATTTTTTCACTAGTTTTCCTAATTATTTTTGTTATTTTTTTCATTGTTTTTATACTTCATAATGTCCAGATTTTTTTGAGAGGTGTATGTGAAAAGGGATTTTAATCAGCTTTCGTAGGTTTTGTTTCTTTCAGATGCAGCATATTCTGTGTAGTTATATTACTTTATTGATTTTATAATTCTGTCCACTTCTGCATCTCATGAGTATGTTAGTTTACATGGACATAGGATGGCATTGCATCTAGGTGTTTGTTTTCTAAGGCTGAAGAATGCATTGTCTCTATTTTTGTTGATAGGTCTTGATTTGTGAGCCCATCCAAATGGAACCTTAAATCTTATTCTTCTCGGAAAACAGTAAATAAATAAACCCCGAATTTATCTGTAAAGCAAAATTCAGTAATGTAGCTACATTGCTGCTGACCTGCATTAAGTAATTTGCTGGTACTATTTTTGTATAATATTTATCCAGACTTACCTCGTTCTCTTGGAAAAAGACGCACTGATTCCAGACCCAGGGCTTCCCAGGGTTTTATAATGCTATTTTAGTTTTTGTTAAAGAATTCTTAGTGAGCCTCAAATTTTATTAGCGTTTTATATTGTAATAACTACATATGCATTTTCAAATCAGATTTAATACTTCAGAAACTTGTCTCAGCATATGACTCGAAAATCTCAAATCTCAAGTTTCTTCGTGTTGTAATTGCTTAAGCATTCATTTTTGTTATTAATAAAAAATATTCTTTTTAAAATATGGAAAAGTGACTGAACTTACAGAGCGGATACTTTTATAAATGAGTTAAACCATAACATCTTGAAATTTTTCTACAATAAAATTTGAAACAAATGTTTAAAACACTGAGGAATAAAGCTAAAAGAATTGAGCATCATCTTGCTGGGCAGCTAGAGCAACAGTTGAACTGTACTCCTACAATGGGGCTCCAGCTCCCAAAGTGCTGAGATTTAGCTGCAAAATTATGATGAAATTTAGAATGACAATTCCACATGTCATTTCTGAATTGCGGACAATTTTCTAAAAGTTTTTTTTTCACTCTAATGGTAAGGATAAAAATCATTTATTTCTGAAGTTGAGTTTTGTGTAATTTGTAATTGGTTCTAGTCGTTCCCTGCTAATTCAGATGGTTAGGATTATATGCAGTTTTCTGTTATGTCTGAGTGTGTTCAGCCTTGAAATATGAATTGAAGGCATCAAATTGCTCTTTTTAATGGTATGTTGATTTAATTTTTAAGGTTGATGGGCTAATTTCTACCAAAACACATAGTAAAACCTACTTTAAGAGCCCATCCGGCTTTGGTAATATGTTGCTCTGTGTGTGTGTGTGTGCGTGTGTGCGTGTGTGTGTGTGCATTTACAAGCCTGCCATAGCTCATTGTGCGAGACTGGGCTTCCAGCAATGCCAAAGGGTCTACTTAGAAATGTAGTGGATTCAGCTCCCTAGAATGGTCGTTGTCAAACATCTGAGATAAATGAGACATTTCTTCCTAGGTACCCTGGTCTCGTGGTGTCTTTTTTCCAATCAGAAAAAAATTCAGAGTCCTTGGAAGGTGAATAGGTTAATACTTGGTGAGATTTCTGACCTTTAGTTTGAAAAGAAACTTCTTTTAAAGTAGTTATCTCATCAGCAGTGCTAACCATCATGATTCTGGGATTATTTAGGGTAATGTTTTTGAAAAGAATTTAACAAGACAACAATATGGCATTAGAGGGATAACCAGTCAATGAAGGTGATTGAAGTACCAGGGTTTTCAGTGCATCATGGCATGATGTAAATAGGAACGTAATCCACCTATCAAGATGGCCAGATTATCAAGAAAATTTAAAATATTAATTTCTCTGCTCAGTTTTACAAATGCTGATTCACCAATGTTAATATTTAGGAAATACAGTCATGTGATGGAACGCATTTAATGTACTGAAAAGTGCAGCAGGTTATTTGTCTTTTCCAAACAATTTCTCAAGATTTTGCTCATTTTCCATTTACTTTTCAATTCTCAATCATCTTTTCTTATTCTTTCAGTATTTTTTATAATCAGATTAAGGTGTCATAGATTTATTAGGAAATTTGCCAGTTGCTTAACATGGGATGGTTGAGTCAAATGGACATATTTTGAAAGTATGTTATGCATGTACTTGGTCAGTTTGTTTTATGTAAGTTATTTTACTATTTATATTTGGAGATAAAAAAAGTGCAGCTTAATTATACTTAAACCTTCCTCTCAAATTCTTGAAGCTTATATCATTGAAGTGATTTGTAAATTAGGATTTAAATATTTACTCTTGTCAAAAAATTATATCCAACTTCCATAAATACAATTTATTATTACAAATCCATGTGATTTTTACAAGAAGTAAAATTTGCTTTATATATAAAATATATACATATAATTGATAAGGAAGTATTTCAAGCTTATTTTGTGGTCTTGGGCACAGGCAGAAGAAGTAATGTTAACTCGTAATATTGCGTCCAGTTTATGACCACATCTGAGCCCTTTGTTCAATTTAAACATCAGTAGCCTGTGTGTATTAGATTATGTTTAAACTGCAGAAGATTTTGCAAGTATACAGTGAATTAAATAACTACTAACTGCAGAGATATTGCAGCAAAGTTTGTAATTTTAATTTTGTACCTTGCTTGTAGAAATAGTCTTGGAAAGATGTATCCATTAAAAGCTGCATTCTTCCCTAGAAGGGAAACATCAGAAGAAGCAGTTTCCAGTTTCCCCAGTGTTACCTTTTAAACTCATGATAACGTTTCATGCTGGAAAAGACTTTGTGACTCTGCCATGTTTTCTTCATAAATTTGCCACAAGTAATTGCAGTGTTGCTTTTTCCTATCCATGAACGTAAAGGGACCAGCTATTGTTTTCAGTGGCATCATTACTTTTTGATTTCAAAAATTCTAAAGCGCTCCAGTGAACATAAATGGTGCTGTTGTTTAAGTTTGATGTTTGTCCAGATTTTCAATGCAGCACAGTGTAGATGAATAAAAGGGTACTTTTATTTTCAAAAGAAGCAGTATACTAAATTTAGAATTTGTTTATGTACGTACGTTTTGTGAATAAAGATATTTTTGTATATCTGAAGTATAAAATACGTGTACACATTTTCAGATTTTGTCATGTATATATTATTACAAATAAATCTTCTGTATGCAATTTGGCGAAAATAGGCTACTGTCCTATAGCAGTATTTCTGCACTCCTACATTCATGTTGTGACAAATAAATGTCTTTCTGGGAGAGGGAATTATTTTGCTTCGTTAACAGAATGTTGGTGTGTTCCAGGTTGTTAATTGGCACAGCATCCCGAGGATTTTCATCACAGTGGTCCACAGAATTTTTTCCCTATTATTTTGAACCGTAATTTTCTTTAATGTTTAAATATCTATTCATGTCTTTTAAAGCAACAAGTTATGCAGCACTGAAAAGTATGCTGAAGGTATGAATAACTTATTTGAATGTTTTAACTACATTTATTTTGGAGGGGGAAAGTGGATTACAGCTAAAGAATCACCATAAGGTCTGCATCGCATTTTTAATTTAGTAACTAACATATGAATACATTTGCATATTAATTAGTTGCAGATTAAATCATGCATACATAAGAGCTTCCTTACTGCGTTCAATGTTTGTCAAAAGCCCCAAGTCTAAGCTGATGGTTGCTGTGTAAGAAAAAACTAACCAGATTTTTAAAAAAATTCATTTATATATAGATCTGCTATCAGTCACGCATACACCAATTTTTTTTAAAATTGTGGTCAATCTTGCATAATGGCATCTGATACCTGTATGTCCCTTCTGAGCATATTTTCAGTGCATCAATTTCCTGTTCATAATCATGTTAAACACCCCCTTAATTGCATAGCATATGTTAACTCTTTAAACACTGACTGCTTTCTGACTGATTTAATACATTTAAATTTCTTTTTTTTTGTGCTTAAAGTGTCTAAATGAGCATTTTTACTTCATGTTTTACATTTATTAATTATAATGAATTGAATTTGAGTAAGAGTTATTAGCAATTGTGCAGAGGAGAGCTAGAGGCAATATATTTTATTTTTGCAGTTATAAATAGAGAATTTCAACTTATTAAAAGTGTTCCCAAAAACTCCAAGCATTTTTGCAAACCAAGAAAAGAAATGTACTTAATTATCCAAAGAAAAATTGATTATTGCTGTCTGATAGCAAACAAGCTGTAACAGGAGGAAGTGCCATCCAATAATCTCATCCAGAATGCTAGATGATGCCATTGAGCAAAGGTTCAGCATTTCATAATCCCCATCTAGACCATGTTGTTACTGTACAGCCCTGAATAGACTCTGTTGGACATTGATTCCATTGGGGGTGGCCGAGAGAAGGGGGAAGGAGGTTAACTTTTTTCTTGGTTTAGTTCTGTGCCAACTATGACTGTGGGTCCAGATGTCAAGTATCAATGCACTACATAACCTGGAACTGTGATGATCATGCATAGCGGGGTTGGGGGGAGGATTAGCGCTTGCGATGACATCATTACAGCCGTATCAGGAAATCAGCTATATAAAAATTGGCAAGAGAATCAAATACACAATACAACTAATTGTTTTGTATGATTTCTTGTGCTGTGTTCAATTTGCCCTGCACTCTGCACAATCCAGCAAATTGTGCTTCTTTTCATTTAACCATTATTAATTCATACATCACTTTTATATCGACTTCATCAAATTCTGACCTCAACTTCAGTGGACCCAGCGA
>NC_063332.1:33533406-33545906 GCF_021869965.1 Rhincodon typus | reverse complement strand
CAAAAGCTATCTTTTCAAAAAAAGAATTCAGATTAATTATTTTGCTGGAAATGCAGTAAAATTGCATCTTTAGTAAAAATTGCACACTTTTCAAATCCTTTTAATTTGCAAAGCAACTATTGGGTGATGGAACTTGTTTTAAAGCTGCAGAATTGAAACCTGTGTATAATTGTAGAAGTGTAAGAATGATAAAAATAACAGGTACGTTTGCTCAAATTAAACATGACTGTTACAAGAACTGCAAATGGGAAAATAAATGGAGGATGCTTGTGACAATTGTTTTTAAATGTGGCATCGCAAAAACTGTTACAGAAACAAACAATTGTATAATGGCGAGAAATCACTTTTATTTTAGCAACTCATTTATTTTTCTATTTTGTTTACAAATAGAACAGAGAAAATAAGTGCCTGTATTTATTGTTTGGTCAATTGGCATTGATAATTTTCAATTTACTTTTTAAATAGTCAACTTTAAATTTGACTCACTAAATACATTCTCTGAGGGGATGACTGGGTGTTTATTTTAAAATAATTCAGCAGAAAGTTCCAAATTGTGGTACAAAATTCAGCTTAATTTAATTAGATATTTATTCCCCCTTCCAAAAAACAGGAACAGAAGGCTTGTTGGTCATGTGCTAGCTTTTCTATGCACGACTTCCATCAGATATAAATTGTGCTTATTTAATTCTTTTTGTAATGCAACCAATTATTGACTACAGTGACTTTTTTAAAATAAATCGGGTCACTATTTAAACTCGTGGAGAATAACCACAATATATTTTACTTTTAGTCTGCTGAATAGCTCAGAGTGTAACATCCTGTAAAAAGATTTGTGAAATAAAAAAACAGCAAATATTTACCAATCCAGTCGATGCAAAAAAAGGGACATTTAAATGTCTAAAACTGCTGTGCATTCTAGCTGGAGGGTGATAAAGAAGAGTCTTTCTGCTGACGTCATAAATAATATTTTCAGTGTTGAACCAAAATAACTGAATGCTTAAGAAATAGTCTAAGTGATTGCAGCAAAATGTCCAGATTTCAGAAGTGATTTCATTTCTGAAACCAGGTTTTAGTGTGGACCTATTCGGGGAACAGTTTTAAGCCCAGGCGTATGAGGTCCTCTGCTTCCCACATGTTCTGGTTATTCTCCCTGTGCTGTGCAAGTAATGTCCGTTTTGTGACCTGATCATTTGCAGGTCTGTTCAAATTAAAGCGAATAATTTGGCAAAAGTAAATTGATTATTTTCATGTACTAAGTCCCAAAATCATAAAACTGTTGGTTAGAAAAGAATACAGTAATTGAAAGTGTTACTGTCCATATTCGCGTCCAGTTTGAAAAAGTATTACATTAGTTCTGACAAAGTTTAATGAATTGCTGTGCTTTCTGGTTGCTGAAAAGGGGTTATAGCAATTGAATGTTTAACCTGTAAAAATGCACATAAATACATTTCTAAAGGGAGAAATCAAATTTGCACTTCATGGAAAAGGAATTGAGTAAATTACTTAATTTTCTGTTATTTTTGCATTTTCATTGTGAATTTATAAAATGTAATCAGAGGAATATCACTTAAATAAGAATTCAGTGGCCTGCAAGATGCAAATATATGGCGTCAGTTAAGTTTGTTCCAATTTATCAAATCAACATGAGAGTGGGGAGAAAATAAGTTGGAGAAAACTTTTGAATGGGCTAGTGTTTATTTTATGCTTCCAAAAGCCGTTTCCGTCAGCATGCGTATCCTTCTATTGATCAAAGATGTAAAGTGTTGTAAGTGTACAGACTCATTTATTTGGCTATCAGAAAATGTTGTATGTAGCTCGAAACATTAGAAAATGTGTTATTGTTACCTGAGGTTTTAAGTCTTCACGTGAGTATCAATTTTCAAAACTGAATCTGCTCAAGCTTTAGTGTGACTGTTGTTATTGCTGTACATGACTTGACATCTTTATATGAGCTAGAGATGAATGTATCTGAACTCTACTTGCAAAACAATAACCCCATCTACCAATTTATTAATGAGTAACTTTTAAACTGTGGTTGATGGTGGGGGTTTTACACATTTTTTTAAATGAATTAAAAAATGCAGTTGTGAGATTTTTAACATTAGGTACTTTTCTTAGAATTTAAACTAAGTCCACATTGTCATACAAACTCCAAAGCTCTGTTTAACTGTAAATGCTGTACATCCACACTAAGAAAACTACAGGTGAGTTATGCATGCATGTGCATTTGCAAATGTATATATCTTACATAATATTTAAAATTTGAATTGAATGTCAGAAACTTGAATCATCATTTCTTATGTGTAAAAGAAGTTGTTACTATTTGAATTGGACTTCAAAATATTGAATGTTTTGGAAAGAAAGTTGTAGAGTTAATAAGTGGATATTTCAAGCATATTTCTGGGAACTTCAAGAAAACATTTGAAATAGAATACTAGAATATGTATAAATATTCTTCTCCACCTCTCCTGTATCAGCTCTAAAATGATAATAAAGTACTGATTTGAAGAAAGTTTAAAATCACATTTCACCACAAATCTTCAAATTTGTCATGGTTTCAAAATTTCTCAAATTCATTTTGAAGTGCACAGTCCTGAAATCATTATGGCAATGACATCGCAAAAGAGATCCCTTTTAATCTGTTCCAGTACATGATATACAATAATGTGTTTGTCCAGTACTATTAATGATCATTGAATGGAAAGCTTTATATTTGACCCAATCATTTGTGCAAATTGTTTCTGCAGTTTGTTTCTCTGTCATCTTGAAGAAGATCCGATAAATGCAAACATGAAATTTATCTCTCATTAGTGAGCTTACTAAAAATAGCTAAAAAGTTTCCCTCTAGTTGTTTGTTTAATGTTCATCACATAGGTCTTAGTGTTGCCGAGAATGCAAACTAATGAAACCTAAATCTGAGCTGATGTAGCATAAGCTGCACTCTTGAGATGTTTGTGTGGGGAGGGGGTTTGGAGCACAAACAAGGATCAATCAGACCAGTTATGCTAAAAGAGACTGCCTTATTTTTCCACAACATGAGAATGATCTGTCATCTGAATTTTGCCAAAGCAAATCTCATTGCAGTGCACTGAGTCGTAAAACTCAAAGCCATTATGAAGAAATATTCTTAAGTACTAAGTACTTAACAGAGCAGCATCTTAAGTGCAATATCTACACGATAGCAATGTAGTATCGCACTACCGTATATAAAAGAAGAGAAACTGATAACATGCTGGTTCCTGTCCTGATGTCACATGATTTAGTCACAGTACTTGTATCATGTTTGTGTTCAGTGCGAACAGCTAATGTCTCTTAAGATGTTAAAAGCATTAACAATATACCCCCCACTTGTGCATAATGGTTGCAGACAAACCACAACAAAATTGAGTAGATTTTCAAAGTAACCAAACCATTCTGTTCCTTGTTTTTTTTTCTCTCTAAATAAGCCATCCTACGCATTTGTCCTCCTCTTTGCATTCTCACTTCATTGAAATCTTGACTCATTCTTTCCTGATACCTCAATACATTCTTTACCTCTTTTGGCTTTCCCTTCCTCTTACAATCTATAGGCAACTCAAATTGGGCCTCATCTAATCATAAGTAATTAAGTTTGTTTTGTTTAATCTTCTGCTTTTTTCAACATTGCTGGTGTCCTACATTATTTGTCTTGGGCCATATCCATTAAATAAAAGCAAATGGTTCTCCCGGACCCCAAAGATGAAACAATTCAAAAAGGCCTGCATGGGAAAATCTCAATGTTTAAAAATATTGAAGCTTAAAATTTGAATCTCCATTTTCCACAACTTATGAATCTTTTAAATAAAAGGTGTTTTCTCATCCCTATCTTGCTGACATCCCATTCCATTTTGTAAGACAAGGGCTTGCACCATGGTGCTCAGCTCTGTTTCAGATTCTTGAGGAGCCTCACACTGTCATTAACTACAGAGGAAGATGGTGCACAGAGAAGCTACACATTCACTGGTTTCTGTTTTCTCTGTACCCTGGTCTCAGCCAGCTGACCTTTTAGATTCTTTTCACCTCTTGCAGTTTTCCTCCAAACAGTCAAACTCCATGATCCAGCCCTCAGTTGTCAATGTCAGAATCTACCTCCTCCTTATCATACATTCGGATGCCCTAGTGGTGGAATTATATACACCTAAAGGTCATGACCGTGTCATCATGTGGAATAGGCATGCTTCAGGAACTATGAATTTGTACCTTTTTCTTCCAAGAGATGCCAAGGATGTGACTGAGAAAGTGAGGGTGGAAACTATCAGCCTTTTCTCCAGCCCACATATGTTGTCCAGGTCATATCAGTGTAAAGGACGGTATTGAAAATGCAGACTCATGCTTTGAGGTTTTCAGTCAGGCTGATTTATTCCACACATTCGTAACTCAGCTTAACCTCTGTAATGCATGTGTCAGCTTCAGCATCAAGTGATAGATTGCTGGTGATTGTGGAGCCTAGATATGTGAAGTTCTCAACAATCTCAATGTCAATGCTGATAATTGGCAGTACGATAATATACAGAACTGTGACATTTCTCTTATTGAAGCTGATGAAAATCAAACTTTTTACAGGTCTGAGTGAATCTGTCCATTTTCTGCTGAAAGTGTTCCTCTGTATTGAATGCTAGGGCAGCATTGTTACCTTAGAGCTACTGTCTGATTTGGATCATCTTTGTCTTGGATCTCAGGTGAGAAAGACTGAACAGCTTTCTGTCTATCATAGTATGCAAAGAGACACCCTCTGTAGATGACCTGAACAAATATGACAGCAACAAAGAACATGCTGGGGAAAAGGCAGGAAAGTGGACACGAGGAATGTCGAATCAGTCATGATCCTGTAGAATGGCAGGGCAGGCTCGAGGGGCTGAATGGCCTACTCCTGTTCTTATTTATCATGGTCTTAACATTACAAATGCAGAATACTTGAAACTTCAACAGATCCGACAGCATTTGTGGAAAGAGAAACAAAGTTCATGTTTCATGTCAGATATGACTTCTTCAGAACTAAAAGAACACCACTCCGTTGGACCCCACTGTGGATCTCAAAGTATTCCAATATTGCCCATCATTGTGATGGAAAGAGGAGGACACATTGATCAGCTTCAGCAGGCAGTGGGTTTTCTCCAGCATTAAAAATAAACAGTCTGTGCTCACAGGGTCGCAGGTTGTGACGATATTAATGTGGGCAGTTTGCAATAGTCTCCTTCATTCCTGGCATTTTTATTGCAGTTTCCTGACCAAGAAAATTGCACCAATTCTAGATCTCCCCATTCTGAAACCATTTTGGGATTTTAGGGTAGCTTTGTCCAGCCAAGATCTGCAGTCTGACCGACCAATATTTATCGCATCAGCACAGAAATGCCACAGTAATCAATGTGGTTGTTGCAGTTGCCCTTTCTTCTTGTACGAGGTGACAGTCTTGGCGTCGTGCCAACTTGGAGGCCTGGCCCCCCCCCCTCCAGTAGAGATGGAGAAGTCCATGAGGATCAACAGGACTGCCAGTTTTTAATGCTTGTGGTCCAGCATCAGCGCCTGGAGTTTTTGGGCTTGGCAAGCGAGTCAGTCACTTCGCTGAGCTCTTCCACTATAAGTTTGACATCCAGCTCATTCATGATGTGCAGCCTTCCTATGTTGTCTATAATATATTCACCCATCTCTCCATGTGTTCCTTGGTGACCTCTCCATTTTTATTTTGAACTGAGCCATTTTCTTTGATGGACCTGTTGCCTTTTTATGATCCCTCAATATATGCCCCTTGCATTCTGTGAACTGAAGAGCATCTTGTTATTCTGGAAGAGTTATAAATGGTGTTTTCCCTTTCATATTTCACTACTACTAAAAGCATTACGATTGTAATGTTAAGCACTTGTTGTAATGTGCCAGTGCATGGAGTTTTTGCAATCCTTTGCTACTAACCTAAGCATGTCGGAGCTTCCAGAATGGCTGAATTATTTGGACATGCTTCAGAAAGTTGTGGGTTCAAGACGCACTCCAGTGCCTGAGTGTACAGTCCAGGTTGACACCTTTGTGCAATACTGAGGAGATGTTACACCATTGAGGATCTATCCCTCAGTTGATCTGTTTAAATACAGTCCCTTCACGTTATAATTGTTCGGATGGAAAAGTAATCCAACATCAGACTTCCTTGTTTGTATTTAGACGTACTGTGACCATTGTTGCTTTAATTGCCATTCTCTTGTTCTTTCTGAATTCTAAATACTTTACTGTACCCACTACTTCCCCTCCTATTATGCAGGAACTTACACTTGTACAATAAAAATTTGACATTAGCTGATCACTTGGTGCATCATGTGATTCACCTGCCACCCCACCCTGTTTTCTTCACTTTGATATGCCTACCTTTAGACTCTGAACATGTTTCAGGGTTTTTTCCAAAATTGTTAATTACCGTCGTATCCTGTACTGAAAAACCTCACCAGTAGCCAAGCCAACAAAGGCTCTTAGTTCATCTACCTCACTGTAATTGCAGAAACTGTAATCCATGCCTTTGTAACCTTCAGGCTGACTTATTCAATTGGTTTGTCAGCTAACTTCCTATCCTCACCTTCCTGAAAACAAGCTAATTTTAAATACTTGTTGCCCAAACCTGCACCAAATCCTGGTTCCCCATTATCCCTGTTTTCACTGATCTAGATTGGTTCCTAGTGTGTCAGCAACTCAAATAAAGTCACCAGTTTCATTTCATAACAGTCCCATCCCTCTTAGTCTTTGTATTCTGACTGAGCCACAAGACTAATGTGACTGTATAGTTCTTCTTATAAAATAGCACACCCATGGGATTTTGAGATGGCCATGTGGTTTCAGACTTTCAACCATAATTGTTTAATTTGAAATTAGTTTCATAGCACTTTTACTAGGGACCACTACAAGAAAGAACTTGAATGAAATGGAGGCCTTAGACTTCACACAGCTAAATAATGTGATTACTCAGCAAGAGCCCACAAATAACAATGAAATAAATGACCAATTATTTCAAATATTACAGTGATGTTTATGATGATTTTGGGATATTGTATACAGTTCTGGTCCCCCTGGCGTATGAAAGATATTATTGAATTGGAGAGAGTTCAGAAAAGATTTACCTGGATGTTGCCAGGACTGGAGCTTTTGAGTTATAGGGATAGGTTGATACTTTTTTCATTGGAGCATAGGAGGGATGACCTTCTAGAGCTTTATAAAATCAGGAGAGGCATTGACAAGTTGAATAGCAAAGGTCTTTTCCCTAAGCTTTGGGGGGGGGGGGTGGGCGTGGTGGTGGTGGGCGGTGGTGGTGGAGTTCAAAACAAGGGGGCAACTTTTCCACACAGCGGGTGGTTCATATGTGGAGTAAACTGCCAGAGGAAATGGTTGACGCAGGTACAGTTACAACATTTAAAAGATGTTTGGACTGGTACATGAATAGGAAAGGTTGAGAGGAATATGGGCCAAATGCAGGCAAGTGGGCTAGTTTAGTTTGGGAAACTGGGTTGGCAGGAAGGAGTTGGACCGAAGGGTCTGTTTCCATGCTGTATGACTCTATGTTGGTTCTGAAATAAATGTCAATAGGCAATAGGTGGATGACTTTGCAGTTCTTCAAGTAATGCTATGAAATCTTCTAAATCCATCCAGGAAGTCTACAAGATCTCAATGTATCTATTCAGGAAGTTCACATCTCCTACAGTATGTCACTCTTTTTACTACAGCATGTAAGTTCCAGCTAAGATTGTGTGTTCAAGTCCTGGGGTGGGGCTTGAAATCATAGCCCATATTTTACGGTCTCCAGATAGTCAGAGACTGGACATACCCTGAAAGACGTAAATCAAGACCCTACAGTGATTCCAATGCATTGACTATAAGGTAATTGCCCAGGACATTTTGACTTCTGATGGACAATTGTCCAGCATCTGGAAGTCTCTGATAATCTCCCCAACTCCCTGTGAGTGTGTTGTGACTTACTTATCTGGATCCTTACCCAGGAAAAGTTTAAAAAGGTAAAAACCCGCTCTGAGTCTTTTTAAAATTAATTTATGAGGTACGGGATTCGTTGGGTGGGGCAAATTTATTGCCCATCCATTATTACCCTTGAAAAGGTGTTGGTGAGACACCATCTTGAAGTGCCACAGGCTCATTTGATGTAGGAAGACCAACAATGCTTTTGGGTAGGGAGATCCAGGATTTTAACCCAGAGACACTGAAGGAACAGCGATATCTTTCCAATTCAGGATGGTGAGTTGCTTGGAGGGGAACTTGCAGGTGGTGGTGTTCCCATGTATCTGCTGCCCTTGTCCTTCTAGATGGAAGTGGTTGTGGATTTGGAAGGTGCTGTCTAAGGAGCCTCAGTGAATTACTGCCGTGCATCTTGTAGATAGTACTCACTGTTGAGCATCAGTGGTAGAAGGAGTGAATGCTTGTGGATATGGTGTCAGTTGAGTGGGCTGCTTTGCCCCTGGATGGTGTCAAACAATTGAATGTTGTTGGAGCTGCATTCCTCCGGGCAAATGAGTATTCCATCACATTCCTGACTTGTGCCTTGTAGGTGGTGGACAGCGTTTGAGAATTGAGAGATGGATTTCTTACTGCAAAATTCCTAGCCTCTGGCCTATTCTTGTAGCCACAATGTTTATGCAACTAATCCATATGAGTTTCTGGTCAATGATAATTCCCAGGATGTTGATATTGGAGAGCAATAGCTAGAGCACCCGGAGTAAACTCGCGCAGACACAGGGAGAATGTGCAAACTCCACGCAGACAGCCGCCTGAGGGTGGAATCAAGCTTGGGTCCCCAGCTCTGTGAGGCAGCAGTGATGGAAATGCCATTGAATGTAAAGAGGTAATGGCTAGATTCTCTCTTGCTGGAAAAGGTCATTGCCTGGCACTTTGGTGACATGAATGTACCATGCTGTTTGCCAAGCCAAGACTGGGCAGGTCTTGCTGTATTTGCACATTAACTACATTAGTATCTGACGAGTCACAAATGGTTCTGAAAATTGTCAAATCATTAGCAAACATCCCTACTTCAAACCTTATGATCTAGGAGGCCATCGATGAAGCAACTGAGATGATTGGGCCTGGAATACAGTCCTGAGGAAGTACCGCAGAGATGCCCTGGAGGTGAGATGATGAATCTTCTACAATGACAACCATCTCCATTTGCCCTAGGTATGACTCCAGCCAGTGGAGAATTTTCTCCTTGATTCCCATTGACTCCAATTTTATTCAGGCACCTTGATGCCACGCTCTGTCAAATGAGGCCTTGATGCCAAGGACAGTCACTCTCCCCTCACCTGTGGAATTCAGCTGTTTTGTCCACGTTTGAACCAAGGCTGTAATGAGGTCAGGAGCTAAGCTGCCCTGGCAGAACCCAAACCAAAGTCACTGAGCAGGTTATTGCTGAGCAGATGCTGCTTGATACCAGTGTTGATGACACCTTCCACCACTTTACTGATGATCAAGAGTAGACTAATGGGACAGTAATTGGCCATATTGGATTTGACCCTCTTTTTACATACAGGACATACCTGGGCAGTTTTCCACATTGTTGGGTAGATGCCAATAAATGTTAACTATGTACACATGACCCACCAATGACTGTCACTGACCCCCACTCCCTGATTCATCTTCCATCTGCAAATTCAATCTGTAGCCTGACACACAGTCCACCCCGTCTGACATCCAACCTCACCGAGAAGTAAAACCTCCCTTGACCTAACCTAACCCAATTCTATGACCCACCCTACCCTCTCACACACCCTCCCACCGCTCCATTCCCTTGCCAAAACCACAACCTCTTTACCCACTTACCTGTTAATGTACGTCCTCACCCACCTGTCACGCTATCCCCTTACCCACCTGCTACCCTACCTCCTCACCCACCTACTTGCCATGCTATCACTCCATGTACATAACTCTATCCATTCACCTACCTTCCAAAGCTTCTCAAGGAGGTTTGGCCATTGAAACCTTTAACCTGCTTGCAGGTGCTGCTAAGGGACATGACTTGCATGCAGAATATTGTGCTCATTACTGCTGCACCGTGTAACTCTGGAATGATGTTCCTTTGGAATTTGGATATGAGAAATCCTGGGAAGATGGATAAATGCCTTTTCGTCTCATTTGGATCAGAATTTTGGACTCTGACCTAGATCAGAAGAATTATCATAGAATCCCTACAGGGTGGAAGCGGGCCATTCAGCGCATTGAGTCCATACTGCGCCTCCGCAGAGCATCCACCCAGGCCCACCCCATACCCTATCCCTGTAACTCTGCATGGCTATTCCAGTTAACCTGCACATCCCTGGACACTATGGGCAATTTGGCATGGCCAATCCACCTAACCTGCACATCTTTGGACTGTAGGAGGAATCTCATGCAGACACAGGGACAATATGCAAATTCTGCACCTCAAGGGCATCAGACGTATGGGAACACCACTACCTCCAAGTTCCTCTCTAAGTCACTCACCATCCTGACTTGGAAATAATATCGCCATTCCTTCGCTGTTGCTGGGTCAAAATTCTGGAATTCCCCCCCTAATAACATTGTGGGTCAACCCACAGCAGGAGGACTGCAGCGGTTCAAGAAGGCAGCTCACCACCACCTTCTCAAAGGCAACTAGGGATAGGCAAGAAATGCTGGCCAGCCAGTGACACCGACATCCCACAAATGAAAAGGATAAAAAACACAGATAGTCGCCTGAAGGTTGGAATCAAACCTTAGTCTCTGGCGCTGTGAGGCAGCAGTGCTAACCTTTGAGCCACCGTGCCGCCCAAGACTTGGACCCATGTTTTTCTGTCTCGAAGACAAATTGTTACCATTGAGCCAAGGCTCAAGATGCTTTACTACCCAATACATTTATTCCGCTCCTGCCACTGGGTATTTGACCTTTTACTGTAGTTAGCTTGCAAAACACACATCTTATGCAATAATATCGTAACTTGG
This sequence comes from Rhincodon typus, assembly GCF_021869965.1. Lineage (NCBI taxonomy): Eukaryota > Metazoa > Chordata > Chondrichthyes > Orectolobiformes > Rhincodontidae > Rhincodon > Rhincodon typus. The sequence goes on along the minus strand of NC_063332.1, from coordinate 33,534,959 downwards.
TGTTTGAATATTGCAATTAGGCTAATACCTTTGTACGGGTGGCCTCTGAATTGCAAGCTATAAACATAAAAATGCACACAGGTAAAGATGAGATGTGTGATTATTCTGATGATCCAGTTTCTGTAACAGGATTTAATAACATGATGCTGAAAATACTCAGCATGTCAGGTGGCATCTATGGAGATCAAAACATGTAGTGTTTCAGCTTGATAACTTTTCATACAATAATTTTATAAAACCTAATTGACAGCTTTCATTTAAATCACAAATGGACCAGCCACCAATGAAAATATTAATAAAGTGCCTTTGCTACTTGTATCCATTCTAAAAAGGTTCAAACAATAATAAAGGAAATAAAACTCAGTTTTTGTGTAGCACTTCTCAAATGCTAAGGATATCACAAGACACTTCCCAGTCAATTGAACGTTTTTAAACTGTGTTTACTGATATGTGGGTAATCTGGTCGTCATCAACATGAATGAGATAAAAGCCCAGGCAATTTGTTTTCCCACTAATACTTGATGGACGCTTGCTGCCCAGTACACCAGAAGAACTTTGCTGCTCTTGATCAAAAAGAGCGATGGGATCTTTAATGTCAGTTTGAGTTGGCAGATCTGGTTTAAAACCTCATCCAAAATGTGACATCTCTGATAGCATGTGCCTGTGTCAGAACTGTACCAAAGTAGCAGCCTAGATTGTAAATTAGAGACAACAAGGTGCAGGGCTGGATGAACACAGCAGGCCAAGCAGCATCATAGGAGCAGAGAGGCTGACGTTTCGGGCCTAGACCCTTCATCAGAAAAGGGGGAGGGGAAGGGGGTTTTGAAATAAATAGGGAGAGAGTGGGAGGCGGATAGAAGAGGGATAGAGGAGAGGATAGGTGGAGAGGAAACAAACAGGTCGAAGAGGCGGGGATGGAGCCAGTAAAGGTGAGTGTAGGTAGGGAGTTAGGAAGGGGATAGGTCAGTCCAGGGAGGACGGACAGGTCAAGGGGGCGGGATGAGGTTGGTCGGTAGGAGATGGAGGTGCGGCTTGAGGTGGGAGGAGGGGATAGGTGGGAGGAAGAACAGGTTAGGGAGGCAGGGACGAGTTGGACTGGTTTTGGGATGCGGTGGGGGGAGGGGAGATTTTGAAACTTGTGAAATCCACATTGATACCATTGGGCTGCAGGGTTCCCAAGCGGAATATGAGTTGCTGTTCCTGCAACCTTCGGGTGGCATCGTTGTGGCACTGCAGGAGGCCCAGGATGGACATGTCGTCTGAGGAATGGGAGGGGGAGTTGAAATGGTTCGCGACTGGGAGGTGCAGTTGTTTGTTGCGAACCGAGCGTAGGTGTTCTGCAAAGCGGTCCCCGAGTCTCCGCTTGGTTTCCCCGATGTAGAGGAAGCCACACCGGGTACAGCGGATGCAGTATACCACATTGGCAGATGTGCAGGTGAACATCTGCTTGATGTGGAAAGTCTTCTTGGGGCCTGGGATGGGGGTGAGGGAGGAGGTATGGGGGCAGGTGTAGCACTTCCTGCGGTTGCAGGGAAAAGTGCCGGGTGTGGTGG
>NC_063332.1:33506165-33533006 GCF_021869965.1 Rhincodon typus | reverse complement strand
TGTTGTCTCGGGTTCTCCAGCATCTGCAGTTCCTCCTATCTCTAGATTGTAAATTATTTCACTTAAACCATTCAGAGATGCTCCGACACACCTCTGGAACAGGTGGGATTTGAACCCCGGTGTCCTGGCTCACTCCCAATTTATCGCAAGAACGCTGAGCTAGATTGTATACTCAAGGCTGTGAAGTATTGTCTGAACCACTGACCTTCTGACTGCAAAGGCTACTATAGCTGGTGATACAATGTAATTACACTGGACTGTTGCACATTGGCACACTGCAATTGTATGTCCTGATTTTTTTTTTAAAGTATCCTTCACTGGTGCTTTGGAAATTTTCTCTGTAATTTTTCAAAGTATTCTTTTTACTACTTTGCCTTAAGCACATATTTAACCTGAGCAACATGCAATAAAAAAGGTGAAAGAATGAAATAAGAGTTGCTGTTGATGGAAAACTTTTGTCTCTAGCCAGTTAAAAGAAATTTTAGCCCTGACTTGTCATTCTAAAGACAATGGGCAATGAGTAAGTATGTAAAATATAGCTAAGGTATTTTCTTTGTCTTTCTGAACCTTCGAATGGACTCATTGGAGCTTTTCCTCTGCAGTAATTTTGTTGAGTTTTCAAACTCAATGCCATGAGAATCTCATCTGTAACAACACTAATCTGCCACTGAAGTGTTAATTCACTAACAATGATTTGAATTTACATAACATATTTAACATAGTGAAATGCCCCTAGGCACTTCACAGGAGCAATTATCAAACCACTGCCACTGTGCTGTCCTTTGCTTCTCAAAGAAAGAAGAGCACCTTATACAATTTTAACTGAATTAAATTAGAACTAAGTAGAACAGTTCATCTTGAAATAAGCTTTCATGTAGGAAGCAATGTCAAGTTGAAAATTCCTTTTGCATTTTCAATACTTTGCTTCATAAATAGCTGCTAACGTATTTTTCACAGTAGTACAAAGAGTCGCAAAGGAGTCAGCTTAATGCTGATAATGCTTCAATGCATGTAATATATAATCACAGCTCATCACATTTTGCAATATTAATAGAACTGAAAATTTTGTCTGAGGAAAATTATCCATTCATTCTAGTTCAAAAAGTTTGTCAAACCACTACTAACCAGCTTGATGAAAAAAGCAAGCTTGCAAAGTATGTCTGTGTCCGAGTTCTTCAGTTAATGATCCTAAACAAATGTTGAGAGTTCAATCACACATATATAAATTAAATCTATAAATTCTTTTGTGAGGAGTAATAATGTTGAACATTGTGTTAAATGGCATCCTATGAGTTTAGGTCTCTCATTATTTTGAGACGATCAATGCAAAAACAAAAGGACCTAGCCTACATATGGCTTACAGAAAAGCACCTGAGCTGTAAAACACCAAGTGAGAAGGTTTTGCCTCTTGGTTTCTTTTCTTTGCAGCCCTACTACATCGTTTACAACTCCTCAGACTTCTTGCTGTATGTGTACTTTTGACAGAAATACGAGATTACACGAAAACCCTGCTGGGTGAAAACATTAGTTTTGCACTATTCCTCCTGACAAATGATCAAGCTTTGGCTGTCATATCATATCAGTAGCATGTGATATAATTATGTGTGTATCCATCAATTGATGGAAATTTACTAGCTTTTGCAAAACATTGCTTTCTTGCCAGGCACTTTCCATTGCAGTTGCACATCATTTATTTCAAAAACAAGGATTGTGAATAACACAACTCCTGTATTTTGATAAAAGTTAACTTTTTGTATACCATGTGCCACTCCGTACAGAGCTGTTAACTGTCCAGCTTTGATTTATTTTTCACCTCCTAACTCCATTCTAAAACTAAACTAAATAATTTAATTCTTAATCCATTGTTCTGTTCTTAAGATCTGGGGGTTTACGGCCAAGGGTGAAAGAAGTGTTTTTATTTGTTCTGCAGTTTCGTGCTTTATTGTGTTTTTAGTCCTACTTTATTTGTGAGACAAACATCAGAAAGTTGTGAACAATTCTAAGAGAAAATCTTTGTGATGTGTGTTTTGTCTCAGTTAAATTATGGCAGTAAGAAGGTTCACGTTTACCTCAGATTTTCAATCTTACCATTACAAAATACAGAGTTCTATGTATATGGCCTTTATTGTAACTGATTTTATTCATATCATAGCAACATTTGTGACTGACTGGTTTTGGCTGCAAAGGTGTGATTTTTGTCATATACCAACTTAAAGTAGTTTTTTTTCAAAAAAATCATATACGAAGCCATTTTACAAAATTAGAAAAGGCTGTTTAACAAATAAATGTCTTATCAGGCTTTCGTTCTTACAACCTTAGCTATTATTCTGAGGGTTTGTTATAGATTTAAAAACTGATTATAATTCTGAGGGCAGTAATGTAGAAAGACTGAGCCTATTACTGTATTTACACTCTCACAAGTTTCATTTAATCATTTCAGAATTTATCCATGTTTCTGCTAATGCTGTTTCCGTTTCAATATCACTGATGTCAAAAATTGACAGAAACAATGTTGACATTTCATCTTAAACATTTTTAACCTCCTTTTGCCTCCCATCTACTGAAGGTGACAATTTGTGTAGGGTACAGTTCCACAGCTATATAACATTTTTCAACAGTGCACACTACCAAGTGGTAGGAGTGGAAGGCAGACATCCTGTCACGTTCACTCTGAGATATATTTTCCATTCATCTATCAGAATGGAACTTTTGACTTTTGAAACATATCCTGATGATAGGATTGTTCGTGTGAAAATGTCAAGGGGATGAAAGGCTGTGTATGAAAATATTTATTTATTTCTACATCTTCACTAATCACTGCATTATTTAAGTCAAAGTGGGGTGTGTGTGTGTTTGTGTGATTATAAATATGTGATTACTGTACCTACCCTCCAACTTGTGTTTATTCTAAGTACTTGCCTTTGTGCCAACATGAATTTATCCACATCCAGTCCTCACACAGCATTGGAACATGGAACGTAGGGTGCTTTGGTTTTACCCGAATGTGACTTAACAACTGAGTGGAAAGGTGCATGATTGAATCTAACTGTCCTGACAACATTTATCTGTTTGAAAATCTAAACATGTTAGATTAAAAGTAGAATGAGCTGGAAATGCGCAGCACATCAGTTAGCTTCGGAAAGAGAAAGGCATTTGAATGATTTTCTGTGATTTGTCATGGCTGAAGATTTTAAAATGTTTCACTGCCTTGAACCTAATGCTGATCTTATTGTGAAGTATGAGCCATCAATAGTAAAGTCCATTACGACAACGTTCTATTATAGTGCCGCAGGATTTTACACCAATTTTTTTTTGAATTGTTGAAATATTTGATTATGTGCCACAAATGAAATTTTACTGCAACATACTGCAAAATAGTTTTATTCCCTGTACAACTGCTATTATGTCTACTCAAAAAGAATACAATTACCTTTTGCAACTGTCACTCAAAAGCACATTGAGGTGGTGGGAGAATTCCCAAGCACAGCAAGAAACACAAAAATACTGTCAACCCAATGAACTATAAGATGGTGCATATTGATTAATAAAATAACAAATACCAAGGAGAAAATTGCAAGACTATAAACCCAAACTTTGAGATTCAGGTGACTTGTAAATTGCTTGAGATCTGTTCTTCACGGTATATAACTTCGCCGGAGTCCCTAGGTAATGTTAGACTACCTTGTAACTTTCTCCCATGTGGCTACTATTCTATATTGTAGGTTTCTTGAAACGTACAAATCGGCCTCTTAGCAATAAAAGGGAAACAATGTACCGTAAATCAGAGTCTAAATCATGTTTCGTTTTAGTTGAGCTGTTTTCCACAAACCTCATCTGTACGCTAATTGTTATACTGACCTCCCGGGCTGAAACAGTAGCAGCCTTACCCCAGGGTGTCAAAAGAAAATACGATGACTGTCTCAATGCTTGTCTTCAGGAAGAATCCTAACTACTTGTGAATCCTGTACTAACTGGAAGCATTACTGAGATTTTTACTGTGTTTTAAAATTACTACTGTTTTCAGTAGCCTTGTAATTAAAGAGTTTTATCTGGATATGCGCCTGATGCACACCGTTTAAATTTAGCAAATCCGTCTAATTTGCAGTGTAGGAAAAATAAATCAGCGGTTGGAAAAATTATATGATTATATTCCCTCTTTTTGTTTTTTGCTTTCCCTGTCAAATGTTCTTACCTGCTGTCCCAAGTGGATGAATCCTACCTGGATACACTTCTGTGATCATTGTCAGCCTTCTGGTAGCTGACTTGCACAGAACCATTCATGTGTGTACCTTGAACTGAATGCCAGTGGACTGTCTAGTTGATGGGATGTAGGACAAGCATGTCTTCTTGCTAGATACCCATATTTGCAAACTTTCCAGCAGGGATTACAGGATAACTGGGTAGAACTAGCTTTCTCACCCTCTCTCAAAGGTTTACATTGGTAAAGCCAATTGAAGTGCATTTATACTTATAGCACCTTTAATGGAGCAACGTGTCCGAGAAACTTATAATTGGGCATTGGACGAGAGTAGGTGACAGTTAAGGTAGGCAATCAAAAATGCTATGACCAGCAGCGGTATTAAGCAAATTTTTGAACGGAGCTAAGGATGTGAGAAAAGAAAGGAATTTGGAAAGAGAGCATCAGGACAGGGCAAGATTGGTGAAAGCTTGTCACCAGTGATAGAGCATAGGAAGGGAAGAACATGTAACATACATAGCTGAGAACACAGCACAAAATAATAGTCAAACATTGGACCCTAAAGACTTACGTTACTCTAGTCATCTGCAAGGCAATGCACCAAGAGCAGATAGACTAGTAGACATTTAATTAGAACCAAAGAAATCCAATAATTGTTTTCAGACTTTTTTGAGAATTAACGTGACTGCTGAAATTTGGGTGGACTGTAAGCATATTTATTTGCTTTCGTGTTCATCCTTTTTATTCATAAAAACTGTGAAGTAGCTTTATTGTGCGAGTCCTTACAAAGTATTATTTTTGTATTTCAAAATACAAACAAAAACTCAGGGTTTCATTTGGCAACCAAGTTTAGCAAAGCCTTTGCATTATTTTTGGAAGGAGACCTTGCACCTTTGTCAGAGCCAGAGCTGTGATCTGATTAAGTTAATGCTTTAAGTAATTTATGTAATTTTTTTAACTACCCCATACATCTTAAGCACTTTGAAACTCCTAAATGCTGGAGTAGAGAAAAGGCCAAAAATAATAAATGAAACACATGCAAGAAACAACAATAATGAGCCCACAGTGAAAACTCTTACAGCAATGCATTCATAGAGTAGATGGTTAAATAAAGTAAACCCAAGCTGTCACACACTGCCCAATTTGTCAGGCAGTCTGCTAATGTGCAGTCTGGTATTTTATTTCCTGTGAACAAAAAACTGTGGACAAATCACATCAAAAGCAGTTTAGTATGGCTCCCTTTGCCACCTGTCTGCAGGCATTCCTGACATGTTTATGTGCAGTCCAAATTCTCCAGACTTCTCCCGATCTCCCAGAAATCTTTTTAGGTAGACCAATCCAACAGATATCCTCAAATATGTTTCTAATTGAAAAGCTGAGGTGAAAGGTTAAGCCAAATAGTTCCATAATGGTTAAAAAGGAATATGAAGGCAGGCTAATTAAGAAAATACTGGGTATCTTTTAGAAAAATAAAAGACGTAAGTCTTTGAGGTGCTCCAAAATATCTCAATCTGTCAATACAATGAATTCTATTAAATATAGTAAGTGCTGTAAAAGAAGCAAGTGCAGCAGCCATTTTGTACATCAGAAGATCCCACTGACAATAGCAAGATGACTTCTGTTTATCTGCCTTTAGTGTTAGCTCTGAAAGGAATGTTGGCCAGGGTAACAACCTGCTCTTCTTCCAATGATGCTGAGAGAATTTTAATGTGAAATTGATACAAATTGGAAATCTACTATATGGCTTTGCCCTCTCAGTTATAGAAATAATATAAACATAATGGGACAGTACAGTACACAGGACTCGAGTGTGTTTATATTTTATTTATTTGAGAAATTAGTGCTTTTTATTTTACTTTAATTGGCTGCGAAATGGTTTAAACACATTGAGATTGTGGAAATTGGTGCACACATCCTTTCTTTGTCAAACAACCAAAATATGGCTGAAGCTAGACTGTGACTTCAAACTTTTGGGAGATATGAGGAAGGGAGGGAGATGGAAGGATGATCTTCAGAGTCAAGAGTCAGTATTTAATGGTAGTGAATGTGTTGGTGCCCATTGCTGGAGAGCTGGTGAGAACCCCCATGGTACTTTCTTCTTGGGGAAGGTCCGTAAAATCAAGTGAAGGCTGCTGTCAGTATGGCAGCCAGCCAAGGCTAGTATCATCACTAGATCTCAGGCCACAGATGAGTGATGGCGGGAGATGGCAGTGGGCAGGCTATAATTGACCACTTAGGAGCCTCAATTGGCAATGGAGCATGCAGATCTTCCACTGGCCATCCCTCCACAGACTTAATCAGATTGGAGAACGGAAGGTGGCAGGGTCCTCACCACCAACCTCCAACCTGATTGAATGAATTCTCACTCCCTCTTCCCCTGTCTAAGATCTTAAAACATGATTCAGAGGAATCTTGTATGAATTAAATAGACAAATCAACAAGAGAAAGTATTCAGACAGGTAATGGGTAAGTAATACATGTATATTCCATTGAATACAGAGTCGAGCATTAAGACTGGGATTAAATTTCGACCATGTAGTACCGTGTGAGAATAGAAGTTACTAAACATATTTTGCCTCCTTTTTTTTAATAGAGCAGGTAGAAATTGAATTTGTGGAGTCACGACACATGAGGTTGAAAGTGGCAAATATGAGTTCCATCATGAAAAATGAAGTACAGATTAGCTAGAAAATAACAGGCCTATTCATCTAATCTCAGGTCAAAGATTCAAACATATAAAGAAAATATTGTCCTGTGGACAGAAAGTTAGCTTTGATATGAGAAAGCCATTCACAACGAATTTGGAAATATGTCGCCATTCCTTCACTGTGTTGTTGGGTCAGAACCCTGAAGCTCCCTCCCTAACAGGAGCATCTATGTACCTACGGCGAATATACTGTAGTGGTTCAAAAATGTCACTCGCTACCACCTTCTTGAGGGCAGTTGGGAATTAGCAATGAATGGTGGGTCAGCTAGTGAAACCTACACCCCCTAACTGATTTTATTAAAAACTGTATCAGGATGAAATAAGAGATAGTTGGTTTCTGATGAAGGGTCTAGGCCCGAAACGTCAGCCTCTCTGCTCCTATGATGCTGCTTGGCCTGCTGTTTTCATCCAGCCCTGCACCTTGTTGTCTCAGGATGAAATAAGGTTTATTTAGACTTTAAAGATTTCTGCAAGAGTCTAATGATGACCGTGAATCCATTGCTGATTGTTGGAAAAACCCATCTGGTTCACTAATGTCCTTTAGGGAAAGAAACTGCCATCCTTACCCGGTCTGGTCTACATGTGACTCCAGACCCACAGCAATGTGGTTGACTCTGAACTGCCCTCTGAGCAATTAGGGATGGGCAATAAATGCTACCTGGCCAGCAACGCCCTCATCCTGCGAATGAATAAAGAAAAAAAAATTTAAAGGAATACTATTGAAATTTGCTGATGACTCCTGGTTGTTGCAAGGAGTATGAGCAATGGTTGTGTAACAGAGACAGATTGGCAGGATGGACAGATAGAAAGCAGATGCATTTCAGTGTAGAAACAGGGGAAGCAACATTTTTTTATTTGGAAATAAAATGTACACTAAATGCCAGAAATTAAATGGACTAAAAGAGCACCTTGGTTTGCTGATGACTAATATTGAGAACACACATAGATCAATTAATTTTTTTTCTTTGTTCATTTCTTTATTCAAAATGTCAAAACAATCTTTCATTTATGTTATTGAGACATAGAATACAAACATGAGGGATAATGTGAAATCGATGCAAATTGGAAATCTTCTGTATAGCTTTGCCCCCTCAGTTATAGAAATAATATAAATGTAATGGGAAAGTACAGTACACAAGACTCAGGTGTGTTTACATTGTATTATTTGAGAAATTAGGGCTTTTCATTTCACTAAAGATGAATGTTTAAAGAGCACCATGATTGAGGTTTTCAAACTTTTGAAAAGTTATATTCATACACAGTGAAAATTTGAAAATATTTAAAATGATAATGGAAGATTAAAACATTACATAATGTTTTCAGTTTGTTGCCACAGATCTATTGCTGAAGCAGAGTGTATTCATTCTTCAAAAGCTACTTGAACTGAAGAACGATTAATGGATATTCAGGATTGCCTGAAATGCTGTTGCAGAAATCTATCATGGACTCAGTGAGCCAAATGGTTTCCTTCCATGACACTACCATTCTATAATCTCGATATGTAAAGCATGGTGATTCAACTCCATCCCACATGGGCATTAAAGAAAACTGGCACTGCTTTAGACATTGAAACACTGATCTCTGCACTTTAGCACACTTTAGGATAGAGATGTTAGGGTGCAGAAAGTATTGATGATAACAAAATGTGCTGGAAATACTCAGCAGGTGAGGCAGCATCAGTAATGCAGAAAAGCACCAATAGCATTTCTAATTTGGTTTCCTGCTCCACAGGTACTGCTTGACCTGCTGAGAATTTCTGACATTTTCTGTTTTTGTTTCATATTTCCAGCATCTGCAGCATTTTGCTTCAGTCGACAAGTTAGATCTTGAATTTCTTTGGCCTCTTGCATCCGCTCCATCATCCAATAAGACCATGGCTAAACTGCTTGTATTCTGAATTTCAAACAGTCTCTGATAGTACAAGATGCCAAAAAGATTGTGATTCATGCACACGCATACCCAGGTCTCTCTGCACAGCAGCACGTTGCAGTTTTTCACCTTTTAAATAATAGTCCATTTTGCTGTTATCCTGCCAAAATGGATGACCTCACATTTACCAAAATTGTACTCCATCTGCCAGACCTTGCCTGCTCACTTAACCTGTCTTATATCTGCACACTTTGCTGTACCACTCATCTGCAAACTTTGTCACACTACACTTGGTCTGCAACTCCAAATCCTTTATGTAAGCTGTAAACAACACTGATCCCTGAGACACGGCACTAGCCACTGATTGCCAATCAGGAAAACACCCATTTATCCCCATTGTTTGCTTTCTGTTAGTAAATTAATCCTCCATCCATGCTAATACATTATCTGTAACGCCATGCACAGTTATCTTATGCAGCAGCCTTTGGTGTGGCACCTTGTTGAATGTCTTTTGGAAATCCAGAAACACCACATCCACCAGTTCCCCATTGTCCGCTGTGCTCATAATGTTCTCAAAGAATTTCATTAAATTAGTTAAACATGACCTGCCTTTCATGATCCCATGCTGCAAATGCCCGATGAGACAGTTTGCATCTAGATGTCTCACTATTGCTTCCTTGATTATAGATTCAAGCAGTTTCCATGCAACGGAAGTTAAGTTAATGGACCTATCGTTACCTGCCTTTTGTCTACCTCCTTTTTTTAAATAGTAGCGTTACATTTGCTGTTTTCTAATCTGCTGCAACTAGAAGGAGTTTAAAAATAGAGACGTTATGTTGCAGCTGTATAGGGTGCTGGAGAGGCCACACCTGGAGTACTGTGTACAGTTTTGGTCTCCTTACTTGAGAAGGAATATACTGGCACTGGAGGGGGTGCAGTGGAGATTCACGAGGTTGATTCCAGAGTTGAGAGGTAGGCTTATGAGGAGAGATTGAGTATACTGGGACTGTACTCATTGGAATTTAGAAGAATGAGGGTGAGTCTTATGGAGGAATATAATTATGAAGGGAACAGATAAGATAGAAGCAGGGAGGTTGTTCCCAATGGTGGGTGAAACTAGAACAAAGGGGTATAGCCTCAAAATAATGGGGAGCAGATTTAGGACTGAGTTGAGCAGGAATGCCTTCAACCAAAGGGTTGTGAATCTGTGGAATTCCCTACACGGTGAAACAGTTGAGGCTACCTCGTTGAATGTTTTTAAGACAAAGATAGATTTTTAAAGGAATTAAGGGTTATGGTCAGCAGGCAGAGTCTCTGAAAAGATCAGCCATGATCTTATTGAATGGCAGAGGAGGTTCAACAGGCGAGGTGGCCTACTCCTCCTTTTTCTTATGATTGAAAAGAGTAGAAGAGAACCTTAGATTGGTCTTTTAATGGTGATAAGAGTCACACTATTGGAAAAAGCATAATAGAGTCAAAAGCAGCACCAATGAGTCCTTAACAAAAACAGAAGTTGCTGGAAAAGCTCAGCAGGTCTAGCAGCATCTGTGAGGAAAAATTCAGAGTTAACATTTCTGGTTCTGAGGAAGGGTCACCAGACCTGAAATGTTAACTCTGATTTTTTTTTCTTCACAGATGCTGCCAGACCTACTGAGCTTTTCCAGCAACTTTTGTTTTTGTTCCTGATTTACAGCATCCGCAGTTCTTCTGCCTTTGCTAATGAGTCCTTAACTCAGATAAGAGGAAGCAAATGTCAGATGGTGAAAATGGACCTTTAGGAGAAGCAAGAAAAAAATTCAGAAAAGCATCAAAATAGACACAAGTGAGACATTTGCCTTTGGTTTATTGATCATATTTTTGTGGTTATGAGAATACGTTTCAATTTGAGTTTTTTTTTTCCATTTTCTTTTTATAAAGCTTGATTCTAAATGTTCTGCAGATTTTTTTACTTTGGGACAAAGTTTAGCAGGTTGTGGGCCTTCTTTCAAAAGCACCAAGTGGTGCTCATGGCAAGCTTAGCCCTGTTCAGGATGTCTGCTCCACAGCCAGTTAACTCTGCTCCCAAGTCCTCAACGTCCTCTCGCTGACCTTTGAAATAGCGACAAATAACTGGACATAATTTTGCAAACCCCCATCTTCCCTGCCCAGTCCTGCTGGCAGGGGATCATAAAATTCTGCCCTTGATTTTCTGTGAAACAGTTTTGTTCATCTGGATGGAAACGTCTGTTCACTTGAAACAAAAAAAAATCAGGCATTAAAATCTATTTACTATGTGGCCTGGCAAAACGACGTCAGATCCTGCTTTCCATGAAAAAGCTTCTTAAATGCCGGAGTGCTTTCAGATTCCAGCCTCTGCTGGTTAGTATGACCAGAACACTTGACTGGCATTTTGAGGGGTTAATCTAGGTCCTTAAAGTAGAGCTGGCTAATAACTGACAGGAAGCAACTGGCAGCTTTCATTATTAGTTTCTCTCCACAAGCTCTCTCAAATGGATTGGGTTACTGTCCCTTCATAAATATGGTTTATTCAGTTGGAAGTCAAACCTGGCATTGAAACCATTACAAATCCTTTTTGCTTAATGTTCTCATTTCGTACTTTATACTTTTTGTACTCACGTAATCTTGTTCATGCTATTTCGGTTTGGATATTTTGTCATATTTGAACAGCTGTTTACAAGTAAGTAATTGCCAATGGGAAAAATTTACACTTGTAGATCAGAAATGTTAATGGCAACAGTTAGTAACAAATCATGTATGCCACAGACAGATCAGCAGTGCACACTCATCTCAAGTAAATGATAGATTTCTGGCTACCTGATATTGTGACATTCCTGGTAGCACTTCTTTAGGAAGTGTTGTGTAAAAATACTTATTATTCAAGAAAGACCTGCCATGGTAACTCAATTACAATTGTAAAGTCATGGGAATCACAACAGAATTTAGGATTGTTGTAACTCTATCTCCTATAGCAAGCCTCTCTAATTGGCTTTGCCCATTGTGAATCTGAAACATTTGGATAGGAGAGGATTTTGAGTTCAGTTTCGGCCAAAAGATTAGTCATTCTTTGAGGGAAAACATTGGAAGGCCAGATGTTGTGCATGAGGGATATGTTAGGACTTAAACTTAATGGACACAAATAATTTAAACTCATCATTTTGCTTTACTAGGTTTCTTGCATGTACACCTTCAAATTTATGCTCACACATGTGTATGAATTAGCGCAGCAAATTATGCATGTGATACAAAGAATGGCCATTTGGGTAAAATTTATAGCAAAAGCAAAGATATTTCTGTGGCCTTCTTAAAAATCCTTGCTAATTGATAATATGCTTGAACTGTCAGGCATCTACCAATACATTTTCCAGCTGGTGTGGTATTACCTTCTGCAGAATTTTATTGTGAGTGAGTGCTCTTTGTGTGGTGATCCAGTTAGACGGAGCAGTCTATCCCAATGAGAAACATTTCACACAATTGCCATCTTTACTAAAAGATAAAAATTAAAATGTGAGTGCGGCAATAAATAGATTAAGATTTCAGATGAGATTCTGACTCGGGTGACAGGTTACTATTTTGAGCAAAATCATGCTGAAGTGATATTTTAAGTCTACCTGTTTGACACCAGCAACTGTGATCTCAGGTACAGAACTGTGTCCACCATGATCCAAAGGTTTGTTTTTAAGACTAGCAAAGACACCAATCTTTTCAAAGTGTTTTCTTCTTTCTTTTCTCTCACACTACATCCATAGAAAGGTTACTTTCTTGCCATGAACTAATTTTGACTTTGCATTGATGATTTAACTCTTGTAATCCTATTAATGCAATAACTGTAGTATATCTGGGTTATTAAAAATCGTATGTATTCTGTGACCAAAAAAATTTACATTTTTAGAATTCCTTAAGAATAAGTAAGGTTCTAATAATAAATGATTTTGATATGGTTTTCATTTCACAGTAAGGTTACTTGTTTAAATATAACAAGAAGTAATAACCGAAAGAACTGTAGATGCTGGAAATCAAACAAAATCTGCTGGAAAAGCAGGTCTGGCAGCATCTGTGAAGGGAACTGATGGTAGCTAGGAACATGATGGTTTATGTGCAGAAGATAGGGTGGGAGGAGAGACTAAAGAGTAAAGGTAGGTGGAGATGGAACTCCAGGAGAGAGAAGAGCAGTTGGACAGACAAAGGAGAAGATAATGGTCAGCCTAGGAGAATGAATGGCTGCGAATGCAGACTCTTAGAGACCCTGAGCTCCAATTGCCTGCCACTTTAGCACACCACCTTGTTCACTGGCCAACATCTCTCTCTCAGGCTTGCAGCAGTGCTCGAGTGAAGCTCAGCACAAGCCAGAACCTCATTTTCCGCTTGGGAACTCTACAACCTTCTGGACTTAATATCAAGTTCAACAATTTTAGGCGCAACCTCCCATGTCCCGACCACAACCCCCACACACCAGGCCTTGTTATCACATGGTCTGCTATTACACACAGCCCATTGTTAGACACTAATAGTCCCCGTTAGTAGTTATCCAACCAACTTTTTCCTAACTACCATCAGTTCTGAAGAAGGGTCACTGGATCTGAAACATTAACTCTGATTTCTCTCCACAGATGCTGTCAGACCTGCTGAGACTTTCCAGCAATTTCTGTTTTTGTTGCAAGAAATAATTTTTTTTAAACAAAGTTCATTTATTGAATAGCTGGATACACCAGCATTCATTGTCCAGCGCTAACTTCCCAGAAGGTAGTTAAACATCAACCACTTTGTTGTGGGTCTCAAATATAACATAGGCCAGACCAGGTAAGGACAGCAAATTTCTTTCCCTTAATATATGAGTAAAGCGAATGGGTTTTCTACAACAATCGACTATTCTTTATTCCAGAATATTATTGAACGCCATGATAGGATTCAAACCAATGTCCCCAGAACATTAACCTAGTGTTCTGGATCGTTACCACTGTCTCCCCTTTAAGACAGTCAAACTGTCGCTGTGTAAAAATGCTGCCCTTCCCTGGTAACTTTCAATTGTGTAGATTTTAATTGGATCTAATCTTGTTTTTATCATGAGCACCATGACTGTATTCTTATGGATTGCTTTAACTTGAAACATTTTTGCTCACTAACTGAGTTTTTAACGTAAAAGAAGAAAAAATACTGTAATGTGCTCAAGAAAGAGTAATAGTTTATTATTAGTACTTGCTTCAATATTCAGGCCATTAACCTTTTCTCTGAGATGACCTTGTTTGCTAACTGTATTTGGCTTGATTTAAGCAACACATTTGCCAGAAGGGTTAATTCATTTCAGTTTTCTTGTATTACAAAAGATAATCCTTTCGAATTATTTTGGCACAGTTTTTATATCTTAATCCGGTCTCTGATTCTTCTCATGCCGCACTGCGTGACAGAGCGTTCCTTCCTGTCACTGCATGCTAGCACCCTTGACGCTGCATGAGATTGACCATGCATGCAAAGACTCTTGGGTATACTTGGTTTTTTTTTCTGTTAAACCGAAGCCTTTTTATGGAACCTTCCTTTGTCTGATTTAGCAATTTTGATAGCTTTTGCTGACATACGTAAGCGGCTTCTGTGCTTTTCTCTCTCAAAATCTGTATAGAATTCATATCTTGAAAGTGGCAAGACCATGCAGAGATAAGGAGTCAGAACAGATCAACAAAAGTTGGAATAAACGGCTCAGATCATCATATAGTGATTATCTTCTGCCATTTCTATTCAGTTTTTGTTTGGTAGTACTCGTGTTTTCTGTGTATTACTTCTTAGTTAACCTTATTAGCATAACCAATCAATAGAACATAGAACATTACAGCGCAGTACAGGCCCTTCGGCCCTCGATGTTGCGCTGACCTGTGAAACCCATCTAACCTAAACTATTCCATTATCATCCATATGTTTATCCAATGACCATTTAAATGCCCTTAAAGTGGGCAAGTCTACTACTTTTGCAGGCAGGGCATTCCACGCCCTTACTACTCTCTGAGTAAAGAACCTACCTCTGACATCTGTCCTATATCTATCACCCTTCAATTTAAAGCTATGTCCCCTCGTGCTAGCCATCACCGTCAGAGGAAAAAGGCTCCCACTGTCCACCTTACCTAATCCTCTGATCATCTTGTATGTCTCTATTAAGTCACCTCTTAACCTTCTTCTCTCTAATGAAAACAGTCTCAAGTCCCTCAGCCTTTCCTCATAAGACCTTCCCTCCATACCAGGCAACATCCTGGTAAATCTCCTCTGCACCCTTTCCAATGCTTCCACATCCTTCCTATAATGCGGTGACCAGAACTGTACGCAATACTCCAAGTGCGGCCGCACCAGAGTTTTGTACAGCTGCAACATGACCTCATGGCTCCGAAACTCAGCTCAATCCCTCTACCAATAAAACCTAACACACCGTACGCCTTCTTAACAACGCTATCAACCTGGGTAGCAACTTTCAGTGATCTATGCACATGGACAC
Source organism: Rhincodon typus (assembly GCF_021869965.1). Lineage (NCBI taxonomy): Eukaryota > Metazoa > Chordata > Chondrichthyes > Orectolobiformes > Rhincodontidae > Rhincodon > Rhincodon typus. Next base: position 33,517,760 of record NC_063332.1, on the reverse strand, counting down.
CGAGATCTCTCTGCTCATCCACACTACCAAGAATCTTACCATTAGCCCAGTACTCTGTATTCCTATTACTCCTTCCAACGTGAATCACCTCACACTTTTCCGCATTAAACTCCATTTTCCACCTCTCAGCCCAGCTCTGCAGCTTATCTATGTCCCTCTGTAACCTGCAACATCCTTCCGCACTATCCACAACTCCACCGACTTTGGTGTTTTCAGATATTTTATTTCGGATACCACAATTATCCCCATTTTGTCCATTCTCTTACCATATCAGCTTCTATATTCAGTTGCTTAAAATGTTCATTTAAGACACACAAGATTTACTGGGATACATTGAGCTCAAATACAGTTGATTGTTTGTAGTGGTTATGCACTTAGCATGGTTTAATTTAGGCAGAACATAACCTGGTCACCTTAGTTAATTGTAGCTTGAATATGAGATGCGTAACGCATAATTAAGTAATTTTTACCTCCGCTTCAGTTTCTTTATCCAAGTCTTAGTTGGTGAACACTGCAAATAAAGACCTCTCTTGTGGCTCTGTATATTCATCTGTTATTTCGGACACGACATTTCACAGGTAACACATGATTTAAAGAATACAGGTAGATATGTATGTTTCCAAAGCTGCAGTATGTGTCTGATTTTGGAAGGTGGTTTCTTGTTGAATTACATTTTGTGATAGTTTAGAAAAACATGGCATTTAGAAGCAAACAAAAGGCCACACTGTTCTCCTTCAAAACTTCTAAAAAGACCATTTAAAATAACTTTTAGGCACAAAGTTCTTTCAGAATACAGTGGATAGCAAAGCTTCAGTAATTTCTGCATATGTACCCATGAAATGTCAGTTGGAGGGATGGGTGACTGAGAGAGCATGGGAGTGTTGGCTTTGCCAGGAAAATTTAGTTTGAATTAATTATTCTAATTTGTGCTGATGTGGTAAGAGATTTTTTTTAAAGTAATCTCAGTGGTATTTATCCTGTATGTCTATCTCTCTCAATCAATCTGTTCTTCTTTCATTTGCCTGCCTTGTTCACTCTCAGTTCCTCCATCTGTCTGTCTTTCTATGTTTGTGTTTCCCCTCCCATTTCTGTTTCTCTTTCTACTTCTCACTTCTCCTCTCTCACACTCTAGTTCTCTCACTCAGTTGTTTTCTTTTTTGTCATCAGTTTATCAGAAGACTAAGGAATTTCACCTAGTTTTATAGGTTGGTTGATAACCACAAGGTGAACAGATAAGTTGCAACTGCAGTTAACAATTTGGCTGTCCTTTTATGAGCAGAACAGATCATAACCAACAACTGTGCCGTATGGTTGTATATCGAAAAAGGCCCTTTGGCCCATCATTTCCTTACCAATCAAAAATAAGCATCTAACCATTCAATTTTATTTTTCAGCACTTAGCCCATAGCCTTGTACGCGTTAGCATTGCAAATGCATATCTAAATATTTCTTAAATGTTGTGAAGGCTTCTACCTCCACACCCTTACAGGCATGAATTTCCAGATTCCCACCACTTCTAGGTGAAGAATCTTTTTCCTCGCATTTCTAAACCTGTGCCCCTTACCTTAAATCTATGCACCTGATCATGCATCCCCCTGTCAAAAGGAAGAGTTTCTTCCAGTCTCTCTTCTCTATACCTCTAATAATTTTATACATCTCCATTTGCCGCTGACCAGCTGATTTGACTAGCCCATCATAGTGCCATAAAGTCTTACAGCACGGAAGCAGACCCTTCAGTCTATGCCAAACATGATCCCAAACTAAACTAGTCCCAACTGCCTGCTCCTGGCCCATATACCTCCAAACCTTTCCTATTCATATATTCATCCAAATGTCTTTTAAATGTTGTAATTGTACCCACATCCACCACTTCATCGGGAAGTTCATTCCACACGTGAACCACCCTCTGTGTAAAAAAAATTTGTATCTTAAGCCTTTTTTAAATCTCTCTCCTCTCACCTTAAAAATGTGTTCCCAGTGTTGGAGTTCCCCATCTTAGGGAAAAGACAAGTACCAACAACTCTATCTATACCTCTCGTTATTTTATAAACTTTGATCAGCTCACCTCTCAACCTCCTCAAAAGCTGTCTCCTCACTGTTTACCACCCCACCATTTTAGTATTTTCTGCAAACTTGCTGATTATGCATCCTTTCTGCAGTTTCTATTATTTCCATCCACTGCACAGGACTGATGAGACCTGGTCAGTATCAGTGACAATGATATTGGAAAGAAGAGACCAAATAACAGTTGATTCTGGGATTCAAACTTGCTTCTCTGAGCGGGATATCATTGCTAGACTATGTTTCCCACTCAGAGTAGCTGTTTAGAGACAGATTTAGATCTCAGCAGGATTATTTGCCTCCTGTACCTTACTCAATCCGGCTTGGATCTTTTACGTCATTGGATGTGACTCTCCTAGAATTCAAGGAGTTGGAAGTGGATGATATATGAAAGGATAAGGAGAATATAAGGTTCTTACTACACAATGGGAGAGTCTTCCCAATTTTTTTATTCTGTAGTTTCACTTATTTGTCCAGAACAGCCATTGCTTATTTATTCTCCATGTAGAAATATTTTTGGGCTCACGTTTTCCATTTTTCGTTTTGCCATTCTCTCATGTGCTGCTTAAAAGCCAACTAGACATTGTCCTGAAGAAGTTTCAAGTAGAAATCGGAATATAATACTGAATGTTGTAGATTTCAATTTATGAAAAATACACAAGAATAATTTGCAGTCCTTTTCCAAATTGTATTGTTAATCTTTATATATACATATATAAAATATATAGTGCACTGTATGATTTCGTGGCAACAAAGAAAAGAAAAACACATCATACAGCTCATAAAATGTTAAAAGCACATTCCCAGTCCAGATTTAAGGCCATTCCATACCACATCCCAAAGATAAGTACAACACTTATGGATTGGCTTTTGAAAAGAGCAAATTGCTGGGCAATAAGGAAATTATGTTCTAGGTCCTCTTTTGTTTGTCATTTATGTAAATGATTTGGATGAGAATATAGAAGGCATGGTTAGTAAGTTTGTGGATGACACCAAAATATGTGGCATTGTAGACAGTGGAGAAGGTTTTTTAAGATTACAAAGGGATCTTGATCAAATGGGTCAATGGACTGAAAAATGGCAGATGGAGTTCAATCTGGATAAATGTGAGGTATTGCTTTTTGGTACAACAAACAGTGGTAGGGCTTATACAGTTAATGGTAGGGCCTTGGGTAGTGTTGTAGAGCAGAGTGACTTAGGGTGCAGGGACATAATTCTTTAAAGTTTGCATCTCATATAGACAGGAATGTTTCAAAAGGCGTTTGGCACGCTTGCCTTCATTGCCCAGTCCTTTGAGTATAGGATTCAGGATGTTATGTTGAGGTTGTACAGGACATTGGTGAGGCTTCTTCTGGAATACTGTGTCCAGTCCTAGTCGCCCAGTTATGGGAAGAATGTTATCAAGCTGGAGAGGGTTCAGAATAGATTTGCCAGGATGTTGCCGGGTATGGAAGGTTTGAGTTATAAAGAAAGGCCGCATAGGCTGGGACTGTTCTCACTGCAGTGTAGGAGGTTGAGGAGTGAGCCATTAGAAGTTTACAAAATAGTGAGAAGTATAGCTAGAGTTGATGGTAGTTATCTTCTGCCTATGATGGGGAATTTCAACACTAGGGGACATATTTTTAAGGTGAGAGGGGAGAGATTTTAAAAGGGCTTAAGAGGCAAATTTTTTATACAGAGGGTGATTCGCATGTGGAATGAACTTCCTGAGGAAGTGATGGATGCGGGTACAATTACAACGTTTAAAAGACATTTGGATAGATATATGCATAGGAAAGGTTTGGAGGGATATGGGCCAGGAGCAGGCAGGTGGGTCTAGTTTAGTTTGAGATTATGTTCGGCATGGGCTGGTTGGACCGAAGGGCCTCTTCCTGTGCTGTATGACTCTGTGACTCTGTTCAGCTCTGCTTGGTGTCACTTTCAAGCAGTTATTCAGATGTAATGCTTAATTCTTAAGTTATGTTACATTACTGTAGTTGGTGCAAGACTGAGAATGCAGAGTGGTAAGTTATGGTTACATATAATATGATTATAGTGTTGCTTAACCCCACTCAGTTTGTGATATAATTCATCCATATAATTAAGTTGGGCTCTTGTTTCCACTCACTAATTTTAGACTGCAGATGAAATTTCCAAGTTGGTGAACAGCTAACCAATAGAATTTAACCATCACCCTTTGACATTCAACGGCATTACCGTCACTGAATTCCCCACTCTAATCATCTGGGGATACTATTGACCAGAGACTGAACTCGACCAGTGGTGGCTACAAAGTCAGGTCAATAGATGGGATTCCTGCAGTGAGTAACTCACTTCCAAACTCTTCGAAGTCTGTGCCCCATCTAAAAGGCATAATTCAGGAGGACCATGGAATGTTCTCCACTTGCCTGAATTATGCATAGCACCAACAACACTCAAGATGCTTACATCCATTCATGCCAGAGCAGCCAGCTTGATTGGCACCCCATCCACCATCTTCAACCTTCAATCTCTCCACCACCAGCATGACGTGGAGGAGGATTGTGCTGGATGGGAGCTGCTCAGGCCTCAGTTCAAAGAAAAGTAAAAAGCCCTTTCACTATACTGGCAGGGTGGAGGCCCAGAAAGATTGGAAGTCTTTGTGGAGATGGAGCCCCAATTAGGGCACAGAATATGGAAATTGTTGAAGCATCATTGAAGAGTCATGGGTGTAGATGGCTCAGAGACTGGACAAGAGGAGGAAAAAAATGAGTCAAGTTGGAAGAAATAACTTCAGTGAAACAGTGAGTCAAAACGGGACAGTTCTGTTTGTGCATTTTGTGAAGGAGACCCATCAGATTTGAAGATTTGGAACAGAATTAGGCTACTCGGCCTATCGAGTCTGCTCCATCATTCAACTTACGACTGATATGTTTCTCAAACCCCCTCCCTGCCTTCTCTCCATAGCTCTTGATCACCTTACCAATCAAGAACCTATCTGTCTTTGTCTTGATGCACTCAATGACTTGTCCTCTAAAGCCTTCTACAGCAATGAGTTCCACAGATTAACAGGAAGTAGAAAGACTATTTGGGATTGTGGGATTATGAGGCAAGACACTGTGGAGGGAACAAATGTGTAGGATTTTTTCAAACATTAAGAATGTTAAAACAGTAATAGCCAGCCTAACTTTAATATAACAACCAAAATAACTGCAGATGCTGTAAATCAGGAACAAAAACAAAGTTGCTGGAAAAGCTCAGCAGGTCTGGCAGCATCTGTGAAGAAAAAAAAAGTTAACGTTTCAGGTCCGGTGAACCTTCCTCAGAACTTTAATTAATCATTGAAAGTATAACGAGCCAGATATGGACTGATTGTAGTTAGACTGCGTCTGATGTCTAACAGCAGCATTTGTTCAAAGTTGTCATAGTACTGGTGCCACATTAATGATTTCTGAGAAATTTATTTGAAATTATGTACACTTAGCTTTGCTGTACCTGTGCAACGTTGCACCATAAACTAAACAGCAGTAATCCACACTCCGAAAACTGTTACCACTTCCACCTATATATTGCACACACATCAGTTCTGAGGAAGGGTCACCGGACCCGAAACGTTAACTCTGATTTTTTTCTTCAGAGATGCTGCCAGACCCGCTGAGCTTTTCCAGCGGCTTCTGTTTTTGTTCCTAATTTACAGTATCCGCAGTTCCTTTGGTTTTTATATATTAGTTTGAGGTTTCCAACATATATGTATCTATGACCGAAAAGAAAGCTGTTTGTCCCTTGGTGCTAGGTTTATGCTAAACAGAAATAATCTGAATGCCTGGTTCTTTTTCTAAACCCTGCTCGTCATTTGCTTTAAGTATTCAACTCATTTGGCCCTCCCATGGCAAAAGGATAGGGAAGTGGGACTGTCTGGAGAGTTCTTTCCAAGAATCAACACGGACATTCTTGGAGCAGAGAAGAAACCACAGATTCAGTACCCCCTGAGAGAAGAAATTCGTCTTCATCTCTGTCTTAAATGGGCAACCCCTTACTCTGAGATTATGCTGTCGGGTTCTTGACTCTCGTACAAGGAGAAGCAACTTTTCTGCATCTGGCCTGTCAAGTCCCCTAATAATCTTGCACAACTCAATAAAGTCACCTCTCATTCTGCTAAACTCTGATGAGTTGTCCAACCTACTTTACCTTATGCCTGGAATCAGCTTAATGAACCTTCTCTGAACTGCCTCCCATGCCAGTATATCTTTCCAGGGAACAAAACTGTTCACAATATTCCAGCTATGGTCTGGCTGGTGTATTGTACAATTTTTACATTCTATTTCCTTTGAAATAAAGGTCAGCAGTCCATTTGCCTTTCCTATTACTGACCTGAACTTACATGCTAACATTTAATGATAAGGACTCCCCAGCTCCCTCCACACTGCACTTCTGAAATCTCTGTCTCTCTCTTCAAGTGCCATTCAGTTCTTCTATTCTTTCCACTGAAGTGCATAAACTCAGATTTTTTCACATTATGTTCCATCTGCCAAGTTTTTGCCCAGTCACTTAACTGATCCATATCCCTCTGTAGACCCACTCTATCATCTTCATTACTTGCCGCCTATTTTGGTCATCTGCAAACTTGGCAAAAATGCATTTAGTTCCCTCATTCAAGTCATTAATACATATTGTGAATAATTGTGGCTCCAGCACTGGTCCCTGTAACATTCCACTAGTTGCATGTTTGCTTATGCTTGCTTGAAGTGATGTACATTTATCCAAGGGGCCCATTCTCATCAAACACAGGAAAATGTTCAATCTTTGTACGTTTTTAAATCACCTGGGAAACTTATGGAGCCGATAGTTTCTGTTGCTGTCTTCATGGCAAAACCTCAGCGTATCAGAGGTAGACAGACAGGATGGTGGAAGAACACAGGAAGCCAGGCAGTCCTGAAGAAAGGTAACACCCAAAATGTTGACTGCTCCTTTCCTCCAGATGCTGCCTGGCCTGCTGTGTTCTTCCAGCCTCCTGTTTGTCTGCCTTAGATTCCAGCATCTGCAGTTTTTTTTGTCTCAGCCAATCAGAGTCAACTTGCCAGCCAGTCAGTGCCCTATTTTTTCCTCGTATAGCGCACTCTGTAGTGATTGTTTTAAATTTGGTTTTCTTGCATTTGTCCTGATCAGTGCAAGACACAACCTTCTGGAGCAAGTCTCTATTTTCGACAGTATTCAAGTTCTGTACTATCAAATAACAGTTTGACCAACATTCATTAGTAGGAGTTATCCAATCTGTGAAGCTTAATCTCAAAAGAGGAGTGCTTCAGTAATTCACTTGAGGGTCTAGGAATTGTTTTGTATCTGATCTTGGGTCCTGGGTGTTGCTGACTAAGTCAGTATTATCTGCCCAGCCCTAATTACTAATGAGCTGCCTTAATTGAACCACTGCAGTCATTGGGATGTTTGATGTGCAACTAATCCTCCAGTTGTTTTTTAAACTGGATTTTTGCTTAAAACAACTTAAAAGGCCCTTTGGTCTTAGGAATTAAAATACTCACAGAATGCTTGGTCAAAGTCTTCAGATGTCCTGTGGCAGGGTACAACATTTGATGGGTTGGGGGTGCAGATTTGTCTATTTTTTTTAAATGGTCCATATTCATTAACAATTTCAATTGTACTAAGACTTGCTCTATAAGAAACATGAAACATATGAATTTTATTTATGTTTTCCCAGCTAGAATAGTCACTATTTTTTTGGAATTTTGGTTCGAAAAGCCTACTTTTTCAAAAAGAAAGTCTTACTCTAATTACCAGTTGAAAAGATGATTTAATTGGTCTCAGTTGTACCTTTCCCTGGATGGGGGCCATAATGCAGTGTTTTTTTTTAGAAACTGTCCCTGCTGCTGATTAAGTTGGATAATGTAACAGTTAGCCATTTCTCTAACAATGAATGAGGCGAGACCAACATGGGACTAATCAACACAGTCAAACCACACCCTTCCAAAAAAAATGGTCACAGTATTTGCTGCTGAGGATCCAGTTACTGAATGCCGAGCCAGTTCTGTTTCCAAGCCAATAGTTAATCTGCGCTGATCAGCTGGGCTGCTTGAATTTTGGCTCAGCAGCTTTAAAGGGTGAAAAAAAGGCAGCCATGGGGTCTTCATTCCTGATCAATGTCCAATGAGCTATGCTGAATAGTACGCAAATATGACTGCAGTATGGTGTCAGGTTTAACCAAAATTCTTCTTGTGCGCTTGAGAGCAACGTAATAATTTGAAGCCTCTTTTGAAATTCATTCTTAATTAGTAGGCTTCAGTGACAAGTTTAGCAATTATTTTCAATCTCAGTTGCCTTGGGATGGCGGTTGTGGATCTTCTTTTGAATCACTTCATGTAGCAGTTTGATATAATTGAGTTGCTCAGTAATCCACTAGAGACGCGGTGAAAAACAAATTGCATTGGGCTGAGATGGTAGTAACATTTAGGCCAAGCTTCTTCTAATGAAGGGTATTACCAACAAGGAGCAAGAATAGGGCACTTCGTCCTTTTACCCTGCTCCATATTTAATAAGATCATAAAATCATAAGACATAGGAACAGAAATTAGGCCATTCAGCCCATCGAGTCTGCTCCACCATTCAATCATGACTGATATGTTTCTGAACCCCATTCTCCCGCTTTCTCCCCGTAACCTTTGATCCCCTTGACAATCAAGAACCTATCTATCTCCGTCTTAAATATACTCAATGACCAGGCCTCCACAGCCTTCTGTGGCAGTGAATTCCACAGATTCACCACTCTAAATCTCCTTATCTCCAATCTAAAAGGTCTTCACTTTACTCTAAGGCCTAGTCTCTTCTACCAATGAAGACATCTTCCCACATCCACTCTGTTCAGGCCATTCAGTATTCTGTAAATTTCAATTAGATCCTCCCTAATCCTTCTAAGCTCCATCAAATATGGACCCAGAGTCCTCAAACGTTCCTCATATGTTAAGCTTTTCATTCCTGGGACCATTCTCGTGAACCTCTTCTGAGCCCGCTCCACGGCCAGTACAACTTTACTGAGATTTGGGGCCCAAACCTGCACACAATACTCCAAATGTGGCCTGACCAGAGCCTTATAGAGTCTCAGAAGTACATCTCTGCTTTTATATTCAAGTCCTCTCAAAATAAATGCCAATGTTGTATTTGCCTTCCTAACTACTGACTCAACCTGTAAGTTTACCTTGAGAGAAACCTGGATTAGAATTCCCAAGTCTCTCTGCACTTCAGAATTCTGAATTTTCTCCCCATTTAGAAAGTAGTCCATGCTTTTATTCTTCTTACCAAACTGCATGACCTCACACTTTCCCACATTGTACTCCATCTGCCACTTCTTTGCTCACTTTCCTAACCCGTCTCAATCCTTCTGCAGCCTTCCCATCTCCTCAGTACTACCTGGCTGTACATTTGTGGTGTTCCACAAGCGTAAGGCTGCCACCCTGAGAGACCCTTTTAACCCCATTCTCTGGCTGTCTGACAGAAAGCCATCTCTATCCATACTAGTACCGTGTCTCTAACACCATGGGCCCTTATCTTACGCAACAGCCTCCTGTGCGGCACTTTGTCAAAGGCCTTCTTGAAGTTCAGGTAGATAACATCCGTTGGCTGTCCTTGGTCTACCCTGCTCGTTACTTTCTCAAAGAATTCCACCAGATTTATCATGCATGACCTCCCCTTGATGAAGCTGTGCTGATTTTGCCCTATTTTACCATACACTTCCAAGTATTCAGAAATCTCATCCATCACAATGGACTCTAAAATCTTATCCACGACTGCGGTTAGGCTAATCGGCCTATCATTTTCCGTCTTTTGCCTTACTCCCTTTTTTAACAGGGGCGTCACGTTCGCGTTTTTCCAGTTATCTGGATCCTCCCTGACTCTAGCAATCAGTAAAAGATCACCACTAATGCTTCCACTATCTCCTCACAAATTCCTTTTCTTGCAATCCACTACCAACATGATTTTCCCAGTCCACCTGCATATTGAAATTCCCCGTAATCACTGTGACTTTGCCTTTCTTACACACCTTTTCTATCTCCTGGTGTATCTTGCACCCCAGCTCCTGACTACTGTTTGGAGCCTGTACACAACTGCAACTATGGTTATTTTACCTTTGCGGTTCCTCAATTCTACCCACACAGATTCTACACCATCTGACCCTACTTTGTTTCTTACTATTGATTTAATTTCATTTCTTACTAATTAGGCAACCCCACCCGCTCTGCCCACCTACCTATCTTTTCGATAAGATGTATATCCTTGGATATTCAGCTCCCAATCCTGATCCTCTTGCAGCCATGTCTCCACGATGCCCACCACGTCATACCTGCCAATTTCGATCTGCGCCACAAGCTCATTTACCTGCTTTCTTATACTGCATGCATTCAGATATAACATCTTCAGTCCTGTATTAACCATCCCTCTTCTCATTGTCATTCGTTTGTCCAGTGTGCTTGAAGTTTGATTCCTAACCCTTTCCAAACACTCTGTCCTATTTGTGTCTGTGCTGGAGACTTTAATAACCTCTCCTGAGTTCTCCTTTCCCGTCATTTTTTTCATATTTTTCCACACAATGGAATCTGCCCCTACAGATGTCAGCCTGTTACTTTTTTCCCCACTGGGGAAAGCTTTACCCTTCCCTTCCCCCTCACTTTCTAGTTTAAAGTCCTGTTGACCAGCCTATTTACCCTTTTCGCTAGAACATTGACCCCAGCTTGGTTCAGGTGGAGACCAGCCCAGCGGTACAGATCCTCCCTGTTCCAATACTGATGCCACTGCCCCATGAAAAGGAACCCCTGTTTCCCGCATTACTCCTTTAGCCACACGTTTATTTCCCCTATTCTCGTGACCCTGTACCAATTTGCATGTTGCTCGGCATCCATCACCATGACAAAATTCATGCCATCTTAAGGGCTTCCAGAAGATGGCGGTGGATAGGGCTTCAGAGCCCGGGTTCGTCCACTCTATCTGCTTTTTTTTTCTCTCTCTTTTCTTGTTTTTTTCTTTTTTTTTATTTTACTTCCCACTTGTTGAAGAGCTCAGTCATGATGATGGCATCAGCGACGGTGAATGGGCTCAGCGAGGACTCATGGCTGCTGGGGAGGAGGCCAGTTTGAGTTCCTGGCAGCATCTGCGTCCTGCGCACACTCAGGGATGAGTTTGGGCCTGGTACAAGATCCAGCTGCTACACTGGCGAGGTGGGCCCGAAGCGGAGTCGAGTTTGGGCCAGTGCGGTACCAGGTGGCGTCACTGACATCTCCATTGGCGAGGTCCAGCAAGGAAGGAGTCGTGGTGACGAGGACATCAGTAGAGGCAAGATGACCCCGAAGCGTGGCCACTTCTGTGTGGCAAAGGGAGCTCATCCCTGGCCGCTAGGCCCATGGAACCTTGGCGGAGCACTTAACAAGAAGGACTGTAAAGTTGAACAAAAACAAAGTTCCTGGAAAAGCTCAGCAGGTCTGGCAGCATCTGTGAAGGAGAAAACAGAGTTAACATTTCGGGTCCGGTGACCCAGAACTTCCCCAGAACTAGTTCCACCACCTTTTCTGAGGGAGG
>NC_063332.1:33486673-33505765 GCF_021869965.1 Rhincodon typus | reverse complement strand
TTCTCCTTCACAGATGCTGCCAGACCTGCTGAGCTTTTCCAGCAACTTTGTTTTTGTTCCTGATTTACAGCATCAGCATTTCTTTTGGTTTCTATTCTGTAAAGTTGAACACTTTTTTCTTTATTTCTTTATTTTTCTGCCTTTATATTCTGTTTTGGTTTACTTTTCTGTGTTTTAAGATGGCGCCAGAGAGTGATGACCCTGTACAACACTTTTTTTTTCCCCACTGTATTTTGTAACAAATCAACTCGGTCACTTTTGTTGATGAGCATTTTTTTTTTTCTCTTATTTTTAAAACTGAATTCAATTTATCAACCTGTCATGATGGACTTGAACATAAATTTCTTGGAATGTTAAACCTCTGAACTGCTATCCACAGCATGCTGTAGAGGTTGAACCTCCAGAACCATAACCACTGAACCTGTGACTTTGTTTTCTATCAGCATTTAATGGAAGTTAAATATTTTTCTATTGGAAAATATGCATGGTCTATTTATTAAACAGTACCGTATTGAATACATTCTTGAAGCCAAATGGTGTATTGTATGTACTTGGTCTAATTGGTTCCTTTGAGGAAGTTTGTATTTTTAGTGCTTAATGGAAATCAACTTCACCCAGCTGAATACTACTTTAGTGTTTTACGGCTCAAATGACAATGTGTAACTGTTCATGCTTATGCAGACATCTAAGCACTGTGTAGGGAAAATTGGAAGAGCGAATTTTTATGTGATCGATTTGGTACTGGTAGAACTCACTTGCCATTATGGACCCAGGAGCAACTTGTAGGTGGATGAAATTCGCTGTCTTATTATGTTATCTGCTCCTCTGATCATGGATCAAATTTTGCTCTGTGTCAAAGAAAACAGAGTGACTTCAGAAGAAAAAGGACAGTTGAAGTCTGAAATCAAGTTTATCAACACCTGATGTTGGAGCATTAGGAAAAGCTGGGATTCTTTGTGCATCAAGACTTTGCACCCACAACATTCAGTGATGTTTGAACTTCTGGAGCAGTGGGTTGCAGCCAGAATGGCAGCATCTTTTTCATTTGTTCACAGGATTGGAGCATCACTGGTTATAGTAGCATTTCTTGCTCAACCCTCATTGCTCAGAAGGAAGTTAAGAATCAATCACGTTGCTTTGGGTCTGGAGTCACGTATAGGCCAGACTGGGTAAGGGCAGCAGATTTTCTTCCCTAAAGGACTTTTTAATAGGCAAATTAGGACAGAACCTGATTTAGGTCGAAGGAACAAGGAGGGCTATAAGTGTAAAGTAGACATTTAAGCTGGAATGGAAGAAATACTTTCATTGTGAGCTAGGGAAGAGGAAGGAAGCAAGAAATGCCACAGTAAAGGTGAGCAGAGGTGGAGTTCCATAGCCCTTGGGATGAAGGGGTGCAGGGTGAGAAAAGTAGCCTCAAGTAACTACAGCAACTCTAAAAACGATTCTTTGAAACTTTGATGCAGCAATCAAAAGCATCAGTAGCTGGCAATGCAATCTCAAGATCTCTAATCAAAATCAAGATCAAAATCCCTACAGCAGCAATGGCTTGGTAGGATGAAATTACTTTCCTGTGTCATGTTAGAAAATGAGCATACAATTCTGTTTTGTTTGTTCAGTTGATTGTTCTTTAATACTGTGAGGATAAAATGTATGAAAGTATTGCATTGTTTGTGAAATGCAGTGGTAGCTCTCACCAGTGTGTAGCCTAATGAAATGTTACAGCACTCCGAGGTTTTTACTTGGTTTAATTTTCATCTGGATCTGGAAGATTAAGGCTTAAAAAGCATCATTCATCGTATAGTTTATAGATTTAAAAGGCCAAGACAAGTCACAACACTGTAGTTTTCATGCTAGAACAGCTAATGCAAAGCATTAATGGAATTAAATAACCAATCATCATGTTAAAATATACTCAGCAAAATCGAGGTCAGAAAATGGCTTAATTTTCATTTAGAATTGTTCGTTCAAAAGGTGAATGTAATTAAATAACTATCTAGAGTATTAAAGAAAGACCTTATCAGATTGAAGATTGTAAAATGAACATGCTTCCATTCAGAGCTGTTATCTTGTGGCGCCTGTGAACACACGTAGCAAAGAAAATTGAATTCAGGAGGGAAGTTGAAAATTGCATGCCAGCATTTCCCTAATAAAATAATGATTTTATATTATTATTGGAGAGTGTTATTTAGGTTAATATAGCTGTCATTCAATGTGTGAAAAATTCTGTAGGACTAGCAGATCATTTTTCACACTTTGGATACAAAAATGTTGTCATTGGGCTTATTTAGCATATTGGTACCCACACACTAAACTAAAATGCAGTCAAGCTAATGCATTCCTTGTGCAATACTATTAATTCATCACCTTCAATTGCTCCCACTGTTGGTGATAGACATGTAACCACAAGTACTTCACTCTACCATTATGCAGCTAAAAATGCTCTCTTCAGAGTTGGGAATAACAAAAGAAATGCAAAATAATTTTCTAGGTACTTTTCACAGTAAAGGCGAAGAATGCAGTAGAAAAATGTCACATGTCCAGCATTACTCTTGACTAAAATCACAGTACTGGAATTAGAGGGTGACGTGATGATACTCGAGGAACAGCTTTTTTTTCTCGTTTTTTTTTTAATAAAGAAGCTGCTCCCATATAGTTTAACTAAAATCTGGACAAATGAGGGATTATAAAATGTCCTCGATTTAGGCATAGATTTGTGCTTTCTCTAAAATAGAGATTTGTTTAAATCTCTAGTTACACCAAATAACATGATAAAGAAAGAGGTCAAAAATAATACTAAATTATGAAGGAAATTACTGTCCCGTTTGTTGCAGGAGAGAACTTTTAAGCTTGTATATCAGATCAATTCTATACCTACTCCCTAAAGGGCTGAATACAAGGTAATAATTGGGTATGATAGGAAGAGGAAGACGACAATTCCAGTTAATTGCGAACAATTTATTTTACTTAAAGTAAGTATGTCCCCTCTGAATAAATATAAAAATTAGCAAACAGAGGAATTAATAGGTAATGGGCAAGCAGCTAATGCAACTAAGGAAATAAAGTAAGTGCCTGATTGATCCCTGTGCTTTAGTGTGTTTTTTGTTAAATTTTCTTCCCATGTTTTCTTAAATAGATTACTAAGCTTTATTTCTATCTCCATTGTTAACCCAATTTGTAAAGTCAGTGCAGTATCATATGATGGTGTCAAGAAGAATCTAGGGTTCAGCTTGCTGATTCATGATGATCTCAACATAACAGTTAGAACCCTATCACTAGCTTCAGTGTTTCTTGGCATGAGAGGGAAAATTAGTTAGAGCACTTTTTTTATGATTACTTTTAAATATCCTTGGAAAACATGCCCTTTTGAATGTTGGATAAAGACTGAAACGGCATCGCATTAAATAGCCTATTAAAATGTCACTAACCAGCTAATGTGGAAAATTGCAAATAAAACTGATAGAACTGAGGCTAATTGCTGGAAAAGCTCAATGTCTGTAGGCATCTGTAGAGAGAAATCAGAGTTCACATTTCAGGTCCAGTGACCTTTCGCCAGATCTGGAAAATTGCAACTTGGGCAAGGGCAACTGTCTTTATCTTGTGTTTGAAGCCAATACTGCTGCCTGTACAAATTGTAAAATATTGCAGATGGCTGGAAATTTGAAATAAAAATAGAAAATACTCGAAATACTCGACATTGCTGTGTGTGTTGCATCTGCGGAGACAGCATTGTAGCTAATGTTTCAGCTCAATGACTTTTCATCAGAACTGGTAGAATTAATAGTAAGATTGCTACTTAGGTTCTCACACTTGTTTAAAAAGAACTGTTGAGTCCAAAATGAATTGGTGCATGTCTTAGTGTACAATGTAACCGCTTAGTGAAATTAGTGGAGATGTTTCTTACATTTGGTGAGACTCAAAAGTCAGTGTTGTTCTGGCAGTTGACTCTCCTTTATATTGAAACCTTCAGGTATCAACACTTCACAATTTCTGAATTGCTTACTATTTACCTAATTAAATAGTTTCTCAAAAGAGAATAAGAAAGCACAGGAACTAGAAGATACCATATATCCCACCGACACTCCTCTCTAACTTTCTCATAGTAATAGTCAGTGGCAGTTTGAGCTTCCTGCATATTATCTGGTATGTTGTTCCATACATTGATCACAAAATGAAGAAGATTTTCCTGTCGAATCCTTTGAAATTGTATTCACTAATGTTAATATTGTCGTGATTTTAAATTTAAGATAATATTCCATGTTTATTCACTACAACTTTTAATATTACGTAGAACTCGGGACCCCACCTCCAATATTTAGTCCTAGCCTGGTAGAGTCTCTTCACTATTCTGAATTGTCACAGTAGTGTAAGCCGTTCTGTATGCCCAGTCTCCTGTTCCGCATCCAATTTTGGGGATCTGTTCATTAGAGTATTCCACTGACATTATTTTTCATTCCTTCTTTTTATTTCAGTGGGGAATTGGCCTCTGTTCATTGCTGCTCTCTGAGGAATTGACTAAGAATAGGAACTTTCTCCAAGAGGGAATGATGCAAACACACAATATATCATGTAGTCCATTATGCACCATTTTGATGTGTATGTGTGTGTATGCAAAAATATGTATATATTAATATTTATATATATATATAAATATTTTGATTTAATTAATTCATGTTTTTTAAAATCTTGAGTCATTACTTCGTTCCCTCAGAAGAAATTTATTAAAATTCATTCTTACCTGAAAAAATATGCTTTTTATCAACATGAGAAAGCATCCAAACTGCTCACGCTTAAAATATTATTTAATTATTTACCTACTTTGAAAAAAATCAATATGTTATTTGAGCAATATTGGCTGTTGCATTAGATTGCATCCTTTTATTTTGTTGCTTCTCGTATGCTTTCAATCTCAGTGTTCACAGTTGCGTGGCTCACAAGGAAAACATTATCATGAATTGAATGTGCGTCCCCCTTGATTTTCCACCCTTAAATGAATGATAATTCATGACAGCTGTCTGCCCACATTTCTAATATGCGGCACCATTGCACATGTCTATTTGCCAAATGCTGAAGATACAAATGTACCACTTTGTACAGCAAAATTGTCTAAGGTGATAGGTTATATTTTGGCCACAAAGTAATGGATGCGACATGGCTCGCAATCTGAACATCCTGACAGCAGACTTTCATCTCAATCATAGCACAAGGCCTCAGATTAATCGATGAAACTACATTTTGGAAAAGGTATTAGCCTCTGAAAAACTGGCATGTATATAGAGCTGGGGTTTCAGGAATGAAACGGAAAGAAAGCGTGATTCCCATCTTGTCCCTGAGAACGTACATTGTTGACTTGTACCTCTTGCTTCAAGGCACAATAAATGGAAATACAAAAAGAAAGATCATTTTTATTACAACTAGCAAATGCTAAATTTAAATAAGCAGTAAACTAAAAATGTTGAAGTCAGAACTAGATTTTCATGTAACATTTACTTGTTTAGGGATCAGTTGAGACACCACAGAAATTTTTTTAACACAAGTTAAATTATCAAAACAACTCCAATCTAGTACATATTTTCTATAAATACATATTTGTTCTGTGGCACTATGTTTGCGGTATGCTATTGTGTTTTGCTTCAATTTATTTTATTTGCTTTAATCCCATTCTCTTCTTTGAATCTCTGATGTAGATAGTCATATGCTACGGCTGATGCTCGCCCCTAAAAGGCTGACTAGATTCTTTGATCAATTGCAATCTTGATCCCCTTAGCCTTGTCCCAATGTCTTCACTGGTCAAATTCCAGCATTATTCTGGATCACATAATTTGCCCTCTGCTCTTCTTTGTTCAACCAAACAATTATTTTTACACCTGGGACAATGGTTTAACCAAGGCCAAATTGGATTATCAACAGTGTAGTTAAGGTCTATTTTATATACTATTATTCACTAGTGTGCTCTTGCATATGCTTTTGAAGATCCAAGTGTCAGTGGCTTATGCTATGTTCTTTTCTTTTTGCTTTGTTCAAGGCTGCTCACTGGTTTTACCCTTTCAAACGTTAATCCCAGTAATTTTCTCTGAATGCTTTCCAGTGACGATTCCTAATTCCTGTGTTTTCCCACTGGTGATACTTTCCACTCTCTGAAGCCTATGTCATTTGACATGTTTGATTTCTTCTGCTCCCAAGGTTTTGAAGAGGTGATGATGCAGAAGATATGTAAGAAAGAGTAGGTGAAAAGGAGGAAAGTGGGAGAAGTAGAAAGAGACAAAAGGCAATGATCCCAAAAGATGAGAGAGGGGAAGCTCAGATGGCACAAAGCAAAAAAATAAAAAATTATCCTAAGTTGTGAAAGAAATGAAAGGTGAGAAATTAAACAGTTTGTGAAGCACAGAAACTTAGGTTTACATTTATATGGCATCTCAAGACATCCAAAAGTGGGTTCCAGTCAATTAAATACTTTTTCAGGGTGGTCATTGACCAGACTTGGGTTTGACATTCACTTTAACTACCTGGGCTAACAATGTGAAAAATAAATTCTAATGCACATAGAATGTACTTCATGATCCCAAACACTGCATTGTACAGCTCTTCATCAAATGCTTCTACCCTATTTCTGTCTTTTTACTGTATGTTCCTTGCCCCACTTCCAGCAATCATTAATATTCACCCTGAATATTTGAGTGTTACTATGATTTCCCAACTTTTGAAATATTCCCTGATGCATATTTTATAAAGTATTACTGCAAATTTAAAGTGCAGTTCGTCCATATTAATGAATGGGTTTCAGTCAAGTATTTATGATTTGCCTTCAAAAGGTGGTGATTCATGCTGAAGTATGAGTCTTATGGGTGCTGAATGTTCAACTGTCTTAGTGACCAATTTTAAGTATAAGGGTGTGTGTCAACAGGTTTCTTTTCCAGGGATGAGTGAATATAGTCATGATCGAAGGTATGAAGGGCTTTTTCCCAAAAGCAGGAGAAGTTAAAGGAGACAATAAACACAAGTTACTACTGTTAATGTAGAAACATAAGAAAATAGAAGCAGGAATAGGCCATTTAGCCCTTCAAGACTGCTCTACCATTGATTTTGATCGTGGCTGATCATTCAACTGAATAGCCTGTTCCCACTTGTCCCCCATATGTTTTGATCCCTTTAGTCGCAAGGGCTATATCCAACTACTCCTTGAATCATACCGTGGTTTAGCCTTGATCACCTTCACTGGTAACAAATTCCATAGGCTCATCACTTTTTCGTGAAGAAATTTCTCCTCATTTCAGTGCTAAATGGTTTACCCCGTATCCTTAGACTGTGACTTCTGGTTCTGAACTCTTTAAGGAAGCATTTTTGGGTTTCCGAACATTCCTTTTGCCTTCTCGTCTCTTCATTTTCTACTTTGCCATGCAATCTGTTGGGACAGGCAGAAAGAAATGTCTGATCTGATGGTGCAGGACAGGTTTAGTGGAAGAACTGGACAACTTCTTCCCTTTTTTCTTGTAAATAATAAAAGATGATTTGTACTAACAGAATTTGGGGAAAATAAAGATATTTGCAACAGAAAAGAGGCAGGTAAATGTTTTCCTCAAAGTTAACAGACCGTGGACATTACTGGAATTTGCCAGTGAAGGTATTTCAGTCATTTTAATTTTTTTAAGAATGATGAACAGGATTGAAGAAAAATATAATAAGATGTAAAGAAAGACCAATGAAATTCATGAAAATATGCACCTCCTATTTGAAGCTAGCACAATAAGCCCTTCCTCAGAAGCTTCTATTATGCCATGAAAAGGCATCACCTCTAGACTTGATCAGGTCTACAGTCAAGTGTGTTAGCATGAACCAGCTTCATTAAGCATGCACATTGATCACAATCAGGGCTGGTCAGGACACAATCAGGACTGGAGATCATGACTATGTTTTTCACCCCATTACTTATTCACAGAATCCCTACAGTGTGGAAACAGGCCCTTTGGCCCAACAAGTCCACATCGACCCTTGGAACATCCCACCCAGACCCATCCCCCTATGACCCACCTAATCTACACATCCCTGAACACTACAGGCAATTTAGCAAGGCCCATCCACATAACCTGCACATCATTGGACTGTGGGAGGAAACTGGAGCACCCGGAGGAAACCCGTGTATTCTATAAAGGTTAATTGAACACAGTCAAGGGATTAAATCTTGGGTAAAGCAGTTGATTATTTTTGTTCAAAAACTGGTAAACCTTTAAAGCAAGTATATCGTAACTGATTTTCTCACAAGCAGGTTTGGTTGAATTGACTCTAGAATGGAGGAATTTTCCTTGTAACGATGTTGGGCCTGGCCGTATTAGTATGAAAGCAGAGATTTACCTTCTCAATGAGTTATTCCTGTTGCCTTGCTTTCTGTTTGGAGAATGACCGAAATACTGATGAGAAAGAAAAACAGAAAAATAATGGAAATCTGAAATAAAAATAGAAAACATGAGAATAGCAGGTTGATCAGTGGCTGAAAGAGAAAGATAGGGTTGTATTAATGATCTCTCATAATTTCAACAGGGTGTTGTGAGCAGAGACCATTTGCAATAAATTGAATACCATAGGATGAGAAGTGATAAAGTTTACATATTTGGAGAAATATAGTTTCTTGGGTTTTTTTTAGGTTCCAATCATGCAATAGAAAAGCAGCCTTACTGTGTCTGGATTTTGATGTATATTTATGTAAACAGTTGTGATTTTAACATATGACTCCCATTTATTCCACGCATGTTTTTGTTACATAAAGTTGGCTATTGAATTTAGGAAAACAGATTCATTAAATACTGGCATCTATCTGGACAGATGAAACAGCCCAAAATAAAATCAAAAAAATATAAAATGGGAAATGAAGATCACCGTGCTGATTTTATGCTTTTAACATTTTATGATTACGTGAAGCGATGACAGGTTTTTCCACGAATTAGAAATCTAATGAGAGTTATTTACCATTCTCCAACTGAGCTACGTATGTAAAAAATCTTACTTAATCACATCTGGTAACCATTTAACTGTGAATGACACTAGATCTCTTTTTTCACCCAGTAAAAGCTGGTCTATCTGAATATTGTTGTAAAAGTAGAAGGCTATCATTCAGTGTCAGGATTAGCGAGGATTTATTTCCTTTTCTGACCTGAGGCATTTGCTGAACTTGGTCAGAGCACTATTTGTGAGTCATTTCATTCCCTTTGGAAGCAGCAGAAAATTGAAAAAATTAAAATATCAGGCAAAGTTACTCTTTTTTTTGAAGAGATATTGTCTACTTGAACAGGCAGATACTGCCTATGTTTTAATTGCCTATTCAAAGAATAAAATTTCTGACAATGCATCACTCCCTTAGTACTGCACTGACAAATCTGTTTAAGTCAAAAGCTCAAGCCTTGCCAGGTTCAAGGGAGGTTGTGCGGAATGGCTGAATATGCAATCTTCCAACTTCAGAAAGAATACTGTGCTTTACCAGACTGGCAATTAAAAATAAATTAATGTATGGGCAAAGTTACGGTTCCATTGTTTTAAATGACTTGGGAGGTTTTACAAGATTATGCTTATTCCAGGGCTGGATTTATTTTCACAGTATTTGTGTTTGAATGAGAAGAATATTTGGATTAAACACATGCTAAATGAATGCTAATCTTATAAGACTAAACTGCATGGAAGTTTGGATGTGGTGCATGGTTTTGGTCCCCATTGCTGATGACCAATATTTGAAAGTGCCAGGAAGTGCTAGCCAGACAGTTATTGTTTTATCACTGAAGTATTAATTAGGCACCTCTTTCATGGAGAAGTATATGTGGGCTCCTGATAACCACTTCTTGTAAAGGTATGGAGTGCTTCAGTTGACACAGCAGCAGACTTCAAGATGGCTAAGGGATGAAGGAAGAGAGTGGCCAGGTTTCCAGGTATGGTACTGGAGGTCCTGTAGTGGAGGTCCAAATGAAACTTGGTGTGCTATATTTTCAGATGGGAAAATCATCGCTTCATTGTCTGACTCTCCTGTAGCTGGTGCTACTCTGTACCTGGCATCATGTCCTCCTCCAGTTTCTTGCTCAGGCCAAAGGGAACCCCTAGCTAGATTGCAGTGACTAAGTCCTCCACATTTTCTGTTGGATTGACTAGGTTGGGATTGTTTTTGCTAGAGTTCAGATGAGTGAGGGGGGATCTCATAGACTCTTATAAAATTCTAACACGACTGGACAGGGTAGATGCAGGGAGGATGTTCCCGATGGTGGATGTGTCCAGAACCAGGGATCACGGTGTGAGGATTCAGTGTAGAACATTTAGGACAGAGATGAGGAGACATTTCTTCACCCAAAGAGTGTTGAGCCTGTGGAATTCATTACCATAAGTAGTTGATGTGAAAACATTGAATGTATTCAAGAGGTGACTAGATATAGCACTTGGGTTGAATGGGATCAAAGGTTATGAGGGGAAAGCAGGATTAGGCTATTGAGTTGGATGATCAGCCATGATCGTGAAGAATGGCAGAACAAGCTCAAAGGGCCGAATGGTCTCCTTCTGCTTTTATCTTCTATGTTTCTGTGACCTGTGGAAGGTGTAGCAGGACGGGGCTTTTTATATCAAGTTTCCAAAGAGAGTCCAAAGTAGAAGCTGGATAAGTGCTTAGCAAAGTGTCCCAGAAAGCTTCTCATTGTGTTTCAGATGTCTTCTTCACAGTTCAGCTACAAGCGAGTCCCTTGAAATAGTGGTTAAAGTCAATATCAATGTCATGTTTAGTCCCAGACAGAATTTACGACAAAAGGTAACCAGTGAAATGTTATGCGTCATCTTAATGAGTGCTCGAAGGCACTGTAAGTGCCTGTTCAATGAACCTCCTCCACCACTCCCTAGCACAGCCTTCAAAACATTTAGAGATGTTTTGTGCTGAATGTGGCCAAATCTGTTTAAGACTCCATCTGGCCACTCGGGATACTCTTTGGTGCTGAAAGCTTTGAGGTAAAAAGAACCACCCTGCTTGTTGTTCCGAGTTAGGTACTCCATTGATTTCATGCGGTTTGGCTTGTTAAGGTGGAAACTTACAAATCAATTCCAAAGAAGTTCAATCACTGAGTTGAACTGTCTATTTTCGAACTTTTTTGCACCATGATGGAATGATCCTTTTTTTTTTCTTGGCTCATGGGAACGTGGTTTTAAAATCCAGCAGTGCCAGCTGATGCAGATCCCAGAAAAAACAAGGGTATGTTTTCTGCCCTAGAGAATCTACAAGATTGACTTCCCATTAGTTTTACGCGCTTAGCAGTGAAGGTATCTGTATGTGAAGCACTTGGATGTTTCATTACATTTTCTCATATTTTCCAACATAAGTCTCCCCACCCACCATGCAATTCCTGTGGCTGACAGTCGTCAACAGGGAGGAGAATCAAACAATAAAATCTGCGATTGGATACAAATCAGCTCTGCCTGTGGTGAGCCCTGCTACCTTCAAAACAGATCATGTTGGTAATGCTAGTTAGATCAGTAATTCTGTGAAAAGGAATGATTCATTAATATTCCTGATTGTACTCTTCATTGGATTGAATACCTGTATTGTCCAGTTTGATGTTTGCTTTTTGTCTAGGGTGACTAAAATGGCCTCATTTACTCCACGTTTACCAATTTGGGAGACTGATGACATAGCACACTTTTAGGAAATGTAGTTTTCAACAGGGGATTCATTAAGGTAAAGGTCCAGTCTTGGATGCACCGCAGCAGTGAAATGCCTCCTCTCCTCATGCCATCTGGCATGATCATTGATCTCCCTGAGTCTAGAACAGCAAGCTTATCTCACCTAATTCTACCCGTGAAGAAACTCACTTTCCAGATGTGATTTAAGCAACACTGGAACCAGAGTTTGTTCAAGAATTCGAACTCCTGTATCATAGAATCCCTACAGTGTCGAAACAGGCCCTTCGGCCCAACAAGTCCACACCGACCCTCGGAGTATCCCGCCCAGACCCATACCTCTATAACCCACCTAATCTACACACTATGAGCAATTTGGCTTTGCCAATCCACCTAACCTGCTCATCTTTGGACTGTGGGAGGAAACTGGAGCACCCGAAGGAAACCCACGCAGACATGGGGAGAATATGCAAACTCCACACAGACAGTCGCCCGAGGGTGGAATCGAACCCGGGTCCCTGGCGCTGTGAGGCAGCAGTGCTAACCACTGAGCCACCGTGCCGCCCTCTCCTTTAGACTTTCGTAGGGAATATAGCTTACCTGTATGGGTGTTTGACAGATTCTTCAAATTGCTAGCCGATTAGAAAGTTTCATTTTCTAGTTGTGATGACTGAGATTGTACTAAATAAAAATGGAAAGAACTATGGATGCCTTAAATCAGGAGCAAAGACAGGAGTTGCTGGAAAAGATCAGCAGGTCTGGCAGCATCTGTGAAGCAAAAATCAGAGTTAACGTTTCGGGTCTGGTGACCCTTCCTCAGAACCCGAAACGTTAACTCTGATTTTTTTTTTTCCTTCACAGATGCTGCCAGACCTGCTGAACTTTTCCAGCAACTCCTGTTATTCTTTGTTGTTTGTGACTGAGGTTGTGATCAGTCATTATACAGGTCATCGGAAGTATAAATAAGATGAAGATGATTAAGCTATTCATATGTGGTCAACAAGAGTAGGAATAGACTAAACAGATACAAAATAGACAAATGTCAAACAAGATTATAGATTTGGGAAAAAATTCCCAAGGAATACTGTGGGGGGGAAAAATGTTCTCGGTAACAGCGATTGATCTTAATTCAAATTACGCTATTAAAGAGTAGTCGGTTTGACAACTGTCGAGAAGTTATTGAGGATTATAAAACTCTAATAATGCTTCCGCATTTTTATTTTCAAAGGAGCTTGAAGAAGTAAGTTGTATCTGGAAAATAGCAAGTGATGTGCATAATCATGCACAAAATGGGCTTGGCTTGTTCATGCTGTAGATTTTCTAATATGTATGAGCTCTTGCTCTGTGATCACATGCACATGCACAGCAACTGTAGTATTACTGCTAAGCAGTTTCTGTGGTTGGAAGACCACAGGATCACTTATCTCAAAATATTTCAACAACATACTGATAGAGCACATGTCTAGATCATTGTCTACCTTTGCGCAATAGTCTAATTTCTGTATTAAATTGAATCTGATGTTAATCTGCCAATTTATTTTATATAAAAAGAAACGTGCATCTGGTATGGTGCAGATTTTAATAGAATTTTTAGAAAGCAAAAACATAAGAAATCGGTCTAGACTAGGACAGCGATGTCACAAATGAACCATCCAAATGTTGTGGAAAGTGGAATCATCATCAAATCCCTACAGTGTGGAAACAGGCCATTTGGCCCAACGAGTTTACACTGACCCTCCAAAGAGCATCCCACCCAGACCCTATCCCTGTAACCCTGCATTTCACATGGCTAAACCACCTAGCCTGCACATCCCTGGACACAATGGGCAATTTAGAATGGCCAATCCACCTAACTTGCACATCTTTTGGACTGTGAAAGGAAACCAGACCACTGGAAAATCCAAGCAAACACGGGGAGAATGTGCAAACTCCACGCAGGCAGTCGCCCAAAGGTGGAATTGAACCTGGGTCCCTGGCGCTGTGAGGCAACAGAGCTAACCACTGAGCCACCGTGCTGCACCATGGAATAGGTGAATAAGATTCTCTAAACTGAAGCAAAAGCTATAAGCAGTAATAATACATCGGAGAGATCAGATTGAAAAGAAGAATGTTTCATATATCCTGTAGTTATATTTTAGACTTTCTGTGGTGATATTTTCTAAGAATATAGTGAGTATTGAATTCTCTTGGGGCGAGAATGACTAGAGCTCTGCCTTATGACAGCACTGCAAAAGAATCTTCTCCACAAAATTATCTGCCTCTGAATAGTTTTAAACCATAACTCAATGACAAGAAAAGATATACTGAAAGATTCTTAAAGGAGTTGAGTATCTGATTTTAGAATACTTAGGATGTAGTAACAATTCAGTTGAATGTATACTCTCCTCAGATAATAAAAAAAAACATTATGAAACCCCTGATGTCTCACTGAATGTGTTATGTGATAGAGAAAATGGAATACTGTACTAAAGCATTTGAATCATGAGAGAATTATGTGAATTAGTCAACAGATTTGCAGATCAGAACCCTTGCGTTTGTAACAGGGAGAAAGACTATGATTTCCAATTCGATTGAGTTCAAAAACAAAACAGAATTAACACATATTCATGGAAAATACTGATGAAAAACCTACTAAACATGCCATAATGACATTTAGAAAGTGAAGTGTCAGTTGCTGTCCTGCATAAAAATGTTTGTTTTAAGAATAGTTTAACTCTTAATTCTGACCATTGCATCTGCCTCTAACCGTGTAATCAGAGCAAAGTCTGTTACTGCATTGGAATATCCAGTCAGTGAATTCTTTGCAAGTATATATTTGATCAAAAGAAGTAATTTTTTTCTGAAATATTTTTCCAGTAAGTTCATGAAAGAGGTTAATTTTTTTAATCTTAAGAATGATGAGGCTTAATATGAATGCATTGTAATACCACACTTTGCTAACTAGTTGATTGTTGCTGTCTATATTTTGCTATTAGTAGAATGATTGGTCTCAAAAATTTGTTCTAATTCACTTCTTCCAGGATTAAGCAAAGTGACATTGAATTTTCCTACTGTCCATTTGTAACTTATGAAAAATCCATTTCTGCATTTTATGTACAAATAGCTTACAATGTAGAGCCAGTTATAACCAGTTTATTTTTTAAATAGTAGTTTGAAGCAGTTAGAGTCATGTAATAATGATTAGCTGAAGCTGAGCTTGGATTTAAAGAATAAACTAACAGTTGAAGGTACAAATTTGACAGTGAATTTAGAAGCAATTCCAACTCTACCATGTTAAAACAGAAGTACAGGATTATACTTGCTTTGAAAGTTACAATAGATACTTAATCTAATGAAGAGTAAGAACTGTGTATACTCTTCGAATGATAGAAATCATATCAGACATTTACTCACTAACAGATTAGATGTAGCTAATTCATTTTTCAACATAACTGCAGTCCAGCCTTACTATTTCAAAGTTTTCTTGCATTTTAAAATGTTGAATTATCCAGTAATTAAAACTAATTAACAAACAATGCAGCAAAGTGAAATTGAATCATCATGTTTCTTGAAATGGCTTTCAATTAAGAGTAAAATGTATTATTAACATTTTAATTTGTAAAAAAAATTTTGCATCTATAGAATATTCCGTAAATACAGCATTCCTTCTTTTTCCCTTAATCTCCAGACGTCTATCTCCCCTCCCCCTTCCCCAGAGCTACACTTTCTTACTAAAATTGGAAGGTGGGTGTCAGAAATGCTAATTTTGAGTCCTCCGTAGCACCTTCATTCATAACTGTGATATGCCATAATTTTTTATTATTGCACCAGCTTAATGTCTGTCTTAAGTTCCAGTCTGCCACTTTGCCAGATATTTTTTGTATGTATCTAGGTTACAGGTGGTTACTGTAGTTATGTACACTTGTTTTCATGGTGCACTGTGCACTTAGTGCACAGCGGGACCTGCAATTTCATCCTCTTTGCCGGGAAAATGCTCGCATGTGCTTTTCTGAAGCTCATATGGTTTCAATTACCATTTGATGGTAACGCCAGAACTGGGCTTTGTGTGTTTGTCCTGTGAGAAAGATCTGGAAGGCCCGACATCTGCTTCTGATTATTGCAATTGCAGGTTGATAGAATAAGCACGGGGTGAGGTGGGTGGGATTTCCTTCCGGTGCTTTCCGCTAGTGCTGTAATGTGCTTCACTTATGTAGCTAGTCTTTTAATCATTCTCCCTTACCAACATTTGGTCTAAATTATGACTTGCAATTAACCTTCTATGGTCTTTTCTGGAGTATGTCAAACATAACTCAACTTCTAACACTTCTTTTTCCCCCATATTTAAAATGACAAAACATATACGACAGGATTTTATGTAGTTGGACATTATTTAAAGAAAAGAATTAAAATCCAGTTTGTTGAATTTCTGTTCTTAGAACCAAAAACAAACTGCTTCAATGGAGCAAGATTTCCTAATCCCAGAACAACAAAACTCCTGGGGAAAGAGTACTTTTTCCAATAACTCATTTTCAGCATGTACGAGGACTGTGGGGAAATCTAATGATAATTGTTTAACTGCAACCATTATTAACCCTTTCTTCCAAAACCAAGCAGAAGTTATTGCAGCTTCCATAATATGTAAAAATGTTTGTATTTCATAAATGTTTTTCAGAAGTATTTATATTAGGGGTTCCTATTTTTCCATTCAGAAACCTTAGACAAATGCTGGCCATAATAATGAAGTGAAGCCTCTTGCATCAGACTTTCTGGTCACAGATCTCTTATTGCAATGAAAATTATCACAGTGTTTCTATCACATGTTTCATTGTGATTAAGTAGAAGAACTCAAAACTCAGTGAGATAAAAATCTGTTAATAAAAATGACCGGACGAATTCCCCAAAATTAAATTAAAATAATGTTTAGCAAATAACCTGATATTGTTTCGGTGGAAAAAACAGATCTTGTATTTAAATAGTGTATTTAATGCAGTGGAACGACCCGAGTTATTTCATAAGTGCATTATCAAACAAAATTTGACTTGATTAGGTCTGTGAATGTTTTTCAAGTCATGTTAATGCCCTAGTTCTTGTAAATAATGGTTGGCTAAAGCAACTTGAGAGCTTGTTATTGTCAGCAAGAATATTTTTTACTTTAGTAACTCTTTCACATATCTGTAGTTCTACAGAATATTTAATTTTCCATCCCCCTTTCTCCAAGCTGTATCCTATTTACACAATATATAAGCATGTGCACAAACCAAAATTAAATCATTACTAAGTAATCTTTGACATCTGGAACATAAAACAGTTTTCAACTGTTTTCTGATATCCTTCAGAATGTTGTTATCATATAAAGAGTTGCAGAAAGTTCCTTGAGGGAAGATTAGTAAGTAAATACTTCATACCCTTTGTTACATGCTCCACCCCTCACTTCTAAGTCATTCAAACTATAAAGGATCCAAGTTCAATCTTAAGTATTTTCTAAATTAGAAGTGCTACACTTTTTCTTAGCAAGAAAGTGAACAGGACAGACAGGTTTTCTCCTCCCAAGCAGTGTTCAAGGAATCTCCCTATAAAAGCAGTTTCTAACATCAGGTGAGGACAGGAACAATGACTGCTGTGATACGTATTTGACCTGTCAGTGCTCACTAGGTTGATGTGCTCGTGAAGGGTGGCACACACTTTAAGAATTACAAGAGTCTGTTGACGCATTGGAAATTATATTTAATTTTGATTGCACAATGGTGACAGCCAATTTCAACATGAAAACCTCAGTTCTTGAACTGACTGTTCGACGTCCTGAAAATGTCTCCTGCAAAAGGGGCATGTGCAGTACCCCTGCCAGTCCTGCTAGTTGATGATGTGCTGTCCTGTTGTTCATAATTTATTTTGCTTATTTTGGCACTGCCATGTTTTTTAGTGGCAGGGCATTTCGCAAATGTGCAGCACTTTCTGCATGCGCGTTGTGAAACTTTTGAGTGTGTCAGGAGATCCAGCCTAATATTAAACTCATGTAGTTTCTTTTAACATGAGTCATCAAAACATCTAATTTGAGATGGGTCTTTTTCATAGTGCAGAAACATGTACATAGCTCTGATAGCCATCCTCCCTGCACCTGCACGCTAACCACAATAATTCAGGTACAGCTAATGCATTGAACAAATCACAGCAGGACCGTTCTACTTCAACAGAAAAGGCCTTGTCTCCAAAAAAAATTATCAAATTTGTCTCTTTGTATGCTGTGCCATGAATTAAATGAAAAGGAATAATTTTACCATGTTCTTTATTCGTTACCTTTTATCTCTGTAATCAATATCATTACCAAGCAACTGAAACATGGCCATCACTTTTACCTTTTTGGTAAGTGCAGTTAAAATGCCACCTGCTTTAGTTTCTCGTGATGTGAAAACTAATTTGGTTGTTCAAAGGAGGGCACTGCCTGCCTGTTACATTGCAGAAATCAAGTTTCAAATTTGCAGCTTGCATTATGGACCATGAGTTTGACATCCAGAAGTGGCAGATAGTCAAATCTACTCTGCATTGCCTGATAATTCTGTGTCATTCTGTTGCAATCATCCTGTTCCGCTGTGAAAAAAATGTGTTGAAACTATGCCAGGCTACAGCGACACCTCACACCCGTGTTGACTAAAGTCAGGGAGTCACATTCACACCAGAGTCTGTGGTACAGGCTTGCCAGTTTATCCAGACTATTAAATAATGCATAGGGGTGAGGAGTGAAGGAGTACTGAATACACTGAAATTGCAAAGTTAAAACAAACTTACTACAGGACTTAATTCAGCTTTCACATACTTTCTGGAATGTTGAATAAATCTACAAGGTGATGGCAGTTCCGCTGATAAAATTGGATGTAGTCGTGTTTTTTGTCGATTTTGCAGAAGTTGCTATTCATCACTTCAAAAGCAGTCTTTAAAAATTGCAAAGAGCTATTTCTGAAAATTTGGCATGTGTTGAAAGGTAGCGTTGTGTAGGATTTGATTTTGTATTTCAAAAAATGTAGCTTAAGCAGGCAATCAAAGAGCAAGCCTGTCTTTTCATCTGAAGTCTGTCTACTTTACTGTGGCTTTAAATTAAGTGACACATCTCTAGAAATCAGTGCTGCCTTGTGTTGATGCTCACGCACCATAGACCATGCTCGAGCTGTTATTGTGATGTGATTTCAGTCAGATAGATGTATTTGAACAAAGATCTATGAAAGACGGGAGGGACAGTTGCCCTTCGGTTCTTTTGCATCCTGGACAACGCAAAAGCAATAATTTAGATTTATACTGTATCTTTCCTACATGCATAATCAATTAAATTAACACTGTGCCAGAAAAACAAATAGGAGGAATGCTCTCTTGATGTTGTGTAGCCACTCGGCAGTTTGGGAGATACTAGTGCAGTGCAATAAATAGGCTGCAGAAAAATCTTGGATGCACTCTGTGGTGCAGTAAACAGGCTATGCTCAACAAAGAAATATTAGA
>NC_063332.1:33431611-33486273 GCF_021869965.1 Rhincodon typus | reverse complement strand
TCTTTTCTCCTCTACAGATGCTGCCAGACCTGCTGAGCTTTTCCAGCAACTTTGTTTTTGTTCCTGATTTACAGCATCCAGTTCTTTTGGTTTTTATTTAATATTGGAGGGAATTTTGGTTGGAAGTTTAAAGGGAAAGGTAGAGGATGAAGAGGGCCATACGAAGTTGGATTGGTTTAGAACATAAGTTTCAGAACATTGGGTCTGGCTGCCAATAGTGAGGAGATGGAGACAGAAAACAGAATTCCTGTGAATATATCTACCCCTCAAGTTACTGCCTGTAGTTTACTCCCAGATAGGTTATTTCTAATATAAACCATCTGAACCCACAATTACATTACTGTCTATCCCTTGCTTTCACGCATCTTTAATTCCTTATACCGTATAAGCTATCTAAATTTCTTGATTTGATTGAAGCTCCTTCTTAACCTTAAGGTATTGGGTATTCAATATACACCAGTAAAATGATGGACAGTAATGTAACTGAGGAATTCAGGTGATATATGTCAGGAAGAACAGAGCTGAAAGTGAACTATAGACAGTTGTCTAACTAATGTGTTCATGAGTGTCACCAATCATGTGATGTCATTGATTTAAAACATTTTACACTAAAGGATTAAGGTTCATGACTAAGCTATTTGGAAAAGTTGCAGTTGGAAAGTTTCAGTTTATTATTCTATTGTATTGTGGCATTTTTAATGACTTCATTATTGTTATAATGCATGTACTGAAGTGGTCCTGCAGTTCTCAAAAGTTTAATTTGTGATTTTTTTTGTTACAAAAGAAAGGAAATTTCTGCCTTTATGAACTTTCTCACTCATATTTATGGATATTGTAAATGACACTCCAAGAGCATCTGCATTGAATTCTTTAGTTTGCTGTTTCTATCATCTGTGTGATTTATCAGTGCTTTTTAGTTTTGGAAATGTGCAGAAGGTTGCGTAGAGGAGGAAGGAAGGGTGAATAAGAATCTGTTTAGCATCACCACAGCCCCCTTAACAATTCTGCAGTTCAGTATTCCTGTTTTGTTTTAGTACCTCGAGTATTACTGTGCTGAGCTGCAAAAGAAAATGCAAGGCTTGTGATTATCAGAACACAGGACTCATTGGTTTAACAAACCTTGTAGGAACGTAATCCTTTCAACCTTTCCTTCAAAACATTGGTGTCTTAAAGTATAAAGCACATTTACTGCAATCTTCTAGTTTCTACTAACTTGCTATACTCAATAACAGTCATCAATTCTTCAGCTGAAGTTAGATGTTATAAAATGATCCAATTATTGAGCAGTTATTTTAATTTGTATGTCATTTCAAATGATATATATTCAGATAACATAAAATACTAAACATAAGTTGTTTGTCTTCAGGATCATTATATTTCACATACAACATGGAAGAAGACAGTGGCAGAATTGGTTCTAGGAAATTAAAATAAATAATTGGTAATGTAGGAATATTTGGATATCTAGGAAAAAACAACCTTAATGTTTAGACAGTCATTTAGCAGTCTAGATTGGAGTATTCCTGAAAACAAGACATATTTGTCGAAGCTTTTTGTCTTGCGTTCATCAGCGCCAGGGAGAATTCACCAGATGAATGGTAAATTCTCCCTCCTCACCGCTCTGTAATGTTTGACACAATTGCCTGTGAAATCCTTCTCCGTTTCCTCTTTTCTGTATGCTCTGCCTGTACACGGTGCCACCCATACCATACATGCTGCAGCAAAAGGAACAGCAACAAACATTTTTCTCCTTACTATTGCCTCTAGATTTCCTTAAGAATCTGACTTTTGACTTTAACTCATTATCTTCCCTTATTTGCACACTCCTTTTCAGTGGTATTTTCTTAAGACACAGGTCAAATTCTGCAAACAAGCAGATGATACTAGTTTTTACATTCCCCACAACTGCTTTCTGCTGTCAGACTATTTGTCTGAATTCCAACACGACATGAGTCAGAACTTCCTGCAGTTCAACATTGGAAAGACCAAAGCCCTTGCCACAAAGTCAGTTCCCTTGCCAATGATTTTGTCCTTCCTCCCTGGCCTCAGGCTGAAGCAGATTGTTTGTAACCTTGGTGTTCTATGATGGGTTTCAGACTTCATATCTTCTCTACCTCTGAGGTGGTCTACTTTTAATACTCCAGCATTACCCAAGTCCACCCTCGCCTGAACTCCCTTTAAATCTCCATGACAAGGCACTGTCACATCCTTAATCAACCACGCAAAAACTTCTTGCTAGTTTCTACTCTCCATAAACTCTGTGTCCTATTCAAATGGATTGTGTTGCCTCTCTGTCCTTTGCACCATAAATTTTAAATCCTTATGCTCATCTGTAAGACTGTCCGTTCTTTTATCCCATTCAATCTTCAAAATGTCCTTCAGTCCCATATTCTCTTTGAAGTCCCTGTTCCTCCTATGGAACATGACTTTAATGCAGTGATTCACTTGTCTTCCTGGTCATCTTAATAATTGTCAAGTGTCAAAGTTAGGGTTAGGAAATAAAATTTTTGAAAGAGTATGTCCTCTGTGACTCCTTTCTAAGCTTTTTTTAACCTGATGGATTTTTTCGAAATTCTTTAGATTTCATCTACTCTAAAATGTGCTTAATAGACATGAGATCCTGGACTTCATATTGTGTCTTCTATCAGTTATGTTTTGGCTTGTCTTTTCTAGTGGTACATGAATAGATTTAACAATTTGATTGGTGGCTTGTGTTCTATGTAACTGCTAAGTTTTTGATTCTAGGAAAACTGTTGACAATGAGATCCATTGACCAGTTTGAGGTAATACAGGCAGGAAAGTGTCCATTTTCAAGTTTGAGAAGATTTAGTTGTATCTCAGCATATTTTTACAGTCTTACAAATCAATAAAGATTGTCAAATGGCAATGCATTCAATAAAGCCCAAAAGCAATATGAATTCTGCACTTTTGTCTCGGATTCTCCAGCATCTGCAGTTCCTACTATCTCTCATGAATTCTGCACTAATAGGATATTGTCATGACCAAGTATCAAGTTTTTTCTTAGAGTAGTCTGTGAGCTAAGAATTTGTGTATCCTCCATATGTTTCAAGTGCTTCACTTTAAAAGTAAGCAGCAGCACAACTTTATATTTTAAAAATTGGTAAAAGGTTACTTTATTTCGCAACTAAGACTGTATTATGTAAGTAAAAAATGAAGTTATTAGATAAAATAAAACATAAAGATTTAAAGGAAGGAAGGATAAGACTTATGTATGAAGGTGAAAGTGGGATCAGTCTCTACTATCATTGCAGGCCTGGTCGCTTGAAGATCCTCTTTTGGAAGTGAAAAAGGTGTAAACTGGAAGTCAGTTTCCACAGCCTTCATAACTTTTGTAGTTAAATATTTGGAGGTTGCTCCAAAATGTTGCCTGAGCAGAGCAGGTCCAGGTAGTGGGTAAAGGCTGTCTTCTTCCAATTTAAGGACAATGCAGATAGTGGTTCTTGGTTATCTGGAGCTGCTTTGGAAGTCTTTCACTGCCTCCCTATTGAGAAACAATTGCTGTTTTAAGATGTCTCGTGGTGTTAAGATGATTGCCTTCAAATGGCTGTTATTTGCCAGTCCGGTTCACTTTGTTGCAGCCATTTTGTTACTGCAAATGCTAATTTTGATAATCATTGTTCTATAAACCAATGCCAATTGTGATCAATAAAAGCAAAGTACTATGGACACTGGCGATCTGCAATAAAGACAGAAAGTGCTGAAGGAACTCAACAGATCTGGCAGCGTCTGAAGAGAGAAAGTGAGATCACATTTGGAGTCCAATATGACTCTTCGTCAGAGTTCCTTTCTAATGCAACTCACTGCATCTTTATGCATGTACCGAGCAACGAGAAGAGTTTCTTGCTAATCGAGAGGATTATACCTTTTTTAAATGCATTACTAATAACTTGCCTCATTAATATTCAGCTTCTTCTCTTACTAGAAGTGCTGAACAAGCTATATGTCAAGAATTACTGAAATGGAAGTCAGAGCAGGTTCCTGTCGACTTCACTTCGCTGCTGGCTGCGAGGAACCTCCATGTTGCTCAACTCAAAAAGGGCACGATCCATGGGCATCAGCCGCATGTAACCCTCATTCATTGGCCTCTAACATTTGCCAACCCCTCATGATCCTCAAGGCACATCTTCCGTCAACATGCAGGTTACTCAGGAAGCACAGAGCATCCCATATCATCAGACAGGGAGCTGCAAACACAGTGGTCAGGAACTTGAGATAACAAGGTGTAGAGCTGGATGAACACAGCAGGCCAAGCAGCATCAGTGGAGCAGGTCATCGCCAGGGACTTTTCATTGAAGTCAGTCAGAGGTTGAGGATAAATACCATCCTGGGATGAGGGAAGCTCAAGGTGTACAGGGAATACACAGAACAGTATCGGAGGACATGGTACGCTACAGTGACGGGATTTGTTGGCAGTGAGCGGTGTCGGAGTTTAAAGGGGCAGGGAGACGAAAGTTCAATGTGATGGCTCTCCACATGGCAGGCTGAGGGTTGGGAGTCTGGGGTTCCAGGGCTGGTGACTAGAATATGCTGCAGGATGGAACAAGGTAAAAGGGGACGTGGAAGCTCTGGGATGTACCTGGTGCTGATGGTCTCTACCATGAACTTTCAGTAGATGTGAACCGCAAGTGAAAAGTGGCTGGGACCATGCCCAAGGTGTGAACGTCATTTTGGGTGAAGGTGTCTGCTGCATGCTTGGGCGTTGAAGGGGCAAATATGTGAAGGAGACATTTGCAAACTTCAGCTGTATTTCATTTGCAGTCATTTCTTCCGCATGCAGAGTGAAAATACGTCAGCTTCAAATGCTGGTCAAAGGTGAATTGCACCATGCTGTTAGTGCTTGGAATTGTTGTCTCAGTATTGATCTGATCCTCAACTCCTCTTTCCTGCCTTAGCCCTATAACACTTGATTCTCTCACTAATTATAAATCTGTCTATCTCAATGTTGAATATGCTTCAACCATTCTCCTATGTGCCCCGAGCAGCATGACTTTGTAGCTGCTGTGTCATTAGGTTGCCAGTGAAGGCAATGCTGGATTGCTACTCTTGACCGAGTGTACAGCAGCCTTTTAAAGATGATGTGGGTACATGGGATGTTGGGGTATCAGCAGATATCCGAGAGCAATTTCTCCCAATTTACTCTGCCCTCTCGTAACTTTCAATACCACAATCAATTCTCCTCTCAACCTTCCTTTATTCAAGGGAAATAACTTTAACTTCTCCAATCTATCTTCATAACTAAATCTCCTCAACCATTCTTGTGAATCTGTTCTGCTCCCACCCCAGTGGCTTCACATATCTGCGAATGTGAACTGAATGCAATACTTCCCGTGAGGCTGAATTAGTGTCCAATACAATTTCAACATAACTTCCCTGTTTTTGCCCTCTAAGCCCTTATTGATAAAGCTGTGTCATGCAAAAATACCCTTTGGGTCCCAAATCAGTCCTGCTTCTCCTTGTGCCATTACTTTATTCTTTATATACCTGTGGTAATATAATAAGACATGTCAAAGTGCTTCACAGGAATATAATCTAACAAAAGTTGACATCAAGCCGTGTACAGAGATATTGTACAGATGCAAGTTTCAAGGAGATTCTTTATGGAAGGAAGAGGAGAGCAAATTCCATAGCTAAGGGCACAGCAGTAATTGCTAGAGCAATGAAAATTGAGGATAAATGAGAAATATGACATATGGGAAGTGGGCTGCAGCACTTTCACTTGAATAATCATAAAACATAAAATTATATAGCTCCCTAACTATCAAGAAAGATCATTGAAGTGGCTTTTAAAAGAAGTGTGGTAGGTGAGCGTGACTTCATGTAAATTAGGATATAAGTCTAGCGTTTAGGATGGTGGAGGAGGGAAAGGCTGCTAGTGGGACATCAGCGTACTCAAATTTAGAAGTAACAAAAGCATGGGATAAGGGTTTCAGCCCTTGTGGGGCTGAGCAAAGAAGGAATGGGTTGCTCAGAAATGTATCTATAATTAACTTATTCTAGTTAACCAGAAAGAGGTGGTCTTGGTGACTGTAATTATTTTTGTCTTCAGGTTGTTTTATGCAGGAGTACTCTCATTTCTCGGTCCAGGATGTTTATTTTATTATCCAAGCTGGTGCCCTCCAGGAAAATCTCCCCTCCCTCCCATGAATTAAGAAAGTACAGGGAACGCTGGCTTTGGAGGGAATATTGTTTCTTTGCTTGTGTCCAGAGATGAGAACTTACAAAAAGTTTCTCCTTTAAATAAACTGATGGTCAGTCTTTTCCCTTCCCCAGCAGACTTGTTGGAATTCATACAGCATGAATCTCAGATCCTAGAATTACTTCCACTTTTATTTTTGTGAATGCAATTATGATGCAGAGCTGGAATAAATGCCAGTTTCTGGCACATGTAAAGCTAACTTGTGTAACACAACCTTAAGTACCTGTTCTGTCATCTGTATTTTAGATTAGGGATGCTCAATAGTCATTTAAAGCTAATGTTTCCCTTGACCAGTGGTCTATAATTGCTTAAGAATGCATCCTATAAGTTTTAATTAGCAAAGTTTTCCTTTTACTTTTACCACTTAACTTAGAGATATCACCAGGATATTTGTGAAGAGATTCACACTTTGGGGTTGAGGAGCTTTATTTGATTTTGATTTGATTTATTTACTGTCACGTAGTGAAAAGCTTTGTTTGTGAGCAGTGCAGGCAAATCATAGTAAGCAAGGACATACAGAGTATAGGGTTGGTGCGTGTGTTCAAGCTTCTGTATCTTCTGCCTGATGGAAGAGATTATAGGAAAACATTACTGAGGTGGGATGGGTCTTTGATGCTGCCAGCCTTCTCCACGGCAACGAGATGCATAAATTGAGTCCACGGATGGGAGGTTGGCCCTTGTGATGGTCTGGGCTGTGCACACAACCTTCTGTAGTTTCTTACAGTCCTGGGCAGAGCAGCTTTTATACCAGGCCGTTATGCACCCAGACAGTATGCTTTCGATGTCTTGGGGATTTTAAATGGTAGCGTTCAACCACAAGACCAAAAATTAAAATTGGTCATGAATGCCATGTCACTTATTTAGTGTGTCATGTCCTGGCAGTAGTCTTTTTAGTAACTTAGAACATAATGTAGATATTCTTTGTGTTTCACATGTTTCAAGTCATCCTGCTGAGAGATTCTGCTCTGTGTGCCAGCTAATTTGCCAACATGACACCTGAGCATTTCTACCCCTCCTTAAAGGATATTCCTAGGTTGCTGTTTTCTTTGATGCCGTTGAAGTGATACTAGCCTCTCTTGACAACATCACCCAAGTGACTGTCAACCATTCATGAGGATCTTAAGACTCAGCTTGATCCTTCGCTTGCCTGATGTCCACGTGCACACACTTTTCTGCTGAAACCATTACATAATGATCAAGGTGACCTTTATATTTTAGTCCATAGATTTCTGAGAGAAAGTTTAACTCTCTGCTGTTGGCCAAGTGATGTTATTGTGCAACATAAACCAGTGACGATATTTGAGACCTTTTCTAGTCTGTTTTCTCAAGTCCTAATTGGACAGTGCGCAAATGAGTCACTGTGTCTTAAGGTTTCATATCACCTAGTAAAGGGAATGAGTTAGTATGTACTTTCTTAAAAAATGATACTGATTCTGCCGCACTACTCATTGTACTGAGAGATAAAACATTTGGCTTCCTTCAATCAGGGGAACAGAGTATTTACACTTCCTCTTGCTGGCTTGTAATAATAATCCCATATGCATAATAAACACATATATCTCTAAGATTTGTCTAATTCATTTAATCGTATTGATGTGACTGGGTACTTCTTGTTTCTGCTGCCATCACACTCGATTAATTGATTTTTGGAACCCATGAACTCAGAGTAGTTTTAGTTAATTCAGTACATATGTGTTGGATTGCATGCCTTACAGATCAGTGTTTGTGGGTGTAAGTTTGTGCACGAGTATCCTAAATCAATGTCAGTTTGGCATCTTAACAACATCAGGCTTAATGCGTTACAGTGATGAAAAATGAAACCTGTAAACACCCTATAAAGTGGTTTCACTCTTATCAATACATTACTGAATTAGGGATAAATTTAGTTCTGATCATCTATTTTCTCACATTTGCTGATTTCTTTTTGCACAAGCAATTTAATAATGCAGCCTCAAAGTATTCCAAACTTTCTTTCCTCACAATCATGGCCAAAGTTGCCTTTAGTCTCATGCAGCAGGGTTCTAACAAACCTCATATGCCTGCAAATTATGAGGCGGTTGAAATACTTAGGAGTTCCATGGGTTTGGATGTTCTCGAAAGTAATTTGTTAAAACGAGAGACAGAAACAGAATATGATGGAAATACTCAACAGACTTGGCAGCACCAAAGGAGGAAGAACAGAATTAACATTTCATCAAAGCATTCAGCTCATCAACCTAAAACATTAATTCCGCCTGTCTCTCCACAGATGTTGCCTGGCCTGTTAAGTATTTCAAACTGTTTCTGTTTCAGCTTTTTGGTATTTTCAGTATTTTTTTTGTGTTCAATGAAGAATTTGTGAAATTCAATCTCGATTTTAACACCATGAAACGTGGAAGCATTTAGTTAGTGAGAGAACTCCACAAATTTTCATCTCTATTTGGAGATGTTTGGTAAAACCTGTATATATTTCCCCATTTCTTACTGGTGTCATGAAATCTATTCCTTTCCTCCCATTTGCAAGCTGCTTCTATGTGAGGGTAAGGATACTGACTGTGACCAGTAACAACTTATTCTTTGCCTGCTCTACTTTGGGATTGCTGTAGCGTCCTAGACATCATGGATTTGTTGCCAGAGTACCAGAATAGTTTGGACAACATATTGGAAGTCAGGTGCTTTCTCCCATGAGCCTTTCCACTGACTTAATGAAGCTGCCCGTCCATTATCATTATTCTCCACTTCTACAGATCTTGTAGCATCGGATTTGTGATTCCACAGTATTAGCCTAAACTGGGAAACTAATCCAAAATATATTGGAATCTGCAGATTGCATTCATTACTGACTAATCTGAACCTTTCTCATATTGAAATGAGTTTTCTGCACAGATTTTCAGATTATCTGTCACTTTTCTATTCGGTTTTCTTCAAATTGGGTCATCTTTTGAGAAGGAAACTGCCGTCCTTACTTGGTGTGGTCTGCATATGACTCAAGAACCACAACAATGTGTGTTTGACTCCCAATTGCCCGATGGGTAATAAATGCTTGCCTACCCAGAGACGCCCACGTCCCATGAATGAATAAAAGAAACGTTATGCTGCAAAGATCAAGAAAGGATAGAATGTTTCTGATCATTTAGGTTCTGGCAATATTCCATATATTATAGGAGTGCTTGCTTTTTTTAGCCTTGCTCACATGTTGAATCTTCCAATTCATAGTACTCTGCTCCAATCCATTATTGGAAATGCTAAAAGATTTTTTTTTTCTTTATTCATTAATGGGGTGAGGGAGTCGCTGGCCAGGCAGCATTTATTGCCCATCCCTCTTTCCCAGAGAGCAGTTAAGAGTCAATCACATTGCTGTGGGTCTGGAGTCACATGTAGGCCAAACCAGGTAAGGATGGCAGTTTCCTTCCCTAAAAGATATTAGTAAACCAGATGGGTTTTCCAACAATCAGCAATGAATTTATGGTCTTCGTTAGATTCTTAACTCCAGATATTTATTGAATTCTTTGAGAATGTGACAAAACACATTGATGAAGGCAAAGCAGTGGATGTGGTGTATAGGATTTTAGCAAGGCATTTGACAAGGTTCCCTGCAGTAGGCTCATTCAGAAAGTAAGGAGGCATGGGATTCAGGGAAATTTGTCTGTCTGGATACAAAATTGGCTGTCAAATAGAAGACAGAGGGTGGTAGTAGATGGAAAGTATTCAGTCTGGAGCTCAGTGACCAGTGGTGTTCCGCAGGGATCTGTTCTGGGACCTCTGCTCTTTGTGATCTTTATAAATGACTTGGATGAGGAAGAGGAAGGGTGGATTAGTAAGTTTGCCGATGATACGAAGGTTTTTGGAGTTGTGGATAGTGTGGAGGGCAGTTGTAGGTTACTTCGGGACATTGACCAGATGCGAAGCTAGGCATGGAAGTGGCAGATGGAATTCAACCCAGAAAAGTGTGAAGTGATTCATTTTGGAAGGTTAAATTTGAATGCAGAATACAGGGTTAATGGCAGGTTTCTTGGCAGCCTGGAGGAACAGAGGGATCTTAGGGTCTACGTCCATAGACCCTCAAAGTTGCTACCCAAGTTGATAGGGTTGTAAAGAAGGCGTGTGGTGTGTTGGCTTTCATTGGCAGGGGAATTGAGTTTAAGAGCAGAGAGATTATGCTGCAGCTGTATACCACACTCGGAATATTGTGTTCAGTTCTGGTCGCCTCATTATAGGAAAGATGTGGAAGCTTTAGAGAGGGTGCAGAGGAGATTTACCAGGATGCTGCCTAGACTCGAGCGCAGGTCTTATGAGGAAAGATTGAGGGAGCTAGGGCTTTTTTCATTGGATGAGAGCTGTTTTGATAGAGGTGTGTAAGATGATGAGAGGCATAGATAGAGTGGATTCTCAGAGACTTTTTCCCAGGGGGGAAATGACTATTATGAGGAGGCATAATTTTAAGGTGATTGGAGGAAGGTATTGGGGAGATGTCAGAGGTAGGTTCTTCACAGAGAGTGGTGGATGCATGGAATGCGCTGCCTGCAGTGATAGTGGAGTCAGATACATTAAGAGACATTTAAGCGACTCTTGGATAGGCACATTGATGATAGTTTAATGTAGGGTATGCAGGGTAGTTTGATCTTAAGATAATAGGTCGGCACAACATTGCGGGCCGAAGAACGGTACAGCACAGTACAGGCCCTATGTTCAAATTCCGCTATCTGCCGTGACGAGATTCGAACCCGGGTCCCCCTCCCAGGTTATGGCTCCGTTAGCCCAATAGCAAGTGGTATAGTGACAGTGCAATAATGTTATGCTATGATGTCTTGTACTTAGAGAGGTGGTTTTAAATGCAAGCATAAACTTCTTTGAAGAATAAAATCAACTTACTAATGTGAGGGGTAAGGAAATAACCCAGTTGTAAATGAAAAAAGGCTTGCTATTCCTTGAATTCTTCTTATGGCAGTATAATACTATGCTATTATGAATAATTAAGAAATTAGTGTCTGGAAGGTGGCATGAGGTAATCCTGTTAGTTTATATTGAAGAGAGTGCTTTTCAGCAACAGTTCAGAAACAAATCCAATCAGTTGGTTCAACTGACGACAACAAATTACAAGGACTGTTTTTTAATATGTTCTGAACGTCAAGTGTAGTTTAAAGCTTTTAAATTCCTCGTGTGACTTCTTGCGTTTTCATAAGAAAAATACAGTTCCTGTATTAAATGGCTATTAAACAGTATGGTTCAGCAGGTTTATTCGGTCTCTGAAAGAGGAAGATAGACTAGCATTTTGTGTGATATTTCTCATTGTCATGTACTGTTTGGGTAAGGTCACCAGAACATGTGGCTTTACTTTCCTTTCTTTGATTAGCCCTGTGAAGGGGCTGAGGTCCTGACCACTGGGATTCTGATCTCGGGTTCGACGCAAAATGGAAACCTACCTTCCTCTTTTCAACCGCTGACCATACGTTTCCAGCACTTGCACTTTTAAAAAACTTTTTTTGCCTTTGTGTCATGAATGTGGCTGTAAAGTTGAAGCAGCAATAACCCAGAGAGGCTTGCATGAACAAAGCCACCACACAGTTAGTCTGGAGAGTGAAGACGTGGGATGCATCAATGAAACATATATTTTGTGGTGTTTCCACATGCCTCTTGACATTTCGCACTGGTCATTGAAGTAGTTCTTACATTGAAGAATTGATTTGTAAATATGCTTGCAACTGTCTGACTGCTTAATTATTGAAAAATCACTATTTTTATATTTTTTGTAACAATAGATAAAAAGTG
Organism: Rhincodon typus; assembly: GCF_021869965.1. Lineage (NCBI taxonomy): Eukaryota > Metazoa > Chordata > Chondrichthyes > Orectolobiformes > Rhincodontidae > Rhincodon > Rhincodon typus. The sequence continues at coordinate 33,474,308 of NC_063332.1, read as the reverse complement.
TGCTTTTATTTTTGCAGGTGTATGCCCCATCAGCAAGTGCTGCCGATTATAATAGGGACTCTCCTGGCTACCCTTCCTCCAAGCCACCTACAAGCACATTTCCCAGTTCATTCTTCATGCAGGGTAAGTGGATACGAGCCAGTTTGGTTGAATGTGAAAAAATGCTTTTTGGATTTACTCATTACGTTGAGTGAATGTGAAGAAGAATAACTTGAAATTTGCCTTTGAACATATATGTTTCTCAACCCACTCACACCCCGCCCACGATTTTGTTCATCCATCAACCTGACAACAGAGTGTATGAATGAGCCACGCAGCATTCAGTTCCTACGTGTAAGCCAGAGTTGTTTTGCAATGGAACGCTTCAGAAAAACGCTCGCGTTACTGAGGCTGATTTTATTAGGGAAGTATTTCAGGGGGGCGCAAACTGACGCCAAGCACAAGTTAGGTCTGGATTTCCCAATCCTAAATCGAGATAGGACTGAAGTTAGAAGAGAATGCTGCCAGCGGTTTCTGTGCCAGTCTGCTGCCTCTTGTCCCTGACTCTAGTGACTTTTCGAAGGACAGGAGCAGAACAGGGCAGTCAGGCAGGAAGGTGAAGTCACCCACCTCGTTAATTGAATGGTTTGAGGTCATTAGGGAGCTCATTAACAGCTTGCTGTCTGACCTTCCAAGATTTTTACATGGGAGGGCAGCCAGTAAGAGCACTCTGAAACTGGCCAGCTACAGCCTGGTGGGAGACGGGTGACAGCACTGAAACAGTTTCTTGTTCATGCAAAAAGTGAAAATTTGCACCAAAGCTTACTGAGCAATGATGAAACTTTACTAACCAACCTTTGCCTATCCTCTGCACTTCATGGCATGATGGAGATGGGTTCCTGATCCAGATTTCCACTTGCCTCCCAATTCCCACTTCCAATGGGAACATCCAGCCCTTACACAGCTTTAGCACAACTTAGATAATCCCAATGTGGCCACCTCCAATGCTTTTTGGGTGGCAGAAAGGGCTGGTCCAGATGACAATCCGAATATTTTTGTCGAAACAATTTATTGATGTCCATAGAGAAAAGAAAGACTAAGATGAAGAAGAAACACTGTGCTTATAGGAGATACCAGGTGGAAAATGCAATGAGAACCAGGCTGAATATAGAATGTTCAGAGGGGAAGTGAGAAAGCAAAGAAAGAGTATGAAAAGGACTTGGCAACTAATGTAAAAGGAAATCACAAAGTCTTCTATTGGCATAAAAATTGTAAATGGATAGAAAAATAGAGGAACCTGACCGATTAGGGACCGAAAAGGAGATTTATGCATAAAGGCAAGCGGAATAGCTGAGGTACTAAATCAATAGTTCTGCCTTTACCTAGAAAAAACTTCTACCCAGGCCATGGTAAAAGGGGAGACCCTTAGTACAGTAGAAAGGTCTAAAAATGGTGAAGCAGTGGTACCAGGTCTCTGTTTAAACAGGGGAGGTGATGGCCTTTCTGTTTCCATTTTTTGAATAAGACCAGAAGACACAGGAGCAGAAATTAGATAACGTTCTGGGGACCTGGGTTCGAATCCTGCCACGGCAGATGGTGGAATTTGAATTCAATAAATGTCTGGAATTAAGAATCTAATGATAACCGTGGATCCATTGTCAATTGTTGGAAAAACTCAACATTGGTTCACTAATGTCCTTCGGGGAAGGAAACTGCCATCCTTACCTGGTCTGGCCTATATGTGACTCCAGACTCTCAGCAATGTGGTTGACTCTGAGCTGCCCTCTGGGTGATTAGGGATGGGCAATAAATGCTGCCTAGCCAGCAACGCCCTCGTCCTGTGAATAAGTAAAAAAAATATACAAACATATGATATTTTTAAACAGTGAACCCTAGTTCTAGATTCTCCCATTTGAGGAAATATCCTTTCCACATCAAACCCATCACTACCCCTCAAGATCTTATGTATTTCAATCAGATCACCTGTTACTGTTTTCATCTCCAGCGCATTCAGGTCTAGCCTGTCCAACCTTTCCTCCTAAGACTATTCTCCCCATTTCAAGGTATCAGTCTAGTAAGCCTTTTCTGAATTGTCTCCAGTGCATTTACTTCCTTCCTAAGTAAGGTGACTAATACTGTGTAAATACTCCAGATGCGCGCTCGCCAACACCCTGAAACACATCCCTGCTACCTTTGTATTCCATTCTCCTCATGATCAATGATAAATTATCTAATAGCTTTCCCAATTACTTGCTATACTTGCATACTAACATTTTGTAATTCATAATTTAAAAATAGGGGATTGTCCATTTGAGACAGAGACGAGGAAAACTTTTTGTTTTCTGAAGGTTTTGAATTACCTTCCTCAAAAGGTAGAGGTGTATAGATTTGTGGTTGCCAAGGGGATGAAAGATTATTGGGGGTTTACAGAAATGTAGAGTTGAGCTTAAGTCAAATAGTCATGAGTTTATTGAATGGCAGAGAAGGTTCAAAGGTCTGAGTAGCCTACTCTTGTTCCTTGTTCATAGGTTTGTGTGCACATGGACACCCAGATCCCTCTACATCTCAGAGTTCTGCAGTCTGTCACTATTTACATAATATTTTGCTTTCTTTCATTCTTCTAACTTAAATGGACCACTTCATATTTTTCCACATAACACTTCTTCGCCCACTCATTTAACTTATCTATATCTTTTTGTATCCACGCCATGTTTGCTTCACAGTTTATATTCCTACCTGACTTTGTCACCAGCAAATTTGGCAATCATATCTTCTGTCCCTTCATCTAAGCCATTTATACAAATTATAAACAGGAAAGATTCCATGCACAACTGTTTATGGCACACCACTCATTACATCTTGCTAACCTGTACAAGACCCATTTATGCCTACTGCCTGCTTTCTTTTAGCTAGCTAGTCTTCTGTCTGTGCAAATATGCTACCCCTATGCTATGAGCTTACATATTCTGTAATGACATTTGGTAAGCACTTTGTCAAATGTCTTCTGAAAATCCAAGTACAGTCTGGCCACTGGGGCCCTTTATCTCAGCATGCATTACCGCCTCAAAGAACTACAAGAGATTGGTCAAACATGACGCTCCTTTCACAAAGCCGTGTTGACTTTGCCTGATAACTTTGAAATTATCTAGGTGCCTCCTGGAACTTCCTAAATAATAGCATCTAAGATATTCCCTGTGATGGATATTAAACCAATTGGCCTGTTTTCTGTTTCCATTTTTTGATTAAGACCAAAGACATAGGAGCAGAAATTAGGCCATTCAGCCCATTGAGTCTGCTCCACCATTCAATCATTTCTGGTAAGTTTCTCAAATCCTGTTCTCCTGCTTTCTCCCTGTAATCCTTGATCCCCTTAACAATCAAGAACTTAAATAAACTCAATGACCTGGCCTTCACAGCCTTCTGTGACAGTGAATTCCATAGATTCACCACTCTCTGGCTGAAGAAGTTTCTCCTTATCTCTGTTCTAAAAGGTCTTCCCTTTACTCTAAGGCTGTGCCCTCTGGTCCCAGTCTCTCCTACCAATGGAAGCATCTTCCCAACATCCACTCTGTCCAGGCCATTCAGTATTCTGTAAATTTCAATTAAATCCTCCCTCATCCTTCTAAACTCCATCGAATATAGACCCAGATCCCCAAACATTCCTTATATGTAAAGCTTTGCATTCCTGGGACCGTTCTCGTGAACCTCCTCTGAACACCCCCAGTACATCTTTCCTGAGATATGGGGCCCAAAACTGAGGACAATACTCCAAAGTGGCCTGACCAGAGTCTTATAGAGCCTCAGAAGTACATCTCTGCTTTTATATTCAAGTCCTCTCAAAATAAATGCCAAAGTTGCATTTGCCTTCCTAACTCCTGACTCAACTTGCAAGTTTACCTTGAGAGAATCCTGGACTGGAACTCCCAAGTCTCTTTGCACTTTAGACTTCTGAATTTTCTCCCCATTTAGAAAATAGTCCATGCTTTTATTCTTCTTACAAAGTGCATGACCTCACACTTTCCCACATTGTACTCCATCTGCCACTTCTTTGCTCACTCTCCTAACCTGTCCAAGTCCTTCTGCAGCCTCCCCTCATCCTCAATACTACCCGTCCCTCTATCTATCTTTGTATCGTCTGCAAACTTAGCCAGAATGCCCACAGTTCCTTCATCTAGATCATTAATGTATAAATGGACAAGTTGTGGTCCCAACACTGACTCCTGTGGAACACCCCTTGTTCACCGGCTGTCATCCTGAGAAAGACCCTTTTAACCCCACCCTCTGCTTTCTGCCAGAGAGCCAATCTTCTATCCATGCTGGTACCTTGCCTCTAACACCATGGGGCCTTATCTTACTCAGTAGCCTCCTGTGCGTCACCTTGTCAAAGGCCTTCTGGAAGTCCAGAAAGATGACATCCATTGCTTCTCCTTGGTCTAACCTGCTCATTACTTCCTCAAAGAATTCTAACAGATTTGTCAGGCATGACCTCCCCTTGATGAAGCCATGCTGACTTTGCCCTATTTTGCCATACAATTCCAAGTATTCAGAAATCTCATCCTTCACAATGGACTCTAAAATCTTACCCACAACCGAATAAAGGAGTTACATTCACTATGTTCCAACTAATGGGCTGGTGTCTGAATCAAGAGAGTTTTTGAAAATTAGATTCAATGCAATGATTATATTAGTAGCCACTTTTTTTTTTAAAGACTCTTGATTAACACCCATCTGAACCTGAACTTGCCAGCCCATAACTCCAACAATTTACTCAGGACCACCTTTCTGGTGATCGTGATTTTCCTAAGTAATCTCCTACTCTAACACTTCCAGATGTGTCGCTGTTTCTAGGATGTTACTTGTATCCTCTGTCATGACGACTGATGCAAAATATCTGTTCAATTCATCTGCCATTTCCTTATTCTCCAGTCTCACTTTCTATAGGATCAGCCCTCACCTTGTCAACATTTTTTCTCCTTTAAATATTTGTAGAAACTCTTATCTATTTTTATATGTTTAACTAGTTTTCTCTTGTACTCAAAACATTCCTTCTATTATTATTTTGGTCATTGATAAAGTTAATAAAGCACCAGGACAGGAAGGATACATCCAAGGCTACTGAGAGAAGAGAATAGAAATTATGGAGACCTTGGCCATAATTTTGCAGTCGTCTTTAGATGTAAGGGTAATGCCAGGATATATTACAACCTTATTCAAAATGAGTGTAACAATGAGTCTCGCCGCGACAGGTCAGTTAGTTTATTTCAGTGGTTGAAAGTCATTGTTTTTAGATTTTATTTTCCGTACAAAATTAACATGGCCAATTGTGGGTTAAATAAGGAAAGCCAGACAAATTTACTGAAAAAAAGTTTAGCTAACTTCCGGGAGTATTTTGAAAAAGAAACAGAGAGGGTTGATGAGGACAATGCTGTTAATGTGCTTTACATGTCTTCCAAAAGACATTTCCTACAGTGCCAAACAATAGACCTATGAAAGTTATAGCCCATAGAATAAAAGAGGCAGTTGCAACATGGGTACAGAATTGATTAACTGACAGCAAGCAAAAAGTAGTGCACACTGAATTATGTTTTACCCAGGGGAAGGTCTACAGTTGAGTTCCCAAGGTATCATGGTAGAACCTTTGCTTTTTCTGATATATATTTGATGAACTAGGCTTTGCTGTATAGGGCATAATTTCAAAATCTCTAGATGACACACAACTTGGAAGAATTGTGAACTACAAAAGGACGTGTTCAAGTTGGTGGAGTGGACCGAAAGCTGGAAAATGTAGTTCAATGTGGAAAATGTGAAGTGACTCATTTTGATAGGAAGAACATGGAGATACCGTATTAAGAAAAGGGTACTTTGTTTAAAAATTCCTTGATGGAATGTGGATGTCACTTGGTAGGCAGCATTTAGCGTCCATCCTCAATTGACCAGAGGTTAGTTAAGAGTCTGCTATATTGCTATGGGTCTCGAGTCATGTAGAGCAGACCAGGTAAGGATAGCTGATTTCCTTTTCTAAAGGACATTAGCGAACTAAATTTTGTTTTACAACATTCAGTGGTGGTTACATGGTCACCAATAGGCCAGCTTTTGACTCCATGTTTTTATTGAATTCAAATGTTAACGTCTGCCCTGGTGAGATTTGATCTCATGTACCTATAGCATTCATTTGGTGCTCTGGATTGCCAATCTGACATTACCACTGCCTCTGGAAATTTTAAATCCTGTATTTCTTAGCAGAGGGAATTGAGTATATAAATGCATAATTCACTGAAGCTAGTCGAGTAGGTTGAGAGAATGGTTCATAAAGCATAAAGTTTCTTAGGTTTTTTTTTAGTAGGGGCTTAGCATACACAAACAAAGAGCATAGAAGTTGTACAGTATAAAACCACTATTCTGACCTCAGCTGGAGAATCACATTCAGCTCTGGGTACCTCACTTTTGGAAAGATGTGAAGCTGTCGGAGAGAATGCAGAGAAGTTTCTCAAGAATGGTTCCAGGGAAGAGGAACTTCAGAATAAAGAAATTGAATGTGTTTTCCTTGGAAAGAAGAAGGTAGAAAGGAGGTATTATGGAAGTATTCAAAATCATTCAGTCTGGAGAGAGTATGGATCGGGACCTGTTCCCACTTGTGAACTGATTGAAAATGAGAGGGCACAGATTTAAAGTAATTGGCAGAGGTAGCAACACACAAAAATGAGATGAAACATGTTCATGCAGCTAGTGGTTGAGTCCTGGAAAGTTCTGCCTGAGAGTATGGTGGAGGCAGGTTTAATTGTTGCATTTATAAGGACATAAGAACATAAGAACTAGGAGCAGGAGTAGGCCATCTGGCCCCTCGAGCCTGCCCCACCATTTAATAAGATCATGGCTGATCTTTTTGAGACTCAGCTCCACTTACACGCCCACTCACCATAACCCTTAATTCCTTTACTGTTCAAAAATTTATCTAGCCTTGCCTTAAACACATTCAGTGAGGTAGCTTCAACCACTTCACTGGGCAGGGAATTCCACAGATTCACAACCCTTTGGGTGAAGAAGTTCCTCCTGACCTCAGTCCTACATCTGCTTCCCTTTATTTTGAGGCAATGCCCTCTAGTCCTAGTTTCACCTGCTAGCGGAAACAACCTCCCTGCCTCCACCTTATCTATTCCCTTCATAATCTTATATGTTTCTATAAGATCTCCCCTCATTCTTCTGAATTCCAATGAGTATAATCCCAATCTACTCAGTCTCTCCTCATAATCCAACTCTCTCAACTCTGGAATCAACCGAGTAAATCTCCTCTGCACCCCCTCCAGTGCTAGTATATCTCTTCTCAAGTAAGGAGACCAAAACTGCACACGGTACTCCAGGTGTGGCCTCACCAGGACCCTATACAGCTGCACACAGCCTCCCCGTTTTTAAACTCCATCTCTCTAGCAATGGCAGACAAAATTCCATTTGCCTTTTTAATCACCTGCTGCACCTGCAATCCTACTTTTAGCGATTCATGCACAAGGACACCCAAGTCCCTCTGCACAGCAGCGCGCTGCAATTTTTTTTAAAACATTGTCCATTTTGCTGTTATTCCTACCAAAATGGATGACCTCACACTTATCAACATTGTACTCCATCTGCCTGACCTTTGCCCACTCACTTAGACTATCTATATCCCTCTGCAGACTTTCAGTGCCTTCTGCACACTCTGCTCTACCACTCACCTTAGTGTCATCTGCAAATTTTGACACACCACACTTACTCCCAACTCCAAATCATCTATGTAAATTGTAAACAATGAAATTTGAAATGGAATTAGGCTGTTACCTCAAAAGTAGGAATGTATAGCGTTATAGGGAGGATGAGGGAGAATGGCACCAAGTGAATTAATTATTCAGAGAGCTGATACATAAATAATGGGCTGAATGGCTTACTTCTGTGCTGTAACAACTCAGTGTGACTTTAAATTTCCACACCGTTATGTCAGGGATCCAGAAATTAAGAGTGGAATATGAGGTTAGGAAATTGACCTTCCCTGGATTGGTTGGGGGGTGTAGGTGGAGATTTGTTTGCCAACATCTTTCTGGAATTCAAAGTAGAAAGGGTGAGGAAAGCAAGTGGTTTTCAATATTGTGTCAATTATTACAGATATTCTGCTAGCTAACTCAAGACTGTTGAAATGAAGCAAGGAAAAAGACTGCCATTTAAGTTTATAACAACAGCCTCCACTTACATAATGCTTTTAGTATAGTTTTCAAGGTGTTTCAGAAGAGCACTGTCAGATAGTGATGTCTAGACACAGAGTATTAGAGCTGGTAATCACAAGTTTGATTGAAGAAGTTAGCTTTTAGCAAGAACGTAACAAAGGCAGAGAAAATAGGAGGGAGCGAGTTCAAGACCTTAGGAAGTAGACAGCTTACGGCATGATCGTCAATGGCATGCAGTAAAACTTTGAGTTTGCAAAACGTTGTGGGAGAAAAGTAAACAGTTTCACCAGTGTTATGGGGCCAAAAGCCTGGAATTCCTTCCCTTATGTCATTGTGGGTCCATGTACAGCAGATAGGCTGTTACGATTCAAGAAAGCAATTCACAAGCACCTTCCCAAGGACATTGAGGGATGGCCAATAAATGCTGGCCCAGCCAGTAACACCCCACATTGCATGACTGAGTTTAAAAAATCAGAAAGAAAGGAAGATGCACACAGAGATTTTGGATAAAACCCAAAAGAACTGCAGATGCTGTGAATCGGGCAAAAACAGAAGTTGCTGGAAAAGCTCAGCGGGTCTGGCAACATCCGTGAAGAGAAATGAGAGTCCTGAGGAAGGGTCACTGGACGTGAAATCTTAACTCTGATTTCTCTTCACAGCTGTTGCCAGACCGGCTGAGCTTTTCCAATAACTTCTGTTTTTGTGACAAAGACTTTGGGACCTTGTGTAAGTTTATGTGTGCTCTTTGCTTTTGCCTGTTGACTCCATTTCGAGCTGCAGCTATTGTATTACTAGCCAGATTGGTAGTAATCAGATGAATTAACTTTAACCTTTGAATGAATGATTGTACCTGCAATGCAAACTTTCATTCCTTTGTGATTATTTCTATATTACATTTGACTGAGTCTGTGCCTTTTTTTTTTCTTTCATTTTGTTTTAAATCAAGAATTCCACAGATGAATGTTGCTGAGAGGTGGTCCTGCAGTTCCAAACTAATGGCCCATTTTAATTAAGGGTTCATTACCAACCAAGTAGTTGCAATCAAATAATCAGCAGGAATGCTCACTTAAGAATATCTTTTGTGAGCCTTTTTCTTTTCTGAAGGACTTAATGTAACCTGACCTTCCTTTCCAGATGGGCACCATAATTCCGATCCATGGACTTCCTCTGGTGGAATGAATCAGCCCGGTTATGGAGGAATGTTGGGAAACTCCTCCCACGCTCCACAGTCCAGCAGTTACTGCAGTCTGCACCCTCACGAGCGCCTGGTAATAGTGACATCTGGTGTGCTAACAGCCCACTGGCATCTTTCTTTAATGTCGTTGATTCCTGCCCATCAACGTCACCTGTTTACCCCTGTATTGCTCTTCAAATAGTAGAAATTTGGTTTTTAAAAAAAAAACAAAGAACTGTGAATGTTAGAAATTGGCAGCATAAACAGAAATTGCTGGAGAAACTCAACAGGTCTGGCAGCATCTGTGGACAGAAAGCAGAGATAATGTTTCAGGTCCAGTAACCCTTCTTTAGAACAGTTCTGAAGGAGCAAAGAAATAGGAACAAGTGAAGCAAAAACATCTCCATCCTGCCATTTCTCATGATAAGCTGCATGTAATCTGCTATGTACTAAAAGTTGTTTAATTATTACTTTTGTAGATTCTGAAACTGCTTTTTTTTTTGTTCTGCATATTACATTCTTATACCGTCATGAACTGAGCAAACTGACTGACTGCCGCAATGAAGGTATTTTCCCCATGGAACCAATGTTTGTGTGAACATGGACAGCTAGTCAACCACTGGCAGCAATGTAGTTGAGCCCAGTGCCTTTGTGCTGCAGCTATTTTGTCCCCCGCCCCACATAGTAACAGGGCTGTGACCATCTGCTGCATTAACACTAGCTCCAACTGAGATCAGCACAACATAGACGGACAATATTGTTTATGTTACTGGTCTAATACTTAAGAGGCCAGTAAGATTGCTTCAGAGACACAGGTTCAGATACCACCATGAGAGCTAGGCAGTTTAAATTCAGTTCAAAATAGATTTGGACTTTAATAGTTTCTGTAATTATGGAAATCATGAAACTGCTAGATAGTCATTTAAAACCCAGTTGCTTCACAAATATTCTTTAAGGAAGCAAATCTGCTGTTCTTACCCCAACGTGAGAGTTCAGACTCATCGCAATGTTGTTGACTAACTGTACCCCTCTGAACACCAATGGAAAATCATGCTAAAAATAAAACTGAATAGATCACCAGGAATCAGCCTAGACACAGGACACAATAAAAGCTCACGTATCCCAGTCAACAGTATAAAGTGTACCTAACAAATGGGGACTTGAGTCAAAGTAGGGAGAACTCTCCCATGGGAAAAATGAGCAAATAATCTGACATTATCAGTTTATTGGATCAGCCATGTTCTTGTTGAATATTGGAGGAGATTCAATGGGATGAATGCCCTAATTTAGTACCAATAACTTATGCATTTCAGCCAGCGTCTCTTCACCATTCCTGGGTATGACCTGTTCCATAAGCAGGACTGATCCAATAGGGGTGGCAAAATATGTTAAATATTTGCTACACAGTGGTCCTGGAACCTTCAACATTAACTCCAGACCCATAGAAACTTATAGGATCAGGTCAAACACAGACTAGGAAACCAATTGATTACATCTCCTACCTTTACTGAACTGATGAATCAATACTCATCCATACAGTGATTAATACCGTTTAAGGACTCATCACCTCCAGTATTTATCCAGCAGCAGACTGAGGTGTTTTGTCATGCAGGATGTCCCAAAAATAAATCCTGTTGCTTAAGGGTTTTTGGGGAGGGGTCCCTTCTTAAAAGACACTTCCTGATTGAGAGGCCTGTCATTGGGAAGCAGAGGGTCTTGGTGAAAACCATCTTGCACGTTGTTGCCAAGCCTCCTACCCCTAAGTGGCATTTAATTTGCCAGCCTTTGAAGAGACAATATGGAGTCTCCAGCTGACACTAGAGATTTCCGTTTGCCTCCTTTATCTATCACATTGCAACCACTGCTGGCTGAGTCCTTCAGGATTATATGTACATATATGCTAGACCTGGACAAATAGCAGTTGATGAAAGACCGAAAAGGAAAAGAAGATGGAAAAATCTATTTTACCCCATCCTCACATCTGCACAATGCACTATTGGTTAGAATTACCACATCTCAGTCCCCTCTTCACACTGAGAACACCCGTTTGTTAAAGTATACGGCAGTAGCATTGTATTAAATTTTCGATAGAAAGCAGCTCTAGCTGCTCAAAACTGCACATATATGACGTTCTGTGAGCCATCAGTAGTAGCAGAATATGTCCCACCACAATTTGTAGCCTCATAGCCTGACAGATCCCACACATCACCATTACCATCAAGCTGAGGAATTGACGTTGATTCATTGAGGGCTTTTGGGCAGCATACCAGAAGAAACAGCAGGTGTACCTAAAAGTGAGTTACCATGATAGTACACTGCAGGGTTACCTGCCTATTACATACAGGAGGCATCATGTGACAGAAGGAACAAAGCAATCCCATAACCAGCAGATCAGATCAAATCTGTATAGTCCAGCTACATCCAGTTGGTGCATGGTGGACATGAAAGTAGTCAATTTCCAACCTATCAATCTGTTCTCATTCTTCAGCAAAAAGATAGAAGATATAGTAGAGAATACTATCAAGTGCCACTTAACCATTTAAACTGCTCATTGCTCAGTTTTGATTTCATCAGGTTTACTGAGCTCCAGACCTTATTAAAACCTTTATCCAAACTTGGACAAAAGAGCTGCGTTACAAAGGTGACATGAGAGTGACTACCCTAGCCGTCAAGGCAGCATTTAACATTGTATCATAAGGAACATTAATACAACAAAAATTGATGTGGATCAGGGCTCAAGTTTTCAACTAGTTGGAGTCACATCTTACACAGAGGAGAAATGGTGGTCTTTTTAAATTCCCAGGATGCTGCTGCAGGAATTCTTTAGGCTAGTGTCCTATCCCCAAGCATCTTCAACTATTTTAATAGTGACCTTCCATTCATCGTGAGGTCAGAAGTGAGGATATTTGCTCATGATTTCTCAATGTTCAGTTCCATTCGCTACTCCTCAGATAATGTAACAGTCCTCATCCACGCCTTAGGGCAACACAGTGGTTCAGTATTTAGCAGTGCTGCCTTACAGTGCTGGGGACCTGAGTTCAATTCCAACCTTGGGCGACCCGTCTGTGTGGAGTTTGCATATTTTCCCCATGCTTGTACGGCTTTCGTCTGGGTGCTCTGGTTTCCTCCCACTGTCCAAAGATATGCACGTTGGGTGGATTGGCCATGGGAAATGTAGGGTTATAGGGATAGGGTTGGGAGTTTGGTCTGGGTAGGATGCTTCGAAGTTTCATTGTGGACTCAATGGGCCAAATGGCCTGCTTCCATACCATGGGGATCCTATGAATTTGGTATGGGCAATAAGTGCCAGCTTTGCCACTGATGCACACATCCCACAAAAATGGAATGTAACCTTTCTATTCTACATGATGCATTAATGCATTAACCCATGGGGGAGCTGAAAGCAACATATCTTAACAAGTTTACTAAAATAAAAGTAGTTTACATTGAAAATAATCACACTTCCCACAATTACAATATCTAAAATTATCACAATGGTCTTTCAACTACAGTGAAAATGCCTCCACAGCTAACTCTAGCGTACAGCATCTTCTAGGATCTGTTGATTTTTTTAATGACCATCTGAGAATCTATAATTTTTTCATAGGTTTCTCCTGCTAAAAATAACAAATATGCGGTATCATGGTATCTATTTGCATGGAACCATCTTGATGCTTTGATGACACATAATCTGAACACTCAGGTAAACTGGGTGTGACTCTTATTTTAAATGGTTCCCATGTTAGGAAGGAAACATGTGCATACGTTGGGGCATATGTCTGTATATTTTGTCACTCTTAAGTATTTCTTCATCAGTACCTCCTAACACACCATCCTCATTCAATTAAAACAGTTTTAAAATTTACAGTGCTATCACTAACCAACTCTGCTTAACTTGTCGGACATTTTCTCCTGTGGTTCTTTACCTTTAGGACACCTGGTATAGGTCTTCACCCTTCTCTTTTAGGGTTTCTCAATGGGAAAAACAAGATAAAAGAAAGTATAAGAGGAACGCCACACTATTTCTCGTGTTAATGCAATAAAATATTAAGCAGATCATATTTGCTGCACAGACCTCATGAAATGTCTGTTCATTGCCATTAACAAAAATCTGCATTTAATTAAAAAGATCCAAAAGTTCTGAAAAGATTTTTTCTTTATTTCTTTATGCTCCATTATAAATAATGGCTTAATTTATATTTTTTGTAAATCAAATACAGATCTTCTCTTTTCTGTAAGCCCATGAGCTTCTATTTGGGTGGGCTGCTTGGCGTGGAAAAGCCTAGTGTTTTCAATCTCTGCTATGTGCCTAGTGAGCATACTGTTTTAAAAAAAACACACCAAACATAGGAGAGGAAATAAGAGGCCATTTGGCTGAGGAACATTGATTTTAGAGATTCCTGAAATGAAATGAAAACTAACATGCTCTGCACTTTTTATTAACAAAATCTGTAAAGTTATTTTAACGAAAAAAAGTCCAGTGAAAACTACATTATGATTTTAGTGGAGAATTGATAACTGTCTGATCAAGGGTTTATCTAATCATGTGGGGTTCAGAAATGGGACTTCAAGTGGTGGAGTTTTAATGTAAAGGCTTGCCTGAACGGTAATTGAAATGTAGAATCTTTCCCTCCCAGACTTCTTAACTTCCATTGCTTTTCTCCTTACAATCACCTGATGTTAGGAAAGTCATAAACTGGTATTACCACTTATTGATTTCCTTCTTTTATACCCTTTATAACCTTCCTTGGTGTTTATGGCTTTCCCATCTTTTGCATTGAAAAGTAAAGCTAGCCCTAAAGGATTTTTTTAAAATCTGCTACATGAATGGCTGCGCTGTTCCTTTCACATACTTCAAGCCCCATTTGCACTTTGCAGTAACTGCAAACGGGGCAGGACTGCAAAGATTAAAACAACTGACAGATGTGACTTGCTCAAGGACAGTGGTGTGCCAGGGCGAATATTGTTTCAAATGCATGAAAGTAACTGCACCCAGCTTTAAATACACCTCTCGCTTCTTTAATAAATCTGAGCGCTAGGGGTTAAGACTTGTAAATAGCACCAATGTGATTACAAACAGCCGGTGACGATTCTAATGCTGTCCTGCAACATGATCCTGGTTCCATCTCACCATCTCAATTAAAAACAAACAGCATTCTGGTCAGAGCCCCTATTATTTGTTATATTATCATGACTTGCATATTTTTCTGTGTTCATCTAGGACTTTTTTTATTGTTACAAGTACATTTTCATTTTAAATTGTATATCCCGGATAGGATTTTCTATTAAAAAGATGATGGTGATGTTAACTTTGTTCGATCACAACGATCACAAAACAAAATCTACAAGGCTTCATCCAAATAAGTATATAAAAAAAATTACTGGGATGCATTAACAAGCCATTTTGTATAGTATTTGAAAGTAAAAGTTGAGGCCCTGGCCCTTTATTTTACTCGGTGTCCTGGCGGTAGAGCTGCCTTAATATTTTGGGCAATAGAGGGTAAAAATGTGTCTCCTTGACCGTCTTCTCTCCCACCTATCCACTCCTCCCACCTCACTGACCAATCCCCACCACTGCCTACCTGCACTCACCTATCACCATCCCACCTACATTCCCCAGCCCCACCCCTCCTCTCTCGATTTATTTCAGAGATCCCTATCCCTTCCCCTTCCCCATTTCTGAAGAAGGATCCCAACCCGAAACATCAGCTTTCCTGCTCCTCGGATGCTGCCTGGCCTGCTGTGTTCCTCCAGCGCCAAACTGTGTTATCTCTGACTCCAGCATCAGCAGTTCTTACTATCTCTTGCACGAATAGGAGACAGGGTTAAAAAATTATGGCTTTTTCAAAGAGCTAGCATGGGCAGGAAGGAATAAATGACTTCAGTGTTTACTCTGGTACTATGTGGGCGTCAAAAGAATTAAAACATAGGGTTAGATTTGCTTGAAAATAAGTCGTAACATGACCGAATTTTACATTCACTTGGAATGGGAGAAGCAAGGTTCTAAGACTAGTGTTTTAAATTTTAATCAGGTAACTATAAGACCAAAATGAACTGAGAAATAAGACTAAGGCATAAGCGAATAACTCTAAGGCAAGCCCAACTCCTGCTCCTAATTGGTATGTTCGTAAGTAAATCCTGATTATATCCAGAACTGATATCATTTGTGAAATTAATACATTTTTTCTGCTTTTATTTCTTTATTATATATACATATATAAACCACAGAGCTACCCACCACACTCCTCAACGGACATAAATGCCAGTCTCCCACCAATGTCTAGTTTCCACCGCAGTGGCACAAATCACTATGGTACTGCGTCCTGCACACCACCTGCTGCCAACGGAACAGACAATATCATGGGTAAGTTACTGACAAATAAGTACTAGCTTACTGCGTTTTTGGGAAAAAAAAATAACTTCGCTGAACTTATCAAATGTTACACATAACTTCTCACTGCTACTGTTTTGGTGAAGTTGTTTTTCTAGAGAACCAAGAGGTTATTGAATCAGTTGATTGTAGCCAAGCAGTTTATTTTATTAGAACAAAATGATACGAGCCATTAAAAGAATCCCAGTTAATCAGCATGACTTTAGCATACTGGTCGCTTTTCATGTTGTTTCATATGTATGTAAGAACTGGGGGCCAGAGTAAGGGGAGGTGGTGCCGTAGTGGTAATGTCAGTGTTTTAGTCCTACAGACCTCAGCCTAATAGGAACAGGGGTAGACTATTCAGCTTACAGAGTATACCCACCTATATAGCACTTCTACTGTATTGTCAAGGTGGTAGAGAAAGTGGCTTTTCACCCTCACTATGTCCAGAACTTATTTTAAAAGGCCTTACTTTATAACATCATCTTTTCAATCAGCTGATCATACACTTCAATGCCCTTTACCCACACTATCCCCGTAATCTTTGACACCACTGGTATCTTTGAATCGCTGCCTTAAACATTCTCAAAGAATAAGCCTCCACATACTTCAATGGTAGAGAATTCCAAATGTTCTTGAGGTATGGGTTTGAATCCCACCATGGTAGATGGTGAAATCTGAATTCAATGAAAGGCTGGAATAATAATAACCATGTACCATGTAACTCCGGTTGAATGTCATTTAAAAAAAACCCACCTGTTTCACCAATATCCTTTAGGGAAGAAAATCTGTTGTCCTTAGCTGATCTGGTCTGGCCTGCATGTGACTCCACACCCACAGCAATATGGTTGACTGTAAACTATGCTCTGGGCAACTGGGGGAAAAGGCAGTAAAAAGTGACACACATCCCATGAACAAATATTTTGTAAGAAAAAGCTCTTTAAGCTTACGTTACCACTCAATAAGACCCTGGCAGTTCTGATTGTAAGCTCAAATCTGCATTCTGGCCGACCCCTGGTAACTTACCAACCTTAACACGGTTATTAAGTTGCTGAAGTTGAAACCTAACAAATGAAATGCATGATTGGAGGGAAAGAGGGAGAACTGTACAATTGTTATGTTACTTGCAATATTCAAAGTATCACCTTTTTGGAAAACAGTGCTTCACCCTTTGTTGTCTATCCTTGGGACTTCATTAGTTCCTAAGCTCTCTAAGATTGAATTTCTAGCGTGTCTATTACATTGTCAATGTTGTAGAGAATGTGGCTTTTCACCCTCACTATGTTCAGAACTAATTTTAAAAGGTCTTGCTGTATAACATTTTTTTTCAATCAGCTGGTTACGAGCAGTGAGCAAAATTAAGCGAGCTGGTTCATATAAAACTCAGCATATACTTGGTGCAATAACTAGCATTTTTGTATGCTGTACCTGCTATGGCCAGGAGAGGAAGGGGAACTTACCCCTTCCTGCCCCCACCCCCACCACCACCACCATTTGATCACTTGCAACAAATACTTTTCTTTATTTTTAGCACAAAACTACATTTTGCTTAATGAAAATATAATTAACCAAATCAAAATGAAGGAGCCAAATTTGCAAGGTGTTCTTGAATGAAAGAAACAATTGTTTTATCTACTACCCCCAAAAAATTAATAAAAGTGTGACATCAAATACACACACATACAGGTAAAAAGCTTACAAACAAACAAAAGTGGAAGGAGTGTTAACAATTCCATTCTAAAGATTTTACAGACTTTGAGCTGTGAGTGTGACCTAAGTTCCAGCTGTTTAGCTGTTCTCTTGTTTGTTCGGCAATGAAGAAGTTTTTCAGATATTCTTGATGAATTATTGTTTTCCAAAATTTCTTTATCACAGGCGCTGAACTAAGGGTTGAGAGAGAATTCAAAGTTCTTGCTATCAAATTATGTTCCTTTTTTTGCTTTCCTGCTCTTCAAAAGCAGCTTTGAAATATGGCGCAGTGTGCCTTTTGGAGTCTACTTACGTTGTCTTTCTGACCTGGCTGATCTACAGGTGACTTTCATCACAATATGTAATTTCCAGAAAGGTGTCAATCCACTAGGAGAGACAGATCAGAGTTTTGCTACATTTTATGACAATGTTAATTGTAGCTCAGACCGATCCTTGTTTCATGAGCTTGGTTTAATCTGTTCCGATGATCACAGCAACCGTTTTGGGTCAGTATTTGTTCTTTTTTTTAAAGTGGTCACCTTAGTGCATGAAGGTCTTGGGATTATAAACAGAGATGAAAGTTGAATATTGATGATGCTCGTTTACCATTATCATAACCTGACATCCAATAATTCTAATTATTATGATAAAAATTACAAAAATATGCTTTACAAACAGAATGAACATTATGAACGGTATGAATAGAATGGGTTTGTAAAGTGTCTTGGTACATATAGTATTCTAAAACTCCTTCTATGTATAATCCGAAAGAAAGAACTTTTTCTCTTTTGTAAGTTCCAGTTGGACTATCAGTCATGAAAACCAAAACATTCCAGAAGATCTTAAAAATAAAACGTTCAAGCAATTAGTGATAACCACACCCAAAAGACCTCAGACTTGAGTAATGTCTGAATGTAATGTTGGGTTTGTGTGAAACTCTGAGTCAGCCAGATGATCATTAAAAGGGCACTGTTTTATGAAATGCCTTTGGAAAGCTTTTCCCTTCCCTTACCTTTACAAGCTAAACAAATGGTGACAATTACATTTTTTTAAAAAAAATCATTATCCCATCACTTCAGTGGTGCCATTCAGTGACTGAAACAAGTTATTTTGCCAAACTGTTTTTCCACAAAGAGCCTGGATCCGTTCAATGACAAGAGAACCTTAGAATTTTATGTTATAGTAAGGCTTTTCAACCATTTGTCTTAATGCTGAAGAAATCCAAACCTGATCCCACTGCTGTACAAGCTCTTCTGAACCTTCTTTCTGCTTCAAATATTTATTCAATTTTTCCATTAAAAGATGTAGTGCTCTATTTTTCTCTGTCACACAACATTCAATGCTTCTACAAACTTTAAATCAAAAGAATACTGCTAACATCTCTGCTTGCTTTCTGCACCTATTAATCACAGAACAATAGTTTTTAAATACAGGAACAAAAACAAAGTTGCTGGAAAAGCTCAGCAGGTTTGGCAGCATCTGTGAAGGAGAAAACAGAGTTAACGTTTCGGGTCCGGTGACCCTTCCACCCATTCTAATAATTTTAAATTGCTGACCACTTATCACCAGGGGTTATCTTGTGTGAAAAGTTCAGACGGGTTGGACCTATACACATTGGAATTTAGAAGAATGAGAGGTCATTTAAGAGACCCTTATGAGACATTTGCAGTTGATGTAAGAATGTTTTACCTTGTAATACAGATTTATTTTAAAAACAAGTGTTCTCCCATTTAAGACAGAAATGAGGAGAACCTTTCCACTGGGTTTTGAGAGTCTGTTCTCTTCCCCATAAACATTAAATATTTTTAAAGTACATGTAGATAGGTTTTGACTGACAAAGGAGTCAAATGATAGGGTAGCCAGGAAAGTAAGGTGAGGCCAAAATCAGATAAACTGAAGTCTTATTAAATGATCAGGTAAGCTTGAGAGATTAAATACCTATGTCTGCTCCAAACTGTTATGTTGTTGTTCTTCAATCAAAGGAATCAAAAATCTTTTCCTACTATTCCTATCAGAATTTTACTTTTTAAAATCTATATTCACCCACTGCTCTCCAGTGGAAAGAGTAACAGTATTTCAAGTTTGTTATTACGGCTTCTCATTCCTGATTTTATTGTGACAAATCTGTATTGAACACCCCTCATACCATTGTCCTCTCCACAAGTAGAAGCCAAAAAGTGCAGACAGGTCTCTTAATGGTTGTGTAATCAAAGCTTTGCACATTTTTTGATTTTTCATATCAGTTACAGAGTCATAGAGTCATGCAGAACCTTCAGTCCAACTCATCTGCACGAGCCGGACATCCTGACATGACCTAGACCCATTTGCCAGCATTTGGCCCATATCCCTGTAAACCGTTTATATTCATATACCCATCCAGATACCTTTTAAATGTTGTAATTGTACCAGCCTCCAGCACTTTCTCTGGCAGCTCCATATGCGCACCACCCTCTACGTGGAAAAAGTTGCCCCTCAGGTCCTTTTTAAGCCCTTGCCCTCTCACCTTAAACCTATGCCCTCTAGTTTTGGACTCCCCCACTCTAGGACAAAGACTTTGGCTATTCACCCTATCCATGCCCCTCATGATTTTATAAACCTCTTTAAGGTCACCCCTCAGCCTCCAACGCTCCAGGGATAAAAGCCTCAGCCCAAAAGCATGCAGGAAGTTAGTAAGACCTCTGCTGACAGATCGATGAGCAAAAGTTTCAAAGGCGTGATGCCAAGTCATAGAGGCTTTAAGCAACCTGAGATGCTGCTTGATTTGCATCATTAACAGGTCATTGCTCGAGCAGAGAAGGCGAGGCTCGAATTGGCTTTATTGTCCCTGAACAAGGATAGGAATAAATCAGCAACAACTTCTGCTCATAATTATCATCCATTGTTCCCTGCTAGGAAGTATATGTGCATGATATTCTTGTGCTAACAATAAAAGATTAAGGTTAATTTTACTGGGCTGCAACATCGTTAAAACTGATTGCAATAATGGTGATAGGACTGCAACAGTTCACATTTGTTGCAAGTGATATTGTTTCCTAAAATTGAACTTTGAAAGATTCCCACTGAGTGCAAATGTTACAAGCTTTGCTTCACATCAGGTGCTGTTGTATTCCTTTGAGTATGAAGATTACCTCCAAAAAATGATTACACAACAATGAACAGAAATACAGATGGGCAACATTGCTGTTGAATGCCCTATGCAGTTTGAATATTAAGTTCATGTCCCATTGATACAAACTGTGTGCTGTCGTTCACTCCTGGACATCATCTTTAAACAAGTTATGTACAAATATCTCATTTTATGTATTTATATGTATACATATCAATATACTCTAGAAGCATTTAATGTAGTTGCTTTATGTTTGTGCTTATGTTATTGCCTTAATGACTTCACTTAAATACTAGATCACACTTTCTCCAGATGTAGAAAATCATAGAATTTAGACACAGAAGCTGGACACTAGACTCATCAGTGCTGCTGTCTGCATGAACCACCATGTTTTAATTTTTCTCGGTTGCTAGCTTCAGTGCACTTTAATAGCCCTCTTCTTCAAGAATCTAATTTCCTTTTGTCTAAAAGACATATCCTGATTTTGAGCAAGAGATTTGCTCTGATAACTTTAGCCAGTTGCCATGTGAAAACAGGCACAAAAAGAACTGTCTCTTTGTGCCTTTAGAATCAGAAGTGTAACCTTCATAAGTGCTTGCCGCTCTTCAGACTTTTGCTTTCTGAACTGAGCATGCTGGGACCTATCCTCATTCTGTCTTTATATCTCTCACTGCTAACTTAAATAGAAAGGAGCAGCTGTTTTTGGGCTGTGTAAGCACCAGTATCTTCTGACATGCCTGATGGTATTCAATCAGTAATTTAATCAGTAAAGGACAAGGGCATTCACAACTCGCTTGGAATTCCTGCTAAGACCTAAAACGTAGAAACTGTGAAAGTCTCAGTGTTTGACAGTTTTCTCTCCACCTAATAGTCCATCTGTGTGGAATAAAACCGATACTATTACATTTCAACATTAGTGATGTCATCTGGCAGTTTTCCACAGCCCTATGACATGGGCTTTTTTTCTCCTGATAAGTAAAATGTTATGCTGGAATGTTTCTGCAGGTTGTGACCTAATTTGATTTTTTTTTTTGCTTCTAGTAACCAGAGCAGCAGCGCCAACTGGCAGCTCACAGACTGGCGATGCACTGGGTAAAGCACTTGCATCAGTAAGTGGAGAGACTATTGTCCACTTATCTTCCTTTTGTGTGGAAAGGGGCAAGGCTGTGAATGGTAAAAGTTAACTTAAATGCATGTGTACATTTTCATGTTTATCTTATGTATGTTTATGTAGCACCTCAAAATACTTGAGACAGTCTTGGCTGTTCTTAAACATGATTACTTACGGGCACAGCCAATTTAATCCAAACTTCTTGGCTGTCTGGATAGGATTTGGATTTGTTTTTAAGGGCATAATCTGTTTTTAAGACAGCCGCAGCGGCTACCTGGCATAATAAATGCAATTGCAACATTTAGCTGGACTTCTTGATGCTAGCATCCAAAGAGACCTGACCTGGGAAGATGAGTTTTGCCCAGTTGGATTTTAAACCAGTTTGGCACTTTAGCGCTTGGAGTTTTCTTTTGTAAAGCAGTGTTTATTTTTTAACTCCAAGAGATAGAAACAAGAAAATACTTTATCTCTGAGTTTTAGAAAAGCATGGTGATGAAATGTTCATAGGGTATTTCACTTTCGAAATAAATGTCTTTGGGGGGAGAAAAGCAGAGGTTGATGAAAGCATGATTGTGAAACTTAGAATGGAGTACACATTGTTATTGTGTCAACAGATTGCTCCACTGTGTAGTGAGACATGGTTTATACTCAGTGACTTCCTGTCTGCTAATTTCCCCAATCTTAGCTGTGCCCCTCTGGAAAGGTAATGATCTCAACTCATGTTGTTGTGTCCATTTTGCAAGCATCCAATACTTAGCATCTAAGTTGGTCAGCAGTGTTTGTGTGCTTATTCTGAGCTATAAGTGTAGCATTTATTGTATTGGTGCTAATTGGCAAGAATTCTGCAGGACTTCTGCCTGAAACAGACAGTCAAACTTCTGAATACCTATCCAGCAGATTAAGCGTGTGTGTGATGCATCCAGACCAAATTATGAATTTTAAGGAACATATGATCAATGGGCAGTACATTAGGGTCTGACCATTCCATTACAGGGAATGCTTACATCAATCTAACACTTGTGCATCTCCAAGAAAGTTTTGGTTAAGAAATAGGCCCACTTATATCAGATATCTGTAATATGGACGTTAGAAGAGGGAAGGACAACAGCACTGATGAATGCTATCACCGCTTTAACATATTAAAGCTCTGCATGAATTCCTAGATTGTACTGATTGGAGATCTGCATGAATTGTCCTGAAGACAGAATTTCCACCATTTGTACTTAGTCTGATTGCTCCTCCCCTACTCACTTCCCAACATACAGTATTTAAGGTCCAACTCTTCATGTGGTAAGAGTGTGTATATAAAATAATATGTACAACAGGTATATTGAGAGAGAAACAGAAATTGCTGGAGAAACTCAGCACATCTGGCAGCATCTGTGGGTAGAAAGCAGAGTTAATATTTCGAGTCCAGTGACTCTTCTTTAGAATCGCCGAACTCAAAATTTTCTGACGCTGCTTTCTTCCCACAGATGCTGCCAGACCTGCTGAGTTTCTCCGGCAATTTCTGTTTTTGTTTCACATCTCCAGCATCTGCAGCCGTATGTTTTATTTTAGGTATATTGCGAGAGTGGTTAGAAAAGCAAATGGGAACTTGGGCATTTTCAATAGGAGGCATCGATTGAAAAAGGAGGCAAGTTACACTGAACCTATAAAAAGCACTTTTAAGCCCCAGTTCAGTTACTCCAGCCTGCTCTAGTCACCATACTCTAGTCACCATTGTCTAGGAAAAACATACAGGTCTTTTAAAGGGTGCAGAGCAGATTGATCAGAATCTTTACAAGGAGGAGGCTGGTTTAGTGGCATGATCAGGTTGAAAGGCTGGCAGTGTACTTCTTGGAGCAAAGTTAGTTATGGGCAGATTTGATAGAGAAAGAAAAGATTATGAAAGGCGTTGATAAGATAGACAAGGAAAACTTCTTATTCACTAATGGTTGAAGAACTTGGGAGTGTACATTTTAGATTTTTGACAAGAGATGCAGGGGAATGTGAAGAAGAAACTTTCTGCACAAGTGGTAATGAGCTGGATAGTGATGCCTGTGAGTGTGGTGGAAGTTGAAGCAACCAACGATTATGAAAGGAAATTAAGCAGTCACTTGATGGAAATATATCTACAGGACTATAGATACTGAGCATAGTAGTGGGACTGACCAGATTGCTCCCTGGAAGGCTGTCATACAAGTAACAGGCTTAATGGCATTCTGTGCTGTACGTGACCAAACATTGCACTAAACTGACACAGAAATTAAATATTTGTATTAGCTCTATCGCATGCTCTTTTCTTTGTGACCTATTTGAAATCCATGTTTTAAGTTGCACTTTAAGCTGTACTAGGTTGGAAAACAACTCGCATCTTTCAGTTTTTGGAATTTTACTGCAAGGCAACTGTAAATTTGCAACGAATGTAAAATGCTCAACAGTGGAATAAATGGGGTGATAATTTACAGAGTGTTAAAAGACAAATAAGCGATTATTATGGTGGAAATAGAATGGCCAGCACAATGTATAATTGAACTGTGATGATTAGACTTAGTGTCCTGCTAATACAAAAATATTCCTGCTTGTATTTTAGATCTACTCACCCGACCACACTAACAACAGTTTCCCTTCAACTCCATCAACGCCTGTTGGATCTCCGCCAACCCTCACAGGTAAAATAATCCACCAGTCTTTCAGGCAAGTTGAATGTCAATGTGTGTGTGTGTTTGGCATTTTTCTTTCCCTCTTGTGTCTTGACCGGAAACACCATGCATTTAACCCTGATCTCTGTTTTTAGCAGGTACCTCTGTGTGGTCCAGAAATGGAGGCCAGGGTCCATCTTCTCCCAATTACGAAGGCCCACTTCACTCTTTGGTAGGTCTGAGAACAAAAATGCAACAATATGCTATCAAAATAAAACTAATTTATTCCATTTACACACTGAATCTGGCAGTGCCTTTGAAATATCTTCCCTGTTGCTTTTTTGGGGATAAATAGATGTATGTCTTTCTCTCTCATTAAATTACATCAAGTCTTCAGTAGATTTCTGTATTTAGAAAGCTTCAGGTGGAGCAAAGTTGTAGCATTTTTCAACATTTAGCTGTCTGGGAACAATTGAGTTCTGTAGTATGTATATATTTGTTGGAATAATGTGGCATTTTCCTCCTTCAAAATTTATATTTTCTATGTTGAAAATTAGACTAACATGAAAAGTTTTGAAAGTGTGTAGCTGATAAGGCGAGTATGAGATAAGGGGGTAGGACACTCTCCTTTTTCCACGAGCAACTATATTCAAAGAGATTGTGAGCAATTTCACTTACGCCCTCCTTTTTGTGGTATAATTTCTAGCAGTGGAAATTGTGGGTCCCAGGCTCTCCTAGGCATCCTTGCTAATTTCATGCCCTGTGTGGCACAGAGTTCAATATGGACATTCTTAAGGATACACTTGCATAGGAGGCAGTACAGCAAAGGTTCAATAGATTAGCAAAAGTTCAGTAGATTGGTTCCTGAGATGCTGGAGTTGAACTGTAATGAGAGGCAGAATAAATCTGGAGAAGAACAAGAGGTGACAATTCAGTAGATTTCTTTTTTTAAATCACATTTTCACTTTTGATTTCCGGATCCTCTTAAAATTCCGGTTCTGAAATTACTGTGTAGAACCTGATCCCGTGTATGCTTTTCTTATTCCACAAACAAATACATTCAAAGGAATTGTGAATGATCCCTGGATTATTGTTTGGTCTACTATAGTATTCATCCAGTAACATGCCAACTGTGCTACTGCCCCTTAAACAGGCATCTGAATGAAAATTTTGAGGTATAATGTAAATGCAATAGTTGGGAAAGTGGTGAGCATTCCAGAACCACTGAAATTTATTTGAAGCATTATATAATGTACTGCATTTCTGCCCGTTTTCCAGCTATTTATACCCACTCATGGGGCATAGACATTCGGAAAATTGACTTTGAGTTAACGTTGGGTGTTGTAGCCGAAGTGTTTCATTCTTCGACACTGACATCCTACACAGAGCTCAGTCAAATAAGTTGTAAATTTTAACAGTTGTTATTTATGTTGTGGTATTTCCAAGTTCCTCATTGTCCAAAATTGCAAACTATTGCTTCACTTTAAAATATTTTTTAGCTTGAGAAATGGAAAATAATTTCCTTTGCAGTTCGCGTTTAGGAATGTTACTACATTTATCAAGGTCATCTGGTGATTAGTATGTACTTGCATACTCATATTTCAGAATTTTGGCTCAAGTTTCCTGTCAGTGTTCGGTGAAGTAAAAGTCGCCGTACTCATACTGAACCAGAGGGCTGCTGTCTCTGAGAGAGACGACCGGTGTTAGTTTAGCCTGGAGGTCACCACACCTCACGCAAGGGGAAAGGTTAAGAAGGAGAGTCCTTTATGATGATAACTTCAGCCAGTGCAGGAATTTAACCCATGCTGTTGGCACCACTCTGCATCACTAACCAGTAAACTGAGCTAATCGATCACTTGCCATCAGTATTCCATCTTAAACAAGACAACTGCTTTAGCTATGTAATAGTTCAGACTAAGCAAACAGTGGACTGGTTACTTATATTTTAAGCAACCTGTTACTCAGAACCAGGAGGGAAACAACACTGAATTTAAAAAAAGGTCTTGGTAGAATCGCTCATTAATTATGCAATATTATTTCTTGCAGCATACTGTTCTATTGGTTTCCTTACGTCTTGAATGTATTCTCCAAATCTGCAAAGTGACATATTGCTTTTATAACAATGAAAGGGTTGAGTTATCTTTGTGATGGCAATTTTTTGACACGTTTGAAATGTTTTAGGGTATAGTAACAACATTTTCATTGCCTTAACATAATGAAACATTCCAAGGCACTTTAAAGGGGCAATATAAAAGAAGTATGACATAAAAGTCACATAAGGAGATGTTAGATCAGATGGCCAAAGCTTGGTCAAAGTGGTAGGCTTTAAGAAGTGCCTTAGCAGAGAAGAGAGGTGGAGAGATGAGGGTGGGTTCTGCAGAGCATAGTGACTAGGAAACTAAAGGGTTGGCCACCAATGATGAAGTGATTAAAATCTAGGATGTGTAACTTGCCAGAATTAGATTATATTGGAGGGTTATGAGTTTGGTGGGATTACAGAGATAAAGAGGCAAGGTCCATGAAGGAATTTGGAGAAAAAAAAGGACGAAAATTTTAAAATAAAGGCATTGATTTACAGAGAACCATGTACCTGGGCAAGCATAGGAATGAGTGATGAAAAAGATTTAGTGGGAGTTAGCATTTGGACATCTGAGATTTGGATGAGCTCAAGTCCAGAGGGTAGAATCTGGGTCACCAGAAATGCTTTGGAATATTCCAGTCTAGAGGTAGAGAAATCATGAATGAAGCAAAACTTTTGCCACTGTGTGAAATGGTTGCAAATATTTGTATGCGATATGATTACTAACTGTCTTATTTTTAGCAAACCCGAATTGAAGACCGCTTGGAAAGATTGGATGATGCCATTCATGTCCTGCGAAATCATGCAGTGGGGCCATCTACAGCCATGCCAGGTAGCCATAGTGACTTGCACAGTTTAATAGGAGCATCACATAACGGACCTATGGGAGGCTTGGCATCAGGATATGGGACAGGCTTGCTGTCAGCTAACCGACATACTTTAATGGTAAGACATCAGCATTGACAGCTGCCTGAAAATGAATTGTTGGTATTTGAGAATTTAAATAAATGACACGTGCCTATGCTTCGTTATTTTCCAGCAAATACATATGGACCGCAAGCCCTTGCAAACTGACTTTAACTCTTTTTTTTCCTAAAAAAAAATTTACTTCATCCAAAATATTATCTGATCCAACTCGGTGTTGGGAGTACTTTGTTTTGCAAAGATAACACTTGCCATAATCTATTAAATTCACATTTATAGAAAGAGAATTTTCAGCCATTTGGTCACAATTTGAATGCAAAACGATAACTCAGTGTTCAAAATATTTAATCCTGCATCAGTCTAATATGTGCTAATGTGAGCTAATTTTTGATTGGTGGGTGTGGGTTGCAGTGAGTGGGGAAAAAGAAACCAGAAAAGGAATGCTGAAAAATATGAATGAACCATGACTCCTGTATTTTTAAATATGTAATCCCATGGAAGTAGATTTGCAGATGAACAAAG
This sequence comes from Rhincodon typus, assembly GCF_021869965.1. Taxonomy (NCBI): domain Eukaryota; kingdom Metazoa; phylum Chordata; class Chondrichthyes; order Orectolobiformes; family Rhincodontidae; genus Rhincodon; species Rhincodon typus. Next base: position 33,446,537 of record NC_063332.1, on the reverse strand, counting down.
CCACAACAAGGTCACCAGCATGTTGGATTTAATACATAAATGCACAAGGGTAAAGAAGGGGTGAGTTGGGCGGGAGTGGTGTACTCAAAGTCCAGGGTATAGCTGCCTTCCGTCTCCCCAACCACCCAGCTTTGACCGCTCTCAAATTCAGACGGAGGGTACAATGGGGTCTAGGTCTCGTGTTGGATATTAGTGAGGGTGTGGGGTTACGATTAATTGGTGACTTACTACCTACCCATCCAGCTCCATTGCTGTTTTGCCCACAGCTGGCAGAATGCATTGCGATGTGGGAAAACCCTGAAGCTCTGGGTATTGCGAAACTGTGGCGTGATCCTCCTTTGTTTGCCCACTCTACCCCTTGGAGGCACGTCCCTCCCCATCTACTCTCCTCACACCGATCCCCCGCTTTACCAGCCTTTTAATGCAGCACCCCCATCCCATGTGCATGGGCCAGCCTTCCTTGCCCCAGCGACAGCCTAGACTTAGCTCTACTCTGGGACCCTCTGTGTTGGCATTCCCTGGAGTTCCAGCAGTGACGACTGCACCCGCGTCTAATTGGCCAGCAGCTCTTTAAGGTGTCACTGTTCCTGAGATCAGAAAAAAAGCACTCAACAGTTCCCAGCATTCAGTTGCTGAGAGATGATTGCCAGTCTGACAGCTTGGCATCGAATGTAGGCTTGTTAAATTTGCTGATGGCACAAAGATAGATAACAGACTAAATTGTGAATAGAGTGAAGGAGTCCACAAAGACATACGGATCAGTTCTGAAAGCGAGTGGGTGAAAAGTATAATGTATAGACTCGTCTACTGTGGCAAGAAGAATAGAAAAGCAGAACATTGTTTAAAAGAAGAGAGACTTGACAGTGCTGCTGTTGTGAGGTATCTGGGTGTTCTATTACATGAATCACAAAATATTAGCATGCAGGTACAGCAAATACTAAAGAATGCAGATTGAGTGTTGACCTTTATTAGTAGCGAGGGGTGGTGTGGAGTGCAAAAGTAGGAAAACTTTTCTGTAGCTGAAAAGGGCATTGTTGAGACCACACCCAGAATGCTGTGTGTAGAATGCTGGACTCTTTGGTTAAGGATGAATATACTTGCAGTAAAAACAGTTCAGAGAAGATTCACTAATTGATTCCCGGGCTGAAGGAGTTACCATAAGAAAAATGGTTGAGTCAGTCAGGATTCTGTTAGTTGAATTTGATTGCTTTGATTGTAATGAATCCTATTGAAAAATGCAAGATTCTGAGGAGGCATGACAAGGTAGCTGCTGGGATGATGTTTTTTCTCATGGGAGGATCTACTAACAGGGGCCACAGTTTAAAATTAATTTAACATGGAGATTAGCACACTGGGGGTGGCAGATCCTTCTTGCTACATAACACATGTTCACTTGTGCAAGGTTAGGAACTGGTGCATTAACTTGTTTGAGTGCAAGTGCTTGTTTTGATGTGAGTTGAACATCACATCAGTTCTCATTTATTTTTCCTCTGCTCTCTGTTGCATTTTGTCAATACCAAAATTAACCATTTCCTTTACCCTCATTCCCATCTCTCAAAATCAATATTTTTTTTTTTGAGTGCACAAGCGGGAAATGTGCTCCCATTCCTCCATCATTGACCATGTTTTAGTCAACCACTGGATTTGGATGAGATCCTTTTGTTCTAGTTAATACCTTCCTACGCAGCAAGGATGGAAGAGTCACAAATATTGTGCTTACTACATTAATGGTTAAAACCTGCATTCTCCCATATTCTCTAAAAATAGGGTGGCACCCACCTTTTTTTGGACTGGGAGATAAAAAAGGGAGATGTTTGCATATTTGCATTTAGTTTGAGGTGGATTAAGCTCCCCTTTGATGCAGATATCCAGAATCATCAGCAAATACTACGCACAAGGCGAAGATTTGCTAACCAGTTGTCACTGCTTAGACCTCAGCGTAGCAACAGAGCCTGAAAATACCACATTCTGTAGACATTCAAAAGGCAAAAATATGTAGTTTCAAATGAAATGGAGGAGGGTGCATGCGGTATAGTACTAAGCCGCGTAGTGTGGTACTAAGCCTTACAAACCACAAGAACTCTGGTTCAGTTTCCAATCTGTGTTGCATTAGCTGATCTCAGCGTAGGCAACATTATGCTCCAGTATTGTAATACTGGACATGGGCTGAATCTGCAGGGGTCTTTGCTTTAATTGCTCCTAAGCAACCTCAGTTGTAAAATGCATGCAAGTATTGATACTGAGTGAGGGTCAAAATAAGCTCAGCTTTGATGCCTTCCAAGGTCAAATAGCCTGCTGACACTCAATACAACCTTGTATATCAATCCTGGTTGGAGGACTGCTGGCACTTATTGAACGACATTTCATCTTGAGTCAGTGCCTTCAGAAGAGGAAAGAAGGAATTTAGCAAAAAAAAATTCGACCACTTTAGGTCAGTTGCCAAAAATTTTGCAGTTGGCTTCACATCAGCAGTTTGCAATCATTAAAGACTGTTGCCAAAGTGTTTTATTCTAATATCAATTAATGAAGGAACTAGGTCATGGTCCAAGGTGTTTTTCTGGGGCTAGAGAGTAGGGGAGAAAACATGCATTTTTTTGTTTTTGAAATGGGATAGCTCGTGAAAGTTGCAGGAATTTTTTTTTCCATGGAAGCTAATGACCTAAGTTAATTGCAAAGGTAAGTGGAAACAGCATCTGTGCATGGTCACTTTAAAGCTGGTTTGGGCCAGATGATGCTTTCCATCCCGATGGTAGAAATCAACTTCAAAAAAAAGAAAATTCTGGGCGAAAGATGCTAATCCTTTCCACATTTTGGGATTTTAGTACTTGAAACAGGTCATAAAGATGAAGCCAAATTCTTGTCAGTAAAGTAACAGTGGGTGGCTAGTAGTGGAAACACATGTTACCAACCAGACGGTGGGAGGATCTTTCCCTCATTGCACACCCCCATACCCTTTATGTTTTATTGCTTTGTAAACAATGCCTTTAGACTATCTTCCACGCATATGATTAGCAGGCACACATCAGTTCCAGCTGTGTTTGTTTTATGTGGCAGATATTTATTAATGTGTTGTCCTAAAATGGTCTGTTTACATGTTGCCACGTTGTATCATTAAAGTGCGAGCTTCTCTTTAATCAGCGCAGTTAATCTATTGGTATTATAATTAGAGAATTTAATGTGGTAAGGAGCTTTGCTTTCAGTGCCCAGCTCTCTCCACCTATCCTGCAGAGAGGACTCTGTGGCTAGCCATAAAGAATGGCCCTTTCTATTTGCAGCTTCAAGCCAAAGCCCAGGTTGAGTTAATTTTACAGCAGAAATTTACCTTCTCTTACTACCACAACAATTAGAACGCTTAACCACTCAACATTTTGCAAAGCAAGAGTTTTAACAAAACTGGCACACATTCATCATTACCAAGTACTCTGTTCAGAGGCAGCTTCTTGTCTGTCAGTGGTTGTTCTATATTTCTGTATCCTGTGCCATTCTTTTAATTTGCCAATAACTTCCTTCAATTTTCAAGATATCTGACTTTGATGTTCTCTTCATCCCTGTCCCTCTTCTTTTTCCCTTGAAATCATTCATCCACAATTCCATTTCTTCTTAAAAATGTGACCTCCTCATTACTTTTTGCCTTTTCCTAATGATTTTCAAGCAACTTCTTTTGTTTGTCCATTCTGCACAGTACTACTTTTGTTACATTTTCTGTCCATTAAGTTCTTCCCATTCTCCTCCAAATCCACATTTTGAAATTATTTAGCCAGTCATTCTCCATCTTTATAAAGTCCAAGTTTTGCATTGACGCAAAACAACACATTGGCTGAGTAATAGTTCATGGGATATTTTCTAATGTATGATATTCTCTCAGTTAAGAGACCGCACAGAGCAGCAGATTATTTAAAATGGAAGTGTGCATTTGGCTGAATCTGTTTAGAAAGCAGAACAAAGTCGAATTTTAGAAAAAAAAATGGATTTTACTACCAATGCGGTAAAATGGATATGCCAGCTTATGTTTATTTTTTAAAAAAGAGAGAATTTTGAAATCGTGTAATCTTAATGAACATTTGGAAGACTGAGCTGTCTGTTTAATTGTAAATCTTTAGTTGAACTGGTATCATCTTATTATTTAGTTGTTTCTATGGGAAATAAAGTAGCTAACAAGTGATCGCTGTATAAACAGGACCTTTATGCCTTTGCATGGTTGTGGGTTTAGTTTTGTGTTTCAAGCCCTCTTTCCATCATTTGGCCATTGTACACAATTACTAGACACAATCGTACAACCCTGAAATTCATGAGTGATCCACTCAGTTGTGCCTTCTGCAGTCATTTGAGAACATGATACATGGCAGGCTCTTTGATCAGTTTTTAAGTTCTCTAGTTAACTGTGATGATCATAGTCAGGCTGTGTGTAGCTTAATGAATGACTAGGTGAGGGGAAAAAGAAAGCTCATTGAAACAGGTAAAGGGAAAAACAATTCAGACAAAAAAAAATTGATAAATAAATTGAGTTAGCCTATTCCTTCCATCGAAATGCTAAACAAGATTGTAATTCTCCAGAATTTTGCATTAAACCTAAAGAGTTAAAATTACTGCAAAGCTGCAAAACATATATTTTCTAAAATTCTACTGTGTTCTGCTTTATAAACAAATTCAGTATGTGTATTTACACTTTAGTGATTTATTGGTTTGTATAGTTCTCAAAATATAGCAAGGTATCACTGTCAAGAAGTGGCAACACTGCACACGGCATTAATTTTTGCCTATCTTTTCTTCTAACAAACTCCACTGTGCTCTTTTGTTAATTGTGAATTTCAGATGGAAGGCTGAAAGTAATAAAATAGATGGAGGCAATTTCCAAAGATTTTCATAGGAACAATACCAAACTAGATCTAACACGTGTCCATATGGGGAGATATTAGGATATGTAACCAAAACATTGGTTGAAGATGTTCATTTTAAAAAAGAAAAAATGAGATGGAGCAATATAGGGGTGGAAATTCTGAGTTTAGGGCCTAGAAAGCTGAAGTAAAAGCATGGATGCAGGTACAACGAAAATCTGGTATGCAGTAGAGGCCATAATTTGAAGGAGTGCAAATTGAGAAGAGCTTCACCAACTCCCTTGGTTAAACACCATGACACATTGAAAGAAGTTCAGTTTCACGTTAGAGTTTGACGATTGTCTGTAATGTAATGAGCCCTGTTTTTAATTTAGAACAAAGAGATCTTATGTTGTGTTGTGAAAGCAGGCTTTGTCATCATGGTCACAATTCTGAAGATGTATTGCTGAGATTTAGGACAAGATTACATGGTACCAGGATAGCTGTTATTTTTGTAATGATGCTACTTATTTTTATGTTGTTTGTTATTTATGAGAGCCAAGATAGAGGAATAACAGATACAATATTTATATGCGGTGTGTATCTCCAGTTGTCAGACTGTGCTTAATTTCATTCATTCCTCCTTTCTTTCACTCTCTCATGTAAACTTGAAAATGCAAATTCGTTTGGTTTCATACTCTGAAATGCATATTATTTAATGATTTATTGATGCCAAGATTAGTTTTGACTTGCTTCATGCTAAACTGAAAACATTTGTTCATCAAACCGTGTTCCTCATTACCACTATTATATATGTAGCAGCTTAAGCAGCATTTTCCACAGCAGTTCTTTGTTTTTCTTTTCTTTGGCAAATTTACCTTTCCATTCTCTTCCAAATCCACATTTAAAGCTGTTCAGCAAGTTGGTGTCTTCCTCTTTGTCAGGTGTTGCCTCACAGTTATACAAAACGACTTTCCAAATCAAGCTTTTTACAGTTAGCAGCCACCTCTTCTTGCCAAATGCAGTCTTTCTCATTTTTTTTCTTGTTCTTTATTTTTTGTGTCATCGACCTGTTCAGGCATATTATGGCACATCAGAGCAAATGGAACTTGAACTCTTTGCTACACCTTCCATCTGCAGATATTACACTTCTCAAGTACTTAAATTCTCGCACCTGTTCTAGTTATCATCATTTTATGATGTATGAATATTTCTTGGTGATTTTGAAATATGAAGCTTTTTGGTTTTACCAGGGTTCACTTTCATAAGTTCATGCCTGCTGTTACTAGTCTATCCACTAGTTCTTGTAAGTAGTTCTACTTCCTACTTCAGTGTTTGCTACAACTGCTTGGTCATCAGCAAATTTAGTGAGTAGTTGTTATTTGCTTTCAATCTTAATGCCACACTCTTCTTCAGTTGCTTCTATGATCATTACTTCTACATAGGCATTGAAAGGGACGGGTATTAAACAGCACCCTTGTCAACTTCTTCTTCCCAAGTAAACATGTGCATTGATATAGGACCTTAAGTGCATTCTAAGGATATTTGAAAGCATTTCATCTCCAATGAAATAGCTTCAAAGTTATTGATTGACTTTTACATAACTGAGCACAACAACAACTTACGCAGACCATCCCACAGTTTACCGGATGGAGATAACTGATAAATCAGTCTTACAAATTCAGAATTGTACTTTTCAAAAAGAACTAATACTGCTTTTCGTAGAAAATAGGAGTAAACCATTCACCCTTCATATCTGCTCCACCATTCGGCATGATCATGGCTGATCTCATCCAATACAATGTTCCCACTTTCTCCTCAACCCCGTTGATCCTTTTAGCTGTTAGAAGTTTATCTAATTCCTTGTTGAAAGCATTCAATGTTTTGGCCTCAATCACTTTCTGTGCCAAAGAATTCCACACGCTCTTCACTCTATGGGTGAAGGAGTATCTCCTTATCTCAATTCCAAATAGCCGACTATGTATCCTTGCACCGTGACTCCTGGTGATCATGGACATCCTTCCTGCATTTATCATGTCAAGTCCTGTTACAGTTTTACAAGTTTCTATATAACCACACACCCCCCACCCCCCGCCAACAACCATTCTTCTAAACTCCAGTGAATTTAGTATTAATCGATCCAGTTTCTCATTGTGCAGTCAGTCATGCCATCCCAGGAATCAATCCCATAAACAATTTATTTACCACTCATCTGATACTATTGAATTGTTAAGCAATTATTAAATTGATATAATTTTAGTTTAATTTCTTAAAACCATTTTTCATTAAAAAAAAGCTCCTGGTAGAGAGTAAGGGAGGCTATTTGCAAATGGTGGTCACTAATGAAAAACAAAGTTGCTCTCTGGGTTTGCTGCGATTTTCTGCATTGGAGATGAGAAACAGCTGGGCTCTGTTTGTAAAGCTGTTTGGGTGACAGTCTGACTTGAGACTGGGGAGCTGAGGTCATTACTAAAGCAGGTGCCTGGGAACAAGTGCAAAGTCTGCACAGACTGATTCAATTCACACGAGGGTTAGAAGGACTGCTGTTTCTTTAGCAAGAATGACAAGTATGCTGGAAGAGCTCAAAGTGCTTTTTTCTTTCCCCTTCTTTTAATTGTGTTTATTAGCCATTTCTAAGATCTTGCTTTATTCCAATAAATCTATCCGAGTACTTGACAGGATAGCTTTTACTTGAAATTTCACTGAGGGAACAGTGTGCTTCAGTGATCAACTTTGCTCTAAACTTTTAGTCTTGAATGGCTTCAGTATTCGAAAGACTTATTTCAACATAATGTTACACAGATCTTGGGGTGTTACATATGGAGCCAATTTTATTAGACCTAGGTCATGATCTGTGTTCTGATGTGTTTTCAGTGCTCTAAACCGTGACATATACTATGCAGGCAGGTTTGAACCTCTGAGATTATAGCTTTTCCCCAGTTAATTTACCCTTCCTTCTCACGTCCACATAGACTGTGCACCATTCCCTGATCCTGAGCAGGTGCTCATTGCCCCAGTCTCTGCTATTGCCTTTTGTGGAACTAATTTCTTCAACACATTCTTCAGTTTCATTTTGTTTTCTTCATACTCTAGAAAGTACTTTAGTTTCATTGACTTCTTTGGACAGCACAAAGGCAATAAGAGAACAACTCTTTGATGGTGTTGCACTAGACTCTATCAGTATAAAAATTGTAAAAGCATATATTCGGTACAATTAGCCAAACCTGGTTTTGCTGTAAATTTAATAGATATCTATCTCTAAAGATTATTTGTACACTGTGGTGTTTTGTGAAAGCACCCTTAATAAGTAGTTCAGCATGCAGTTGCTGTCTCAACAAATTCACATAATTTGCTGATTGTGTTCAGCACACATTCTTCCATCTGCTTGTGCATACAGCAACTTCAGAAAGAACAAAATATTTGTATATCCAATTTTTTTCCCCCCCCCCATACCCATGAAAGGAGTTCAGATCTCAGCGATTGCAGATGACGTAGCCATAAACAAACAGGAAAAAGTAATGCTTTTCACATCCTTGGGATATCCAATATACTTCATAGCCAAAGATTCTTTTCCTGTTCATATTTTGTTAACCCTGAGAAGCAAGGAGTTCATCAAGATGACTGGTGTGGAAAAATAACTGAGTTAGCTCTTTCAGGGAGCTGAGTTATCACAAGTTGAGAGGGGAAAGATTTAAAAGGGACCTGAGGGGCAACTTTTTCATGCAGAGAGTGGTGCATGTATGGAACGAGCTGCCAGAGGAAGTGGTGGAGGCTGGTACAATTACAATATTTAAAAGGCATCTGGATGGGTATATGAATATGAAGGGTTTAGACAGATCTGGGCCAAATGCTGGCAAATGGGACCAGATTAATTTAAGATATTAGATCGGCATCGACGAGCTAGACCACAGGGTCTGTTTCCGTGCTGTACATATCTATGACTCTAAGTGGAGAAATAGTTATTACTCTTCTTCAAATTGTGTAAAACAGTTGGCTCAGTTATGCTTAATAAATTCCCCAGCATTGCTTGCTGCTAACCAAATGTATTTTTAGCTCAGTAAAATTTTGAAATTCCATCTCATATTTGCAAACAGATTTGTCTTTTACCTTTTATCAACAGCTGCAAAAGGGGTGATAGCAAATTGGCTGCCTGTTTTACACCTTGTTCAATTTTTCTTTCCGTTACCATCATTGGAAAGATTTTTCCAACAGCTTTGTGTGCATAATTATTGATACCAGTTTTTAAAAAGCTGAACTACAATTCACAACCTGACATGGTGGGATTTGAACTCCGAGCTATTAGTCCATTCATTTGGAATACCAGTCCAGTAACACACTTATTGCATGTTAGAGCAATTTGATGCATTTCTGCTTCTCTTCCCTTGTCTAATATTTCTTTTGAAATTTGTGTGTATATTTCTGAATGTTGCTAGTTTATCATTGCCAAATTAGACATTTTAGTTCAAATGAATTTCCTGCCACATAGTCTCGTAATTGCCAGGAGATATGTTCCAAACTACATATTTACATATTCGAGAAAATAAACTGTTTAGGCAGTTTTTCTTTTCAAATATTAGTGAAGATTTTGTGTTTTGCAGGGGATTTAACCCAAGGTTGGTATTGTATCATTGTTGATTCATGAATGAAAAAGTGAGAACAAAGTTTAAATTACAAAACAGGAAGGTATTTTCTGAATGCATAAAGCTTAATGGGCAAATCCATTGAAATTTTTAATGTATTACGCAGAATAAATAGTGTGGACAGAGAGAATGATTTCCACCACTTATGGATTTCACCAGGAATGAAATTTCTTAAGGGATATGAAGCAAAGGTAGGTCTATGGAAGTAGCTCAACCATGATTACTGATAACACTGAATGTTAGAGGAAGCGCAACCGATTAAGTGGTCTATTCTTATTCCTTTGTTTGTTGTTGTATGTACTGAACAACACCAGCCAAGAATTAAACGTGTTTGCACTTCTTGCATCCACTGTCAGGATCAAGTACTCTATCAGATTCAGCATAGCCAGAATACAAGCTCCTTTTGTTCAACTTCAACTACTTCTCAACAGTGTGCCATTTCCTTTCTTCACCCATTATACTACTGATCACAAAATTAGATCTGCATTGCAAACTTGGGCCTCGTTGGAGCTGATGTGAATTAGAGCCCTTACCAGAGGCAAGCTTTCATCCTTATTCATGGATGGCATTGGATTCAAACCTTGGGCTTGGTAAAAAGGAAGTGTGTATAAGGGCATTGTGCTGCAAGTATGGCTCTGTGTAATTGAAAAGGACTTAAATACATCAATGTTAAGAAATATAATGCACCTGTATATTTGCAGTACCTTTATTGTCAGAGTTTCTTCAAGCCAGTGAAATTTCAAAAGCAGTGATCAGTGTTCTTTATTGAGTCACTACAGTCATAGGGCAGGCTAGATTACATAGCCCCTGAGAAAGATCATGGGATCAGGCTGCAGAATTCACCCATGCGAATTGCATCCAGTGTAGGCAGCACACCGACTTCTTGATGCCAGGTAATTTGCATGATGGTAGCACGTACCCACTGCTAATCACGCTTTTGAGTTGCTACATACCTCAACAAGGGTCCAAAAACTGAGACACACCAGTAACATTTAACATTAGCCTATGCTACTTAAAGACAATCTGCACCTCTTGTATTTGAGGTGCATTGCAGCAGATGGATCAGTCATTCTGATTTTGAACTGGGAAAGACAGAAGATTGGAACATGGGAGACAGTGTGCGCTGAGATGCTTTGATGCTGTAGTGGAGGCTTTGACCATGTGGGTGAAGAAGAGGAGCTGCCTTCTAGTCACAGGCGACCAATCGATCGTCTTTGCAAACTCTCAGAAAAAAATGGAACCAGATAGCCCTGGCAATTGATGCTAGGAATCCAGTCCTGAATACCTGGCTGCAGTACATTGAGAATTTCAGTGACCTCACACAAGTGGTTAAAGTCAGTGAATGCGTCATCAGATGCTAAAATCCATTACCAGCACTGTAAGCCTTTGCCAAAAACAGAAATTGCTGGCAAAGCTCAGCATCTGTGGGAAGAAAGCAGAGTTAATATTTGGAGTCTGGTGACTGTTCATCGGAACTGTTAGTAGCTAGGAAAATGTGGTATTTATGTAGAAGCTGTGATTCTCTCTCAAGGTTTGCCCCTCTAGCAGTGTCCCCAAAAAACAGTGTAATGCGTCCAAAATTTCCAATGCAAAGTAATTTTAATCTTTTATTTTGCTTTGTTTGTTTTACTTAACCAGAAGATTTTCTACTAAGAAGTAGAATAAAGTCACCACAAGTTTTCAACCCCAGTACAACAGAATAGCCATACAAAGAAATAGAATGAATGCAAGCTAAGACACAAAGAAGGATGGATATAGAATTAGAGGTTGGAAGAAAAATGTGGGTGATTACAAGGAGAGGAAAAGCAGTTTTCATTTTTTTTTTTGCAGATGCAAATGAATTATTCACCATCATTCATGGTTGTATTAATGGTGACTATTGCAATCATACAATACCTGTTTGTTGTTGTGTTTTTTTAAAAAACCTGCTTAAAAATAATATCTATTTGTAAATATACTGGAACAGCAGGTTAGTATATTGTCTTCCACCTCTGGGACCTTGGTTCAAATTCGTCCCATTCCAACTAATGGAATTAAAATCGCTTTAATGTATTATGAATTTGCTACGATAAATTAAAATGTATTTTTTGCCTTTGTTTTTAATCATAGATATTAAATTGAACATATGTTGGCCAACAATAAGTATAAAGCATCCTTAACAGAAATCTTTGAATAACCAATTAGCTGACATTCATCAAATTTCCTTTTAATAAGGCATTAAATGTGCTGTTTTTATTAGCAATTAGGAATGATCTTGCCACCAGAGGCAGTTTTTGTCCTAGAATATAGAACATATTAATGGGGAAATGGAAATCATAGCTGCCAGCACCATGGCAATTGGTGACATAGTTTATCATTTTTCAGTTTGTTAGAACATTGTTTACTTTAATTGCTCAGAATTAAAGTGAAGCAGTGATATGATAGCCAACTGAATGCTCTTTTATATCTAACCATCGTTCACAATGTTAGTCTGCAGGCACACACAGCCTGTTGACTGTTGTGAAACACAACTCCAGTGATGGGGAATTAATGTTTAACCACTTGCTAAATTGAAATTTGATTATTAGTAGCGCTCACTGAACTTTGAGTGCATTTCTGTCATCTTTACCACACCCACCACTACTACTACTACTACCAAGTTAGCAAACAATAAATTCTTCTCTACAAGTTATTGAGTCAAACCAAGAAGATTTTAGCTATTAACCGTTCATTTCTGCCAAGATCGTAAATGTAATTATAGTGCCACAGTTTGTCTGGTTGCACTAGTTAGGGATTTTAAAAATCCGCATGATCCCAATCGTGAAGCAAAAGCAGACCATTCTGAAGAAGGGTCACTGGACTCAAAGCATCAACTCTGTGTTCTCTCCACAGATGCTGCCAGACCTGATGACCTTGTCCAGCAATTTCTGTTTTTGTTTCAGATCTTCAGCATCTACAGTTCTTCGTTTTATTTTACTTTTATGAGCTCAGCGCTATTCATTTGTCATTGACTCTTTGTCTGAACTCTTTGTTCAGATTTGTGCATGAAGAATGACAGTTTGACATTACAGGACTTTTGGTGCTCGTGGGCCTTCACCCCATTATGACCCCGGTACTGCAAGAATAAGGAAGAGGAAATTGAGCCTATTCATATCAACGTATGACATTCCCAAGTTGTCATTTACTTTTCAGGAACAAAAACAGTATTGCTGGCAAAGCTCAATAGGTCTGGCAGCATCTGTGAAGAAGAAGTCAGAATTAACGTTTCGGGTCTGGTGACCCTTCCTCAGAACTACTCAGAGCTCTGACTAGAGAATTCCCAATGCTCATTGTATCCATTATACCCCGATCAAAATAATGCTGCGCTTCATCTGTGCTAATGTTACCTCAAAATAGCAGCATCACCACTATCGATCTCAGTGACTCCGGTTTAGGTTGGAAAATCTGAAAGGTTTAGGAGTCACTGATCAGACTCCGATGATTGTTGAAAAGTCTGTTTGTATGGACGCAAGGTGAGGGCAGGAACCAGGCTTACACTGTGTTACATCACTCAGTATCTTGAAAATCGAGTGCTCTGATTCAGGCTTGCTGATTCACTGTGAGCCATTTGATGAAGACCAATTTACCATTCTGCTGTTGATGCACAGAGCAGTTCGTTCTCATGACCTGCCACATCATGCATTGGTCTAAGATTATACCTCTCAATCTATTTCTCCAATTTATGAAATTATGACTGAACTCATACGTGAAACTCTTGGTAGTCATAAATACCGATGTGTTTGAAATAACCACGCTAAAGCAGGTTAAGTAAAACATAATTCACCTCTCAGAGTTTCAAGATACTTTCACTGGTTCTTTGTTGACCTGTGGTTTCCTAGTCATTCTCTGGTCCACTTTTCTGCCCTTTCCCTATAATCCTTGATTCCTCTACTGATCAAGAATCTATCTGTCTCAGCCTTAAATATACACGTCGGACTCTGCCCCCATAGCTCTCTTTGGAAAAGAGCTGCAAAGATTCCCAACGGTCCGAGAGAAGAAATTCCTCCTCATCTCAGTCTTAAATTGGCACCCCTTCATTCTGACACTGAGCCCCTGGCCCTAGACTCTCCATGAAGGAAAACATCCTCTCAACATTTACCCTGTCAAGCCGCTGAAGAATCCCATATTTTTCAATGAGATCACCTCTCAATCTTCTGAGCTCCAATGAGACCGAACTTGTTTACCTTTTGCTCATAAGACAATCCCTTCATACCAGGGATCATCTTAGAGAGCCTTCTCTGAACTACCTCCAAAGAAATGATCTCTTTCCTTAGGTAAGGGGACCAAAACTCCTCACAGTACTCCAGATGTGGTCTCAACAACAACTTATACAGCTGCAGTAAGACTTCCCTACTGTTATAAGAACAAAGAAAATCACAACACAGAAACAGGCCCTTCGGCCCTCTAAGCCTGCGCCGATCCAGATTATCTAAACCTGTCACCTATTTTCCAAGGATCTGTATCCCTCTGCTCCCTGCCCATTCATATATCTGTCCAGATACATCTTAAATGCTATTGTGACCGCCTCTAGAACCTCTGCTGGCAATGTGTTCCAGGCACACACCACCTCTGCGTAAAGAACTTTCCACACATATCTCCCTTAAACTTTTCCCCTCTCATCTTGAAATCGTGACCCCTAGTAACTGAGTCCCCCACTCTGGGGGATAAAGCTTCTTGCTATCCACCCTGTCTATTACCTCTCATGATTTTGTAGGCCTCAATCAGGTCCCCCCTCAACCTCCGTCTTTCTAATGTAAATAATCCTAATCTACTCAACCTCTCTTCATAGCTAGCGCCCTCCATACCAGGCAACATCCTGGTGAACCTCCTGTGCACCCTCTCCAAAGCATCCACATCCTTTTGGTAATGTGGCAACCAGAACTGTACGCAGTATTCCAAATGTGGTCGAACCAAAGTCCTATACAACTGTAACATGACCTGCCAACTCTTGTACTCATTACCCCGTCCGATGAACGAAAGCATGCCGTATGCCTTCTTGACCACTCTATCAACCTGTGTTGCCACCTTCAGGGTACAATGGACCTGAACACGCAGATCTCTCTGTGCATCAATTTTCCCCAGGGCTTTTCCATTTACCATATAGTTTGCTCTTGAATTGGATCTTCCAAAATGCATCACCTCACATTTGCCTGGATTGAACTCCATCTGCCATTTCTCTGCCCAACTCTCCAATCTATCTTTATTCTGCTGCATTCTCCAACAGTCCCCTTCACTATCTGCTACTCCACCAATCTTAGTGCCATCTGCAAACTTGCTAATCAGACCATCTGTACCTTCCTCCAGATCATTTATGTGTATCACAAACACCACTGGTCACAGTTCTCCATTTTGAGAAACTCCCTTCCACTACAACTCTCTGTCTCCTATTGCCCAGCCAGTTGTCTATCCATCTAGCTAGTACACCATGGACCCCATGCGACTTCACTTTCTCCA
>NC_063332.1:33397606-33416611 GCF_021869965.1 Rhincodon typus | reverse complement strand
TCCTGCTCCTCTGATGCTGCTTGGCCTGCTGTGTTCATCCAGCTCTACACCTTGTTATCTCAGATTCTCCAGCATCTGCAGTTCCTGCTATCTCTGTTCCTTCAATGTTGCTTGGTCAAAATCACATTGGAACATTTTAATACATTAAATGGTACTACCTGAATGAAAGTTGCTGTGTTTCCTTCAGAGCTCGAGCTTCTTTATCGCTGTAATTGTCTCCAGCCCTAAAACCCACCTGAAATTCCTCATTCCTCCAGTTCTGACCTCCTATGCGTCCCTGACTTCTTTCATTCATTCCAGCCATCCCTGCTATACTTCAGACACCGATCCACTAAACACTTGAATTCACTCCTTAAGCCTCTCCACCTTTCCCAATGTGTCTCCTCTTTTCAGGCACTCCTTAAAACTTGTCTTTGATCAAGCTGTCCTCATCTGTCTTATGTTTCCATTTCTTTCTTGACATCTTGTAAATTGTTGCCTGGTTATGCTCTGGTGTAATCTCTTGGGGCATTTCAGTCCATTAAATGTTCTATTTAAGCGCGTCTCATTGATCATATTTTCAGCTAATTCTCCTAACCTTCCCAGTACATGACTCATTGTTCTTCCTTTTGAATTATTTTAGAGTGCTTTAGGGTGCTTTTCTTTTGTGCCCAGGGCACTATATATATGCAGGGAGTCTGTTTGCTCAGTTGGCTGAAAGCTGGTTTGTGATGCAGAGTAATGCCAAGAGTGCATTTAATTCCCGCACCAACTGATGTTACCATGAAGGACTGTCCTCAACATGTCCCCTCGTCTGAAGCATGATAACCCTCAGGTTAAACCACAACAGTCATGTCTCTCTCCCTCCCCACCACCTCTCACTTTCTCAATCTCTCTCTCTCTCTCACTCTCTCACTGTCTCTCTCTCTTTGATGGAAGAGTGGAAGAGTAGCCTTGTGGTCTGGTAAGACTATGGTGACTTTACCTTTTATACATAAATTCATGTTGAATGTGCTGATGTTGAGTATATGGCTTAGTTGTTAGCACACTCACCACAAGTCATAAAATTCAGATCCAACTCCAGGAGCTCTCAAATCAAGGCTGACGCTCCTGTGCAGTACTGATGGAGTGCTGTGCTGTCAGCAGTGCCATCTTTTGGATGAAATGTTGAACAAAAGCCCTAATGGATGGGCACAAAAGATACCACAGCACAATTTTGAAAAGCAAGTGAGAAACCCCAGTATCCAGGTCAATATTTGTCACTCAATCAACACTGTTTAAAAAAAACATATAATCTGATCATTATCACATTGCCGTTTTTGTAGAGTCTTCTGCATGCAGTTTGGCTGTCGCACTTCCTATGTGTTAGAAAAATGAAATTTCCGAAGAGCTGCATTGGCCGTAAAGCAGTTTGGAACATCTGGTGGTTATGAAAATCTCACTAAAAATGCCAGCTTTTCTTTCTTCAAATGCTTCCATTTAGCCACCTTAGTCTTACATGAGAAACTAAATTCAATTCAATATGAAAACATAATCTAAAATGAAGCAGTTTGATTGTTTGGACTGCATGGTATCTCAAAAAGAAACAAACTTAATATTTAGCCGATAGTTTGTCTATTAAATCTTAATTTTCCTTTTGTAGAAATTCAGTAAAAAATTGAACTGGGAAGGTGGTGGTGTAATGGTAATATCACTGGGCTAGCAGTCCAGTAGCCCAAGTGACCTTCATGAGTTCATATCCCACCAGGGCAGGCGGTGACATTTGAATTAAATAAAATCTGAAATTTAAAGCTAGCCTAATGGTGACCACGTAACCACTGTTAGTTGTGGTTAAAATAAACATCTGGTTAACTAATATCCTTTAGAGAAGGAAATCTCCTGCCCTTACCTGGTCTGGCCTGCATGTGACCCACAGCAGTGTGGTTGATTCTGAACTGCCCTTGAGCAATAAATGCTGGCTGAGCCAGGGACACCCCCATCACGTGAGTGATTTTTTTTTTTAACCTCGTTGGTGTTTCACCTTAGAAGAGTGTCATACCTCTATTTTGTTTCATTCATCTGTGAGCGGTACTCTTAATCTATCCCATATGAAAGGTAAAACACGTAAGTAAGTTACAAATAAACAAAGGACTGCGGATGCTAGAAATCAGAAACAAAAACCGAAATTGCTGGAGAAACTCAGCAGATCTGGCAGCATCTGTGGAGAGAAAGCAGAGTTAACATTTCGGGTCCTGTGACCCTTCTTCAGAACAATTCAGAAACACTGACTCCAATGTAAATAAGTTAATTTGTTTCTTGCATGGGTTTTCAGTTTTTCAAAATTCAGCTTCAGGCAAGTCCACAGTGGGTTTAAAATTTATCGGCCCCCAGTCATTGGACAAACAATAACTTGACTCTGAATTCAGGAGCAAATGGTTTGAGGAAAGCTAGTAAAATTGCTTCCAGGATCCGAGCAGCCTATTCAGTAAAACTGTACGATATTTTGTGGTATTTGCTGCAAGCAGGGGCCCAGATCACATGGTGCTGCTGCTGTCAAAAGCTTAGCTGGCATTACAAAAAAAAATGGCAGGCGAGGATTTTTTTTTTCACCGGAAAATGAAAATTTGATGCCAGTTCTGAATTCCTTCAGGGTTGTTGGTAAGTAGCAGGGGAATTGTGAAGCCCACAATTAAGCATATGGGCATTAAGGTAATTGTCAGTTATGTTCATGGACATGATAGAAGACAGATGGAAGTGAATCAGTAGCCTCCGTAGAGGCACCCTGGGAGATGAATTGACGTTTTACCTGGCTGAACTGTTCTGCCATGTTGTTTGTCACTAAATGATGTTCTGAGTGCGCAGCATTGTATTCTGCTCTGTGTGTGTGCGCACGCGCGTGCATGAGAGTGAGATAAAAAAAGAGAAGTGTAATTGCACCCTCTAGAGAAGAAGGATGAGCATTACATGTGATAATTATAGACCTCTTTTTGACATTGTTTCCTTTACTGTGAAATCTGTTTGCAAGAGAGAATTTTGATGAGACTGCATTACAATGTGTCTTGATAAAGTTATTCTTTTATGCTCTTCAGACCTATTGCACTATATTTATCACAAATTGTACCTGCCTCCATCTGTAAAAATATCTTGGAGAAAAGTATCTAATGCTACTGAGAGAATAGGAAAGTTCAGAATGGAGCAATTTTGCTAGAGCCGACAAGCCCATGCTTTTTGTTTGATACATCAATCCCACGAATCTGTCTTTCTTTTAGGAATTTACTTCAAAGCAAAGCGTGCTCTAAAAATTTACTGATTCTCAGCTGAGAAATAAATCAGTCTTAAAATGGTCGCAGATGGAATGAATTCTCTGGAGCTATAATATTAAACATACATTTCAGCAGTTTCCAAGGTCAAGTTCTAAGTATAAGTATCTTTATACAGCAGCATGTCAGAAGACTGTCCCGAACCATTCGGCCTAGAGCTGGCAATAGGTTGGATATGTCTTTACTTGTTACTTTGAGAACTTGAGAACTGGTTGCTCGTAATTTCTCTATACACAAATTTGGGGATAAAAGCTGAAAATTCCTACTGAATTGTATGCTCTTAAGAATATTCTTGGAGGAAGTACAAAACCCATTCAGTGAAAAAACATTTTGAATGTCCAAAATCTTTCTTTAAGCATTGTTTAATCAGTGAATGAAATGTTTCTTGTATTGGTGCGTTTAACTGAAGATTCATTTTAACCTTCAGTCTTTCACTTTTCACTGTCAAGTGCAAGATTAACCCTTGTAAATGTAAATGTGAATGTGGTATTAGGGTGACCAGTGCCTCAGAATGTTCTTGTTTGCTTGCCGTGTTACTCACCTGACAGGCTGCTAATCACAGAGGTGAATGCATGATGAAAATCTTTGCAGAGTAGGAAAGTAAACAGGAGCCAATTAAACACTAGGAATGGAATCTTCCAAATCCCTGAATGACATTGGCAAGAAATGACAGCATTGCATGGAGTTTGGGGATGAGGAGCTTCCCAACATCAAGAGCAAAAGGGTCCAACTTCCAACCAAGTGTTGAATAATGAGACGAGATTCTTGCTAGTGAGCAGCAAGTGGAATATTAGTATACATTAATATCCTCATTAATATGTCATGTAAGCTCAATCATATGCACTTTACCATTCTCCCACCCAGCAGATAGAAAGTAGATGATGATAATTCTCGAAATGAATGTCAGAACGGTAACCTGGTGACACAAGCTCATTGCTTGCTCCTTTAAGTCTCCATCAGTCTTCACTGATTCGTTATTACATAAGAAATATAGAGCTGCTTGCTTTAGAAGGAAAGGCGAACAGGTCCAAGTTCAATAAGTGGTGTCTAAACATTAATCAGAAATATACGTTCTAATTGTAGACTGAATGCACCTATGCTTTTTCTTGGATCTGATGTCATTACAATGCAGAAAGTGGAGAGTGAACTACAATGTCCTACACTGTCTAATTGTTTATTTATTTATTACCATTGATTCAAGCTTTTCTTTAAGTTCACAGTAAGAAAGCTGTAGAACAATGAAAGATATTTTCCTAATTTATTTTTTCAAAATATGATTACAAAATGTTATCTTAGTGGGCATTTAATATTTTGTGCCTTTCTGGCATTTTTAACATTCTCCCGCCCCACCGTTTTTACACAGCCCACTGTGTGCTTGGTATCCTCTAATATCCTGCTCCGGTGACCAATCTGCATATGTGCTCATCGATTGTATAACTAATACTTTGCAGGATACAACACAATTGATCTCCACCGTTTCATTAACTGCATCCTGCTAATTCTGGTCTCAAGCATCCTCGATTTCAGCTGCAAATGCCCAAAAGTGCTCGAATGCCATCCCTAAATCTCAGTACCTTCCTCCATCTCATTCCTCCTTTAAACTCATTGACCAAGTTTTTGGCCATCTCCCATAATATCACCTTATGTGTTTTGGTCTCATATTTTACTTTATGTTAAATTTGTGTGACGTGCCTTCTGTCATTCTATTATGTTAAAGATGTGATTTTGTTGACACCTGCAGATGCACGTTTTCTGTCAAGAGCTGGAATTGTAATCAAAAATAGGAATTTGGCTCTGTAGTCCTTTCTTCTCTAGTCGAAGGATATTGAAGGGACTAATAATGCTTCTACCATTATTTACTAAGAGCAGCAAACAGAACAGAATGGGAACTGAACCAATGACTCTCCTGCTCAGCACCTCTTAATACCATACAGGGTAAAACAGTTGTCTAACCAAGCCACTGGGGAAGGACAATGAATTTTTAAAAGATAATGTTGGAATATGCCAGCATTATTAAAGGGCCTAAGCAAGTTCAAAAAGAAAGTGTTCTTTTAAGGGGTGTTTTAAAGAAAAGGTGATATGTGACTCTTGGTATGGAAAGTGAAGCCAGAAGCAAATGTCTGTGGGTTGAGCACTCGAAATTTCCACCCAGTTTAGATGAAAGTATGGCTGTGGTGGCAACTGAAGCAGAATTAATTGAAGAGTGACATAATTATTAGCTGAGCTAAGGTTATCCAGATAAATGGTATTACCATGACAGTCACAATGATCAGTATCATGGCTTGGCTCAGTTGGATATTTCATTATAACATTTTAAATAAAGTATATTTTAATACCAGCCTGCCATAGACTTTATAACAACACTCACTTTTCTTGAATACATTGCAGTAGTTACAAGACCTATAAAATCATCTTGCAAAATAAGCATAAAAAACATGAACAAGTTATTTAAGTGAGAGGGACCAAAACAGGGTATTTCAACATGTCAGCAATGATTTCTGTATTTTTTATGGATATGGAACATGGCATTTAGCAGTAAACTGGTGTAAATCTGAAGGTGTATAATGACAGTGACCATAGAGTTACATAGTATTTACCCAACATTCTTGTTTGGCCTCGTCTTAATTTTTAAAAAGTGTAAGTTTGAAATTTGTGGAAACAAAAGCAAAAAATGCTGGAAATACTCACAGTCAGAGGAGGGAGAAGTGATTTCTGATGAATGATCAAAGATCTGAAACATCCACTCTTGTTCCTCTCTCCAGGCATGCTGCCTGATCTACTGAGGGTTTCCTGCATTTTCTGTCCGTGATCTTCAGTAGTTTGAAAGATCAGATCACATTTGAAATCCTTTAAAACATATTGTTGATGTGATGTTTACCTGTGTCCTTAGCAACATGTGACTTTGTTTTTTAATAGCCTACTTTAGTATGGAATTACTGAATTGACGTGACTTCAAAAATAAAGGATGTACTTGGTTAAAGCACAACTATTTCAAGAAAGGTCATTTTAAAAGAATTGTAGGGGAAAACAGGTAAATGCCTGTAAGCAAGCAACTTGTATCTTGATTAGTAATCAGCTGTACTGTACACATTGCAAGCGCTTATCTCTAATGTAATGTAACACAATATCATACTTCCTAGTAGTCAAGACCACTAAACCTGTTGTTTTCAATAGTAGTTGACATTTTAGTAGAAACTGGAGCATTTCTCTGTGCTTTACTTTTGACATATTCATTATGTAAACTTTGGAATATTGTACCTTGTGTCTCAGTCAGTGTGACTTTGAAGTGAGAGTTGGGTGAGCAAAGGAGTCCTTAATTGCTTTCTAAAAATCTAATTTTGTTTTAATTTCACACTTAACTATCTTTGAACCATCCTGGGACTGGTATCTGGCAAACTGCAGGGAATTAGAGAGAGTTTTAAATGTTAAGTGATTATGGAGCTGAGATGCAGAGGGATCTGCATGTCCAAGTGCATGAACTGAAATGTTAGTATGTAATACAGCAAAGAACAAAACAGCATAGGAACAGGCCCTTCAGTTCACAAAGTCTGTGCCAATTCCTAGTCCTTATTTAGACCCACTACTTATTACCCATACCTGGTTTCTATCCCTCTGTTCACCTCCTGTTCATGTGTCTATCAAGATATGCCTTAAACATTGCTAACGTGCCTGCTTCCACCACCTCCACTGGCAGTGCATTCCCCGTGGCTACCACCCTGGGAAAAAGCCTCTGTGTCTTTGCACCCTATCTATGCCTGTTGTAATTTTGTAGACCGCTATCAGATCACCCCTCAGCCGCCATCTTTCCAGTGAAAACAATCCAAGTTCATTCAACCCCTCCTCATAATTAATCCCCTCCCCACCCCTCCCCCAGACGAGGCAACATCCTAGTAAAACTTCTCTGCACCCTCTTAAAGTATCCATCTCCTTCTGGTAGTGTGGCAATCAGAACTGCACACAATATTCTAAATGTGGCCTCACTAAAGTTTTGTACAGCTGTAACGTAACTTGCTGACTTTTATATTTGATGTCCCAGCCGATGAAGGCAGGTGTGCTGTATGCCTTAGCGACCACCTTATCCACCTGTCTTGCCACTTTCAGGGATCTGTGGATCTGTGCGTCCAAATCCTTCTGTCTGCCAATGCTCCTAAACGTTCTGTCATTTATTGCATAATTCGCCCCTGAGTTTGATCTTCCAAAATGCATCATTGCATTTGTCCAGATTAAACTCCATCTGCCATTTATGTGCCCAATTCTTTAATCTATCTATATCTCACTGTGTCATTTAACAATCTTCCTCACTATCTGCAACTCTGCCAATTTTGGCTTCATCTGCAAACTTACTAATCAGACCACTTGCATTTTCCTCCAGAGCATTTATAAATACTACAAACAGCAAAGATCCCAGCACTGATCGATGGAGCGCATCACTAGTTACTGATATCCATTTCGAAAAGCACCCTTCTACCGCTACTGTCTGTCTTCCATGAAACATTAAGCAAAACTAATAGATTGTTATTGTTTATTTTGGGGGACTTGAGTATAAAAGTAAGGATGTTATACTTTAATTACACGTGGCATTGGTAAGTTCACATCTGGAGTACTGTGTATGGTGTTGGTCATCTTACTGAAGGAAGGTTGTAAATGCATTGGAAGCAGTTTAGAGAAATTTGTTTCAGTTATGCCTGGAACAGATGGGTTTTGTTACGAGGAAGGTTGGACAGAGTAGGTTTCGATCTGCTGGAGTTTAGAAAAATAAGAGTCCTGATTGAAATATATAAGCTGCTAAAGGTTCTTGATGGGTTGTATCTGGAAAGAATGCTTGTACTAGGGGTCACTGTTTTAAAAAGAATGGTCTGCCCATTTCAGATTGAATCAGGAATTGCTTTCTCTCAAAAGGTAATTACTCTTTTGAGCTCTGTTCTTCAAAAGGCGGTGGAAGCAGAATCTTTAAACATTTTAAGGCCAGAGATAGATGGATCCTTGATGAGCAAGGGAGTGAAAGGTTATTGGGATAGGCTAAAATTTGGAGTAATCAGGACGACCATGGTTGTATTAAGTGAATGAGAAGGCTCGAGGGGCTGAATGCCTACTCCTTCTAATTTGTCTGTTTGTAAAGGTGCCTTTGACTTAGAAAGTGAATCAAACTAGCTTTGCCACCATTTCCTTTCTCAGTTACTACTTTAATGGAAAGTACATGAACCTCAAATGAAAGTATTATTGCACCCAGCTTTTATGAGTCTCCACAGTTGAATGAACTTGCTGATTTTCTTTTTCGGTGGGGGGTGCTGTGGTCATTTTGCAGGAGGTCAGCTGTCTACGCAACTGTAACCCAGTATCTTCAACATAGGAGGAAAGTAAATTAGGAACAAAGCGGATTTTAACTGCTAACTATTTCATTCTCAAGCTATCCGAAGAAATCTTTCTGTTTGCAGGTATTACTCTGTTTGTGTGGAAGCTTGTACTTTTCATGAAGTGATTGAAGTGAAATGCCATTCCGTAATTCAGTTTTTGTTGGCAACAGCAGCTGAATGATGTGTGTGTGTTTTTTTTTGTGTTTAAAATTCCAGGTGGGAGCTCATCGTGAAGAAGGTGTTGGTCTCCGAGGCAGCCATCCAATTGTGTCAAACCAAGTGCCAGTTCCACAACTTCCAGTGCAGTCAGCTACATCTCCTGATATAAACCAGTCCCAGGACCCATACAGAGGTAAGTATTGGCAGTTTTCGAGCATTACCTAAGTGCAATTCAAATGTAGGCTACCATTACCAGTCCACCAATCAAAGCTCATTGCAAAGAATTGCTCAGAGTTAAAATATTAGGCCAGCATCAATAGGTCTTTGTTAGTAAGGTGGTAAAAATGTTACTAAATGTTAGGTTACAACTTATGACTAAATAATAATGAGGTTTTTTTTAAAAAACATTGCTTGGGGCTGTCGTCTATGAACTTGTATGATTTCTAGGATTGATGTGATAATTTTCCAGAGAACCCAAATGCGTCAGATATTTGCAGTTGGTATGTCATAGCTAAGATTGATGGTGATTACGTGAAAGCATAGCAAGACCAATTGGAAAAGTATCTTAAACATTGCTTACACATTCACACTGATCATATCAAATATAATGATTTGATTAACAAATTGTGAAGAAATTTGTATATTTCAAATTTTCCACTTGAATTCATGATGTTAGAGAGGAAGGAAAGTCTGAGCGCAAGTCCAAAGCCTTTGTGGAAATGTGTTTGTATGAAATATGTTAACTGCCTTTAAAAAGAAATCTTCAGCTTTTGTAGCACCCATGGAAACCCACCATTTTTGGTTTCCTTTCCCTTGAGAGAATGCAATGACTTTAAGGATGAGGAAGAACTATGCGTATTCCAAAGCAGCCTCACGCATTAATAGAGGTTGCAACTTCAAGCTGACCTAGGAGCTAAATCTCAGCAAGTAACCAGACAGAAACGTGTTATTGGTTAGAATACTCTTTTAAGCTTTTGAATATATCATACGTTTTCCTCTGTGCAATGCATGAATCTGTTCACAAGAGTCTTTGCAGCAATTACTTATTGGAAAGATCATTATAGTGTTGACTTGGGTCTGTGTTGATTGATTTTCACTGCATAAAGCATTATTGCAGATTACATGTGTCTGTAGGGGTGAGTGAGCTGAAAATGATGATTCAACATGCTATTTTTGATATGAAGTTGAGTTTGGAACGTTCAGTCATATTAATTGGAAAAATTAAGAGGTTTAGATTAAAATGTATTCATTGCTTCTACATATGAGTTGAACTAGGTTTATTGTCATGTACTCACATGAGTACAGTGAAAGGTTTACCAGTCACCATGTGCGGCATCATCTTAGGTGCAAAGGTACCTAGGTACAGAATCTTTGTACAATGCAAAAAAAAAGAAAAGAAAGTTTAAAAAGTTCGACATTACAGTCCATCTTACTAAAAAGTAAACAAACAAAGAAACATAGTTAAAAGTATAACACCACAGTCCATAAGTGCTTAGCCATGCTGGGCTTGCACTCTTCACAAGGGCTCAACCTCCCCCTTTCCAGGCTCAGCCTCGCTGCCTTCACTGCCCTGGGCTGCCTGCTCTCATTACCTTGCAGCCTGTTCCTACTATTGCCGCTGCAAAAGAGCCATGCTCCCTCTCTCCTCACCGGCTGCCTCAGGCCGCGCCTTCCAGCTCTCATCGCCACTCAGGATGAGCACCATCAATGCCAGGGATCTCTCTCGTTGGGCTCGTCTTCCTTGCACTGGCTCAATCTCCTCCATGCCACACAAACTCACACCTCACGTAAGGGAAGTGGATTAAACTAAGAGATATTAGTGAAACAGGATAAACTGTGAACGAAAAAGAAAATAAAAATGGACAGAGCAGACAAGCCCCAAGCAGCAGAGTGCACACTTTTTTTTCTTGATATGAAATAAGTCAAGTGAATTACAGTAAAAAGTTCTGTTTGCGAGCAGCCATGGCAGATCATAGTAAGCAAGGACTTACAGCTCCTACAATGCTTAGATAGAGTGAGGTATACGGCTTATACCGCACAGGAGGAGGGCGAAGCAAGATTGACATTAACAAGAACAACATTGTTTGAAGTTAGGGAGGCCATTCATAAGTTTAATAAAGGCAGGGACGATGCTGTTCAAAAATCTGTTGGTGCTTGTGTTCAAGCTTCTGTATCTTCTGCCTGACAGAAGAGGTTGTAGGGGAGCATTACTGACGTGAGAGGTGTCTTCGATGTTGGCCGCCTTTCCATGGCAGTGACAAATGTAAATAATAGAAACCCTACAGAGTGGAAGCAGGCCATTGAGCCCATCAAGTCCACACTGACTATCCGAAGAGCAGCCCAACCAGACCTACCTCCCCAACCCATCCCTGTAACCTTGCATGGCCAATCCACCTAGCCTGCACATTCCTGACCACGATGGGAATTTAGCATGGCTAATCCCCCTAACCAGCACATCTATGGACTCTGGAAGAAAACCAGAGCACCCAGAAGAAACCCATGCAGACACGGGGAGAATGTGCAAATTCCACACAGACAGTCGCCCGAGGGTGGAACCAACCCCCAGTCCCTAGTGCTATTTGGCAGCAGTGCTAACCACTGAGCCACCGTGCTGCCTCTAAATGAAATCCATGGATGGGAGGTTGGTTTCTGTGGTCTGGGCTGTGCACACCATCTTCTTTAGTTTCTTACAGTCATGGGCAGTGCAGTTGTTTTACCAGGGCATTATGCACCTGGATAGTATGCTTTCTATGGTGCAACTGTAAAAGTTGGTGAGGGTCCTTATGGACATGCTGAATGTCCTAAGGCTTCTGAGGAAGAAGAGGCGTTATTGTGCCTTCTTGACCATCGCATCTATGTGGGAAGTCCAGGACAGGTTGTCGTTATTGTCACTCCTAGGATCTTGACACACTCAATCCTCTCAACCACCGCTCCGTTCACGTAGATGGGGGCATGTTCTCCTCCTTCCTTTCTGAAGTCAATGATCAATTCTTTAGTTTTGCAGACATTGAGGGAAGGATTGTTATCTTTACACCACGACACCAAGCCCTCGTTCTCCTTCCTGTATTCTGGCTGATGGTTGTTTGATATCTATCCTATCACAGTGGTGTCGTCAGCAAACTTGTCAACGGTGTTTGTTTGGAATTTGGCTGTGCAGCTGTTGGTGTACAGGGAGTACACTAGGGGGCTGAGAACACATTCTTGGGGGGCCTCCAATGTTGAGGGTTATTTTGGAGGAGGTGCAGTTGTCTGTCTTCACTGATTGCAGTCTATGGGTCAAGAAGCTAATGATCCAGTTGCAGTTCTATCCAAATATCTTTTAAACATTGTAGTTGTACCCACGTCCACCACTTCATCAAGAAGTTCATTCCACATGTGAACCACCCTCTGTGTGTAAAAAATTCGCCTTTTGTAAATCTCTCTCCTCTCATCTTAAAAATGTGCCCATAGTCTTGAAATTCCTCATCTTAGGGAAAAGACAACTACCATCAAATCTGTCTATACCTCTCATTATATTATAAACTTCTGTCAACCTCCTACACTCCAGTGAGAAACGTCTCAGCCTATCCAGCCTTTCCTTACAACTCAAACCTTCCATATCCAGCAACATCCTGGTAAATCTCTTCTGACCCCTCTCCACCTTGATCGTACCCTTCCTGTAACTGGGTGACCAGAACTGGCCACAGTCTTCCAGAAAAGCCTCACTGATGTCATGTACAATCTCAGCATAACGCCCCAACTCCTATACTCAAAGGACTGAGCAATGAAGGCAAGCATGCCAAACACCTTTTTAAACATTCCTGTCTATATGAGATGCAAATTTTAAAGAATTATGTACCTGCACCCTTAGGTTCCTCTATTCTACAACACTACCCAGGTCCTACCATTAATTGTATAAGCCCTATCCTTGTTTGTTGTACCAAAATGCAATACCTCACATTTGTCCAGCTTGAACTCCATCTGCCGTTTTTCAATCTATTGACCCATTTGATCAAGATCCCTTTGTAATCTTAGAAAACCTTCTTCACTATCTACAATGCCACATATTTTGGTGTGATCCACAAACTTACTAACCATGCCTTGTATATTCTCATCCAAATCATTTGTATAAATAACAAACAAAAGAGGTCCCAGACCAGATCCCTGTGGAACACCACTGGCCACAGGCCTCCAGTCCAAAAAGCAACCCTCTACCATGACTCTGTCTCCTGCCATTAAGCCAATTATGTATCCAATTAGCTTTTTAACAATTTGAATATGGTTCACTTTACCAGAGCATTGCAATTTCAAATTAGTCAATTAGGTTTTTTGCTAGAAATGATATATTTCCAAAAGTGGCTTATTTTTTTTAAAAAGTGCAACAATGATGATACTAAAAGTAATATTTCCCACAATTAATGCTGAACACATTTTCTGTTTTCCTTCTAGCTCTCTCTAGTGGCCTCCAAGGACAGAGCGTGTCATCAGTCAGCTCAGAGATAAAATCGGAAGAGGAACCAGACGAGAATCTACAGGATTCAAAACCTACAGATGACAAGAAGGGGGATGAGGACAAGAAGGATATCAAGATATTACATAGGTCTAGATCTAGATAACAATAAATGAGTTGTGCATAGGGTTTGTATTATAGCGCTCTGTAGGCTTAGTTGTACTCCGCCTCCTCTATTTGATTGCACTTTGCCACAATTTGGAAGGGTTTCTCCTTTCCTGCAAATTTGGGGAGATAGTGATCCAGTGGTAAATCGGAAGTTCAGGCTAATGCTATAAGGTTATGAGTTCAAGTCCCATCAGGTAGAATTTAAAACCAATCAATAAATTTGGAATATGAAATTAGTTTTGGTTAAAATGTTAGGTTTTGATGGAAACTGTCATCAATTGTTGTAAAAACTCTTCTGGTTCATTAGTGTCCATCAACCTTCCCAACTCTGGCTTACATGTGACAGCAGATCCACTTAGCTGCCCCCTATTCTTGCTAACACACATTGAGGGCATTTCAGAATGCGCAACAATTGCTTGCCTTGCCATTGATGCCCACGTTCCTTGAAAGAATAACATAAAATAATGTTTGTAATTGTCAATGCAGCAAGTTTAATTGTTTGAACTAACCAGTCCCATTAGATAACTTGAGATGTCTATAGTACAAAACATAAAACTCCAACCTTGGTTTTAGAACATAGAACAGTACAGGCCCTTCGGCCCACAATATTGTGCCGACCTATTATCCTACTAAGATCAATCTACTCTGCATACCCTACATTTTACTACCCTCCACGTGCCTATCCAAGAGTCGTTTAAAGGTCTGTAAAGTATCTGACTCCACTACCACCGCCGGCAGCGCATTCCACACGCCCATCACTCTCTGTGTGAAGAACCTACCTCTGACATCTCCCCTATACCTTCCTCCAATCATCTTAAACCAAGTCCCCTCATAATCGTTATTTCCGCCCTGGGAAAAAGCCTCTGACTATCCACCCTATCTACGCCTCTCATCATCTTGTAAACAAATTTATTTGTGTTCCTTCAATTATTTTGGAATAACTTATCATTCGGGTTGAAACTGTAGTGAATTTTGTAAACAACATTTCTATTTGGTTTAATTTACATCCCGTGAGCAAGAATTTAAACCTGGGCCAATCTGACAATGTAGATTTTCTTCAGGATATGTGAGATAGGGAAGATGCTAGGTGTTGTGCTGCAGAATGTAGACGTTGCAAGTTTATTTTCAGTAAATTATTCTACTTATTTATACAAAATGTCATTTGTTTCCTTCCCCAGCAATAATAACGATGATGAAGATCTTTCTCCTGAGCAGAAGGCTGAACGTGAACGAGAAAGAAGAATGGCAAACAATGCCCGTGAGCGGCTGCGTGTGCGTGACATTAATGAAGCATTCAAGGAACTTGGCCGTATGGTGCAGCTCCACCTGAAGAGCGACAAACCACAGACAAAGCTCTTGATCCTTCACCAGGCAGTTGCTGTTATTTTGAGCCTGGAACAGCAAGTCCGAGGTCAGTAAAGATGGAAAAGTCTTCAGCCAAGTTCCCTTGCCCTCCTCGTCCCACCACTCAATTTTCTTTCCATCGAGTGCACTAAGTATGAAACCCAAAGTAGATTTCTCATCACCAACAGTTACAGTTGGCTTATTTAAAAAAAAACTGACCAGTCTGTGATTGGGAATGGTGGCAGCAAAGGTAATAATAATGTGTAATAAGCTGAAATGGTAATACTCTTCACTTTTTGCACCATCGTCTTGTTTTGTGACTAGAGAGGAATGTTTATAATAAACTTGTATCATGTAATGCCATTCACAACCTCAAGATGTCCCAAAACACATCACACCCAAGTAATGTTGTAATGTACATAAGTGTGATAGTTAGTTGGCACACAGCATGGCCTTGCCGAAAAGAATGAAATACTTGACCCGATCTATTTTAACGATGTGATTTGAAGGCTGATTATAGTGCTGGGGGTCGGATAGCTCAGTTGGCTGGATAGCAGGTTTGTGATGCAGATTGATACTCTCGGAGCAGGTCCAATTCCTACACTGGCTGTGGTTACCATGATTTCCTGCTTTCTCAACATTACCCCTCGCCTGAGTCACAGAAGTCCTCGGGTTAACCTCAGCGTCATCTGTCTAGATGCTCCTCTAGGACTATGGCGAGGATGAATTCTCTGCTCATTTTTAAAAATATCTGGGAATTATTTTATATCCACCTTGGAGGGCAAATTATTTAACATTGACTCCGAAAGACTGGTCTGAGACTGTAGCACTTCCTAAGCACTTTGCTGAAACACCAGCTTCAATTATTTTCTCAAATCTTGGATAGAGCTTGAAGCCATGACCACCTAACATAGAAGAGGCTGTTACCTAAAGACAGCCAATGTGATGGAGTTAAATCATGGGGTGTCAATGTTTGAATTACCTAGACCTGTTAGATAACTTGAGATTTTCATCGTACAAAACATAAAATTCAAACATCAGTTTTATTGATATTCCTCCAACTATTTTGAAATAATTTACCATTCAGTTGGAAATGTGCTGAATTTTGTAGACCGCACTCATGTTTCAGACAGAATAAATATCCTGTTTTCATTTGTAGTGGGAGCTATGCATATAGAGATATTAAATTGATGGAAGTATCCATAGTAGATTGATTGTATGTGACCTGTTAGAAATAATAGAATGGATCAAATGGCATGGTCTTATTTTACATTCAATTTCTGAATGTAAATTTACCAAAGTTTCCGCAGTTTCATTGCAACCAATTTTGTTAGGTTACCTGTGATTACATGTCCTTTAAAGAGTTTTTTTTTTGAAAAGTTGTTTCCTTTCTTTCATGAAGACTCACATCATTCTCTAGTTACCCCGTGAGGAACAAAAAGCATTCAAACCTACATATTGGGAGGCAGCACAGATTTTCCATTTAACAAAAATAAATTTAAATAAGAAAAAAATGAATCGAGAGAATATGATTCCCTTTAGAGCTGATTGTTAATTTTGCTGTATTTTAAGATACAGGAATAAATTAAACCAGTAATAACCAGTTCCCATCGCTTTTACAATTGCAGTCCTGAATAGTGTGTTTAAAGTTATCATGTGAATTACGTTTGTTCATTTGGCTTTATTTGGTCAGATGTTCTGAAAAGAATATTCAATATGTTTCCCACAACACCATACATTTTAATCTGCTTTATATTTAAAGCTGGATCCTGTACAATTGGTACTCCCTCTAGTGGCACTGAACAAATACTTTGCTCTACATGCCTGAAGGGCAAGGCTACTTTCTTGCAGATTTCGCAGAAAAATGTCCAAACTACCAATGAAAACATTAAAAGCTCCTTAAGTTTACATAGAGTTTAATTCATTCTGTCAATATAAACCAATGGATCAAATTATAAATGAAAGACCGACAAAGAAAGTCTTGCATTTATATAACACTTTCACAATCTTGGGACATCCCAATGTAATTTTTGAAGTCAATGATTCAAGAAATGTGGCAACCAATTTGTACATAGCAAAGTTCCAGAAACAACAATGTGATGGTGAGTAGATAATCTGTTTTTTGATGTTGATTGAAGGTTAAAAATCGGCCAAGACACTACCTAAAATTGCCCTACTCCTATTTAAAATAAGTCCACAGAATCTTTTATTTCCTTTCACAAGATGTGATTGTACATTGGTTTAATGTCTCAACCAAAAGATGGCATCTGACAGTGCAGTGCTCCCTCCTCAGTAACGTATTTGAGTGTTGGCCTTGATTTTTCTGTTCAGGTTGCTGGAGAGAATCTTGTACCTCAACCTTCTCGTTAAAAGCAAGGTTGCACCCAACTGCGCCTTTGCTGAAATGGATAGAATCATGCCAAACAGTTTCCAAAACACTGTTTTAAAAAAAAGACATTAAATGAAAACGACAGTTGACTTATTTATCAACAGTAAATCAGTGGCCTGGCTTATGTCTTTTAGGTTCCTCAAGTCAGATTTTAAACCCTGTATATTGAGCCACCCTTGATATCTTTGCTGAATTTTAGAGTAGTTAGCCTTTGTAATTATGGATGGAGCTTTTACAGGAGTTTCCCTGATCTCCCTCCGTATCTTTTGCAAAATCCTTGGAGAAATGATGTATCATAATTCTATCTCCATTTTTTAAAAGCAGAGTAGATCAAGAATCATTGAGCACAGAAGAAGGCCATTCAGCCTTCATTTCTATGCTATCTACCCTGCCCTGCCTTTTTCCCCGTACCCCTGCAAATCTATCCTTTTAAATACATTATGGTCACATTGAACATTTTTTTTCTCACGAAGAGAGGAACCTGAATCCTAAAGCAGCTTGTCTGAAAAGAAGAGAGGAGGAAAAAGTGTCAACAGATCCACCGCCACTCTCCCTTGCAGGAGTCCACCCGAATATGGGAGACACATCCAACCAAATGGGCCCAATGTGAAAAGAGGTAATTGAAATCATGCTAACTTCAGCTGCTTTGTGAAACGATGATAGTCATCAACATATTAAAAATTCTCTCAAATACAACACATCACGCAGAATAGGCATCCTACTTTGTACGATGTCAACTTTTACTTCTGTCAGTAAATATGAGCGAATATTGTCTGACCCTATTTTCTGCTGCATCCCTATCCACTTGAAATTTTCACACAATCACTCAATCTGATGAATGTTTTCCATGACTTTTCTTTGCATTCATATTGATTCAAAATACCCTTTTGATGTTGCAAAATATGCTGATATAATATTTCACGTTCCCCTCCAAAACCCTTCCTAGAAGTAGTCTCTCCCATTTCATGACATTCATGTCACCTCAAAATTCTCTCTCTTGGGATCTGTTTAATTTTGATCAGCTTTTCATTTCAATCTCAAAATTAACAGCTCTATGATTACTGAAGTGCAAACATTTACTTGTTTCCTTCATCCTCCATGGCCAGGACCTCTCCCTTTGCAGGTTTTCTCATCTGTTGTTAATGTTTTCTTCAAATGTTCATGAAGTGATATACGTACAAATAGATTGTATTACCCTAGTCAATATCAGGAAAATTAGAATCCCCAAAGGTTACAATTAGAACCTTTAACACTGGCCTATTTTTATAACCAAATACAGCAATAGAATCAGATCTGTTTCATTTTATGGACCATCATATCGGTCACTTGAGTGGAATACAAAGTGCAATTATGATGGAACAGTGATGAAATGAGCTCAAAGCAGGTCAGTTCTGTATTAAAATGTTATGATCTTGCTCAGTTCCAAAGGATGGTTTCAGAGAATAGTGATACAGTCACATGTTGCAGCTGGCGGTGGAAGCAAAAATCTGTCCTAATTCAAGTTTCAAACCATAGGGCAGGAATTTTGCTTCCAAAGCGAGTGGCTGGAGTCAGGAAATTTCTTGACTTGGCAGACCCACCTCTGTTTAAAGGGCCCCATTGCACCAAACTTTCATTCCAGGGGGCTCGTGGCAGGTTAGAGTGCCCGCACCTTCCCCAGGAACAGATGTAGGCATTAACAGGTGGACTGGCTAGAAGGCCTGTGTCATTTATCTGTGACACTGTACCACTGGTTTTAGAAGCTGTTAGGCTCTCGAATCCTCACCATCCAGACTCTCTCAGCCACTCTCTATTTGTTATCAATGCCAACTTATGCTTCCTGTGCTACTTCTGTAACCATTCACCCATTATCCACTGTGGACAGATCTCAGGAGCCATGCGGAG
>NC_063332.1:33384492-33397206 GCF_021869965.1 Rhincodon typus | reverse complement strand
TGGGCTTCAGCTAGTAGGTGCATTTGCATGGTTACATCATTAATCCCACATACCAAATGGTCGCAGGGCAACTCATTAAGGATTAAACCAAAGTCACATGCTTCTGCCAGTCATCCTAACCTGGTCAAAAATCCCAAATCAGATTCCCTTTTTTTCATCTTGCCGAGTAACACTGTTAGCGTCTCAGAATTAGCGAAGGCTTGGGATTGTAATATTCCTTAATTAAATCCATCATCTCTTGAAAATTTTTTGTATCTGGTTTTTCAGGGAAAATTAGGCTCCTAATAACTGAAAAAACTGCGAGTCCACAGCTGTCAAGAGAATTAATTGTTGCTTTTCATCTGTCCAAAACTTATTTGCCCAGAAAAAATAACGAAGATTTCTGAAGAAGGATCCTGACCCAAAATGTCAGCTTTCCTGCTCCTCTGATGCTGCCTGGCCTGCTGTGTTCCTCCAGCTCTACACTTTGTAATCTGTAAACTTCTAATAATCTATTAATAATCTGTGTAGACTTGAAACTAAGTAAAAACTCCCACTTGTGAAACCCATTCAAAGATTTAAAATCCCTTCGTGTTCAGCAGGCTATAAGAACAAAGAAACATTCAATGCAATGAGCACATCAAAAACAGCTAATCCTATAGTAACAAAAGCAGAAATTGCTGGAAAAGCTCAGCAGGTCTAGCAGCATCTGTGGAGAGAAATCAGAGTTAACGTTTCACGTTGATGACCCTTCCTCGGAATTCTTCAGGTGAGCTGAGCTTTTCCAGCAATTTCTGTTTTTGTCTCTGATTTACAGCATCCGCAGTTCTTTCGGATTTTAATCCTATAGTAGCCTCCATGAACTGCCAATCAAAGTGGGAACTCAGCCCCCCCACCCCAGACCAGGGAGATTGTAGCTAAGTGCGGATTTTGAAACTCAGCCAAGCACTCATAATGAGCTGAGCTGTAATAACAGCCCTTGAGAAATATTAAGAAAGAATGCTGCCAAAACTGCAAATACAGATGGTACACCAGACAGCCTGTCAATTAATTCAGTCAGGGAGAGGGTGTTTATTTAACTGCAAGTGACAACTTCAGCCTGCTTCTTTTCAGTTTAAAGGTTTGGATACTTCAAAATTATTAAATCATATCTCCGAAACAGATCTTACGTGGCCTTCAAGGGTATTTATGTCTACAATAATCCATAACTCCATTCACTATGGGATAAATCCATCGAAACTGGAAAAGTAGCCCTGTATGACTTTAGCACTCATCCCCACTGCCCCGGCCAGCAAAAATGAGATCCGTTGAGAATGGGAGCAGGATGTCTGCTTCCCACCACACCCACCATTTTTAAAGGTCTTTAAAGTCAGGTTGACTCTGGCCTTCTATCAAGATTAAGGGAAATCACACAGCAGACATAAGGCTGCAGGGGAGAAAGGAATGAGGAGTAGAAGAGCAAGCTGCTGATTCCTACATAGTCCTGGACACTTTTGAATTGTTCGGCATTACAGAAGCAAGTCATTTGGCTCATCCTATCTGTATTCATGTTTTTAGCTGTTTACATTTAATCCTATGATATGCTGTATTCACATGATTAGGAACAATTCTATTTTTTTATGAAGGAGATTTGAAGAAAAATAATCCAAAGATCTTTGAAAATAAATGATCCAAACAGAACGATCAGCTAATCAGTTCATTGCACAGACACTACGTAGGAGGTGTGGTTTATGAAACAGAGAGCCTTGGGAGTCTGTGGTTTCTTCCAAGCCAGTTTCTTAACTGCGATGATGGTGCGTGTGATAGAAATAGTTTTAGTGCCTTAAGTTAAGGTGAAAGAAATTTTCACCACAGTATTATAATTGCTATTCATTCATTATTCTGTTCTCTTGTTTGAAAGAGTATGTGAGTGTGGACAATAAATTAAGATGAGGCTCAGTAACGATATCCACCAGAGTTAAGTAGTCTCAACAATCATGCCAGGAATGGATTTTTGGACAAGTACCAAAATTATGAGTCCCACCCTCAGATGAGATGCAAACTGAAGTTGGAAAAGAATGTACGATAGAAATATTATTGATTAACCTCTTTTTCTCTTTTTGTTTCTATAGGCCCGTGGTGCCAGATCAACAAAAAATAAGTGAGAGACCATTTCCTTGACAACTGTATTATCTTACAACAATGTAAACATTCTGCCCACTCCCCTTTTTTTGTAAAACGGAGACACATTAAAAGCAGTCACGAAAATGAATCACACACGAGAGAGAATGAGCAAGGAAAAAAAAGAGAATACTGCATTCCCAACAAGCAAAGTACAACTTGGGGGACAAACTCAAAACATATCATTCAGAATGTTGAGCAGTATATTGCAAGCTGTTAATGTACAGCCTAGAGACTGAATGGCAATCTTCTCCACACTGTGGAAAATGCATTTGTGCCTGAACTTCTGTAAAAAAATAAAATTAAAAAAAAATCAATTTGTAGGTTGAAAAAAATATTTATTTGAAATCGTAACCTTGCAATAATGAAAAGTGTACTTCTGATAAAAAAAAAACAAAAAAAAATACAATTTAACATTATTTTGTTTTGTTGGTGTTCTAGTCAGCTAGTGTTTGTTCTCTGGAGAGAGTGAAGCTTTGCTGCCCGTCAACATCCAGTATTCACAAAAACCAGCAACTGTCCTAATGGTAACTTAGGTGATGACTGCTTAGCCATTCCTTTGTCTGCATGGGAATAACGGATGGAATAATGGGTCTGTTGGTGGTGTAATCCGTATGTATATTGCGATGCCTGTGTTTTTCTTTTGTGATTTTTATTCCTGTCATTTTCCTGCAGTTATGGAGTATTTGATGGAAAATAGGTCACATCCTCTGCCTTTTAGCAAGAATTGTTTATATTGGAAACTAAAATCAACATGAAAGCTTTTTTTTTGAATTTAAATGTGATATAATGGCAGTGGTCAGCATGGCTGTTATGTGGAATCCAGGAAAAAAAAAAATGAATAGTTTGGGGTACAAAATTCATAATGGCACTGTTACTAAATTACGTTTCTTCCTTTTGGAGGGTGCTTTGTTGTTTCTGTAATTAGGACAGTAAGTGGAAACTTACCTCAATGACTTGATGGACGAAGGGACTGTTCAGTGAACTGGACCTTAGAAACCAGGAACGACCCCAGGCTCAATCCGTAAACCTTGCTTAGTTAGCTGATCTCGACCAAGAAGGTGGTGTGGCTGCTGCAATCAGCCTTTGTGCTTCTAGACAGGAGGAGGGAAATGTCAGTCAATATTCTCATTCCTGATTACCAGCCAGTGAATTGTGCAGGAAAATTCATGTGGTTGGCATTTGGACTTCACTGCAATCCCCCTTGTGCTAAAACAACCTGCTGAAATCTGTTAGCTGAGCTCGCTGCTTCAAGTGAAGTAGCCGGTGTCTATCAAAACATGCCCCAGACTGACTGGACCTTTAGAATACTAGGGGCAAAAATTGAAAGGACAATAATATAGCAAGTGGAGAACAAGACAATATAATGATCAGTTATGAATATGGGAACCCTAAAGTAAGGGTAAATGGAGGTTTCCACTATAATATATACAAAATATTATAACGGCAGAAAAATCCATTTGCATTCCATTTTTACCATGATATCTAATACTATATGTGTATGGTGTGTGTATATATAATAGTTCTTTAAAAAAAAAAATTCTACTCCATATGACTGGTGTGACTCCTGGATGAGAAGAAATCCTGCAATTCACTCTTTTTGATTTATTGTAAATGTTCTGGTTAAAGAAGCTTTCCACTTAGGTTTTTTAAGCATTTGTACTAAACTTGGATGATAATATAGTTCTGCGCAGAGGTTTGCCTATGATCAATCTGAAGAGTCAGCTTAGTTCTATGCATGTCAGGAGTAGTGAAAACAAGTGCTTTAGGCAGGTCTACTGCAGATATATTTATGCAATGTAACGTGAAGTAGCAGCTTACTTCTACGTGTAAAGAAAGTTAGGTTATAAAAGCAAAATGCTCATTTAAAACGAACAAGAGCTGCACACTTACGCACACATGCTGACCATCTCAGTGCACAGTCGTTGCACAAGTTGCATTTTCTCTGTGAAGAAGTTATGCATTAAAAAGTAGTGATAGACCTAGGCAATTTTCCTTTTTATTCAGTCCCTACTGAGGCAAATCTGTCTAAGTTAAAGCAGAAATATCTCTGTGATTGAAGTGGAGCAGTGCTAAAGGTGTAACATCCACTTCGAATGATTCAGAGTCAGTTAAATTCTGTGTTGGAAATTTTAGGAGGCAACATAATTAGTAGTAAATTTCTCTCTGCATTCTTCCTGTTGGACAGATTTTCGTACTGACTGGGGAGCTATTTCATTTAGAACTGCTCGAGAGGGGATCTTAAGCAGATCTTGTGGCCTGAGGTAATTTATTACATAGGTTTCCATTGGCAGGAACATCAGAATCCAAGCCAGATCTCACCCACTATAGTTCCCTGTCTGGACCCAGACTTGCTAATACTTAGTAATCCAAGTCTCTATTGGATTTTGCGAGTTTGGGAAACATCTAGTAAGCTTCTACTAGGAGCCCCCCCTCACTACGGTCATACAGGTTCATTAGCGGCTTTGAGATTAGGATCTATCTATACTACTGGTTCAATGATCAGTACTGGTATACAACGTTCAACAAATGCCAGCTGCATAAACCTGGCGTTATAGCCAGTTTTGTGTTGCTTGAAAGGAGTCTTATTTTCCATCAAATAGTGTATCTGTGGAGAATTAAGTGATGCCAGGCTAGATTTTGTCTGAAGTTGTTATTTAACCCTTTGAGCACTGCAGTAAAGTCCAAAAACTTTATTCAGTTTGTACAATGAATTGAGAAAGCATCAGAATCAGTACATTCCCTAAATTTGTTTTTAGTTCACTGATAACTGCCCTCCCTGCCAATGTGTAGTGTTTTGTGGCATGCATTGAGAGTACTTGCTGGCTTCTTGCTCCAGGCACCTCTCTCAATGTGAATTTGTAAGTGATCAATTTGAGATGTGGAAGAACAGAATTTGGGTGTCTCCCCTATTCACTGCTTCCATAGGAGGTCACGGCCCACCCTTTCCCTCTCGAATAAGGAAGCTGCAATAAGCATCTTAGCATTTGGAACTAATACATAGTCTGTTGTTTAATATACCAATCCACTATTTGAGTACAGCGCCACACCTTTATATTTTCTTCCCAAGATTTCCCCTCCCCCCAAAAAAATGTAAAAGAACTTGTGTTCGTTGTTCTCGCACAAACAGTTTGTCACTTGAAAGCAGCATCAGCCTTTCTGTGCTCAGAGGGTTAAAGTCACAGAACATAAAAATTGTTGTAGTATTGATTGGGGTTCCATTTACCAGACTATAAATAATGAAGGGATTCAATGCAGCTGAATCCTGACGAGCCCCTGGTTCAGAACTTATACAGGATGAGAGCATGAATGGGAATGAAATGTGGGAGGTGCTTACCCTTGGCTCAGGTACATGCTGATCCAGATTCTATTGTAGCGGGAATCTGGGGGGAGAACTCAGGCCACTGTTAAGGACACGCAATCGTATAGTCAAAAACAAAACGGATATCAGAGCACTCTTGCTACCCTCTGCACAAACCGCGTGGAAATCTGAATGTGCTGAAAAATAAAATTTATCATGGAATGCTTGAACTTGTCCAGTCCCAGAAACGAAGCACATTTCCATGCACCAAGTGCTGAAGGGAAGGAAACTGTCCACAGCACAATGGATTAAAATATAACCATTTTCATCAATCAGCACCAAAAGCAATTATACTAACACTGCCTGCTAACATGTTTTAAAGTGGTTAATACTTAAGCTTCTCTTGGTTTTCTTTCTCTCGACAAAAAAAAAGTACTGTAGTAGATTAGAGACGAAAATAAAAACAGTGACGATTATCGATAGTGGATATGCAGCTTGTGACATTGACAAGAGCAGCAAGGTCTAGAAGCCCGAGCGCAAAAAACAAACAAACGACGGGCTTCGAGAAACTTGTCAGTTTTCTAGTGTTTCTTTCAAAAGAACTTAGCAATAACGATCGAGAAAGTGTGCATTATTTGTGAAGGACGCTGACCAGCATTAGTTTATGCATGAGGAAAAATCATAGCGACTAACAACATAAAAGGGGTTTCATATATTGTACATAGTTTTAAAAAAAAATCCCACCAATAATCATAATATAGATTTTGTTATATTCAACATGATAAAAGTAAGCATTAATGTGGGAGTTGGGAGAAGTCATTATTGATCATTTGTTTTCTTTTTGTTTACATTCTTGTGCAGAGAGCACATACACTAGTTTGGAGGGTGGAAATGGTTTATGCTCTTAAAATATCATTTTTAAAACAAAATACAACAGCACTGGAATTTTAGTGTATGTGCGTGGCCTGAAAATTCTCCAAGTGTAAGGCTTACCAAACTATTAGGAGTCTATATTTCCTACACTTTAGACTGTGTAGACTTGAAACATTCCTGGCAGTAATATGACCTCTGCTTCAAGCAGAGTTTTAGAAGAAAGTCACGTTTTGGTGTAAAACGACGACAAAAATGGAAGAAAAATGGTCCATCTCCTCTCCCTTATGGTAATTAACTATCACTTTAAAACAAAATTGCAAAACTTTGTGTGTTATATGAAGTGACAGGCAAATTTTGCAGCCGTGTTTGAATTCTTTGTGTAAAAGCTAAAAGTTATATTTTTACATGTAGACTTAAAAGTCATTCTGTGTTTTTTGAATATGTCATGAGGTTTTGTTTTGCTTTTAAAAAGAAATACAATGGAATCCCTGTGGTTTAAAAAGTGTCTCGTTTAAACAAGATAGTAAAATTTCAAGTAGCATTGTCAAGGAATTTTACAAGCACACATATTTCTGGAAACTTATTTCAAAAAAGGAACAAAATAAGGTATTTCAAATTTATTACCTACTAAATGTTTGATCTAAATCACTCTGCTGTTGAATATTGTAGATAATGATTACATTTGTGAGTGTACAGGGTTTCAGTATTTTGATGGGCAGTTCATGATACTTTTGTATGCATGGAGGTGGATCAAGCAAACAGTTGATTTCCATTTGATGCTGTGAATTGGAAAGGAGCAATATCACTTAACTAAAGTAAAGTAGAAATGAGTTTAATGTGCTGTTCTTATAGAAAGAGCACAGCACCTCAAGGTCCAACATCAATTCAAAAAGGCTATAATCTAAACTCGTGATGAGAACTGAAATGTTATTACTCTCGTAGCTACTGCTTATGTGAGAAGTATAATTGTTAATAAAAGACTTAGGTCATTAGGAGATATGGAGTCAAGGAGGGTTAATAGGGTTAAGGTATAGGTCAACCACAGTCTAATTGAATGTGTTAAGGCTATGAATAGCCTACTCCTGTTGTTTTGTTCCATCTTATGTTCTTAAAGTACATTGGGATACAGATGAATGAAAGTTGACTACTTATGGGCTAACTGTTGTAGTGTGAAGAGCTGCACAAATAAGCTATATAAGGTGAGTGTGGTATGCTTACATGGTTAGATTACTGACCTACTACAGGCAGGTGTTAATGAATTGTTCAACAACATTGAGTGCAGTAAACCAGTCGAGATATGATTCCAGCTGTAACCACAGTGATTAACTACTTCATCATTTTATATGCCAAATGGTTTGGAATCCTACTGTTAAGATAACATTACCATGCTAAAGACATGTCTTCCAATAGGTTTCTCCTTCCATCTCTTGACTGCATTGGATGTCAGAGTTGATTTGAAATGGTGTGGTTTATATGTAGAGGAGGTAATGAGATGATTGTTTCAAACCCGGAGTGAATTCTCACCATTTAAAGAAGAGTATGATGGGAAAGAAAATGGCTAAGGACGTACAACAGCACACATGGTCAGGCATTGATGGGTATAGTAATTGTGTGTGTTGTCAGTTGAGCTACTTTTGTGTGTCTAAATATGAGCTGGCAAATAGAGGCTTCCTTCGAGTATATGTTACTCGTTACACTGTAACAACATTCCTTTGGTCTTGATATAATAAGTAATTAAGACATGGAAGATTATACCTGAATTTAAAAAGGATAGTGCAGTTTACTGTTAGCATTTATTTAACCAGGAATCCAAGTTTCAAGTTTTGTTCAGGGAAGGATAGGGTTTCTTAGCTTTGCTGTTTAAGATCTTGAGTAGAATGAATTCCATAAACATACCATTTGAAAACTTGTGCCATTAATGATAATGAATGACAATGTATGAGGAATTTTATTTGATGTACTATTGTTTAGAGACTGTTTGATTTGAATACGTGACACACAATTGATTATGCCAAAAT
This sequence comes from Rhincodon typus, assembly GCF_021869965.1. Lineage (NCBI taxonomy): Eukaryota > Metazoa > Chordata > Chondrichthyes > Orectolobiformes > Rhincodontidae > Rhincodon > Rhincodon typus. Next base: position 33,388,875 of record NC_063332.1, on the reverse strand, counting down.
ATGACATTTACAATACCTCTGTTGATTTAGTTGAGGATGTACTGCAGATGTTATCATCTGAGACACTATTTGGTCAACATGTGCAAAAGAGTTATAACATTTCACTTAACAAAAATGTCTGCATAATATCAAGTAAGTTTTTTAAAAAAAATCAATATCTTATTACCTTAGTCTTATTAATGGATCCACTTCCCTGCCTATGACAGTTCATAAACTGAATCAAACTGCTCACTCATCAGTATCCATTGTCTTCAATGTAGCTGTAATTAACACTAACGCCTATAAACTGTCAATTGAACCAGTGATGCAATTTGTAAATTTATCCAGTCTTCCGATTTTTTTTTTTTCAAATTTTGTTCAGTTTTTGTTTTATTTTCCTTTTTGTAATTTTTTTTGTATCAGGCAAGTTTTTTTTTAATTCTTAATAAAAACAAAAGTGAACACTCTCCAGAAATGATTTAGCGTTTGATATGAACAAGCACAAACATTAGCCAATTATAGCTGACTGGAAAAATATATAGGTAAAATTTTAAAAAGGAGAAGTAATTCCATAAAATGGGGCACCAAGGCTTTTATGAGCCCACTTTTACAGACATTTTTCTCATGGACTCTTATTCATCTTGTGCAGTGCTGGTTTACCATGCTCATTTCAAGTATTATAGACATATGTAATGGTGAGAATATGAACTGTGGCCTTTTTCATTCTTGTACTTGTGATGCAATTAAGTGAAGAGAAAAGCAGAGAATTACCATGTATCAGTGCCTGGCTTTTTGTTATAAAGCTTCTTTTGTCTAGTGCTCTTTTTGCTATGAAATAGACTGTAGTACACCCTATAAAAGCTAAATTTAAAGAAAAAAATATATTTGGCTTATTTTTCGCAGGAGCAATCCTTTTATACCATGGATCTTGAAAAAAAAATTCTCGGATTCTGAATATTTCTCTTTGTAGATTTTTGGAATCATTCTGAGTAAAAGTTTGTTACTTTATTTTACTATTTAAAAGATGTTATTTTACCATGTGTTACTGAGATGAACTGTATGGTAGCGTTTTAGTTGTAAGTCGCATGATGTCGCGACTACAAATAGCTGCAGCAGTGAAGAAAAAAAACCTATTTCACCTTTTTCCCATTTGTGTGGCTCGAGTGCCTCAACTTTTCATGTTTTTTTGGTGTTTTTCAGATTTGTAGAAATGTCCGAACAGATTGTTTGCTGGAGTATTCAAAGGCCAGCTCGATGTAGGCCATTACCTGTTTATCATCAGTAGTTATTCCAAGCAGTCATGTACATGACAGTTCTGTAGCAATAAATGTGCCATTTTTATAAACTCGTGTTTTATGTGTGTTCTGTGTTCTTTACCTGACAATGGAAATTCACAGACTTTGTAGAGTTGTGTCTGTGCTGTTATTGCTTCTGTAACTCAGGAATACAGAGAAAATACCCTCTCCTCTCAAACAAATGCGTTGCTAGACCACATTAATGGTTATGTAATGTGTGGTCATTTCAATGTGTTTTCGGTGTGCTGCACCACGGGTTTCCCAATTTTAAGATAAAAACTTCGGCAATGATGTGATACGTAATATATAAATAATAATACAAGTCTCTACTGCCTCCTGTAGAAGCAAAACTTTGCTCCAAAATACATGGAGAATTCACAACTCACACCAAGTAACACTTGGCATTCCATGAGCTGTGGGACAAATCAGCACATACTCGAAGCAACAGAACTAATGGATTCAACTCATAAGGTGTTGCTTTTCCATCGGTGCTCCATCCTCACCTTAAATTTCTTTAAGAAAACTGAATTAGTTCACTCAAGACACAAGAGTTGCAATTGCCTCTTGTCAAGTTTGATATTGCAACATAAAAGGACCAAACTCCTATAATTCTGATTAAAAACTGAAAGAACTGCAGATGCTGCAAATCGGGAACAAAAGCAGAAATTGCTGGAAAAGCTCAGTAGGTCTGGCAGCATCTGTGAACAAAAATCAGAGATATGCTAACTCTTGATTTTCTTCACAGATGCTGTCAGACCTGCTAAGCTTTTTTAACAACTTCTGTTTTTGTTCTTATAATGCAGATATCATGCCAAAGAAGAATCCAGATCTATCTCTTAAAAGGACAACATAAACATCAGCCTGTTTTCTTTCTCTCTCTTTTCCAATATTTTATATGCAGCAAATAAGTTCAGTGGATTTCATAAAAGACGCTTAATTTTGGTTAACTGGAGAATAAAGGAAGTGGCATGCTAACAAAATTGAGGTATTCAAAGCCTAATCAAGGCTTTTGTTTTATTGTGAGGTTAATTCTTATGGCGGGGGGTGTGGCGGTTGGTGAGGATTGTCACCAGCTCCTAGGTACGTACGAACAGGAGTTGGCCATTCAGCTCCTCAATCCTGTTCTAACATTCAGTGAGGTCAAGGCTGATTTGTGTCCAAACTCTATATACTTACTCTTGAGCTATATCCCTTAATACCTTTTGCCTGATAAAATTTTTATCTCCGATTTAAAATTACCACTGATCCAGCATCCACTGTCATTTGTGGAAGGGAGTTCTGAACGTTATCACCCTTCATGTGTAGAAGTGCTTCCTAACATCTCTCTTGAACGGTCTGGCCCTAATTCTCAAACTATGTCATCCATTTCTAGAATCCCCAACAAGTGGAAATAGTTTACCTTGATATACCATGTTTTTTCCTGTTAATATCTTGAAGACTTCAATCAGACCATCTCTTAACCTTCTAAATTCTAGAGTAAATAGGCTGATTTGTATAAACTCTCCTCGTCACACCTAAAGTCCAGTATTATTCCTGTAAACCTAAGGCCAATATATCCTTCTGAAAATGTGGCCCAGATCTGCCCACAGTATTCCATGAGGGGTCTAATCAGGATTTTGTATAACTGCAGCATAACGTCTGCATCCATGTATTCCAGTCCTGTAGATACAAAGGCCAGCATTCCATTAGCTTTCCTGAATATTTTCTGTACCTGTTTGTGGCATTTTAAAGATCTATGCATCTGATCCCCTCTGTATTTAACTTCATACCATCTAGAAAATACCCTGATCGGTCCTTTTACAGGCTGAAATGGGTAACGCAAGACCACAATAACCAGAATAGCTCACTAGAGAAAATGTACGGGGGGCTAAAGACCTTGAACCTGATCGGTTGCATCCTAGGATTTTAAACAACGTAGATAAAAAGGTAATGGAACAGTGCTAGTATTTTTCGAGGAGATAGCAAGATAGATAAAATGGAATCAGGAGATATAACATATTTTGGATTTCCAAATGGCATTCAATAAAGTAATACACATTAAGCTGCTTAACAAGAGCCAAGGATGTTCAGATAGTACATTGATTGAATATAGGATTAGCTAGCTAACAGAAGGCAGAGAGCTGGGATAATGATAGCCACTTTGGCAGGAAGAATAAGAGAGTTGGATATTATTTAAAACGAATAAGCTGCAGCACAGAAGGATTTGGACATCCTACTGTATGAATCACAAAAAGCTAGCAATAAAGTTTAGTGGCTAATAAAGAGGACAAATAGAACATTGGCCTTTATTTCAAAGAGATTGGAATATAAAAAGTGAAGACATACTAAAAGTATACAAGGCTCTGGTCAGATGACAGATGGAACTCTATTAGCAGTTTTGGGCCCCTGATCGAAGGAAAGATATATTGGTATTGGAGGCAGTCCAGAGAAGATTCACTAGGTTGATCCCAGGGATTTTCTTATGAGAAGAGGTTGAGTTGGTTGAGCTTGTACTCATTAGGAGTTTAGCAGAATGAGAGGAGACCTTACTGAATACCAGGGGACTTGACAAGGTAGATGCAGAGGGATTGTTTCCCTTGTGAAAGTCTAGAACCAGAGGCTTTAAAAATAACGAGTGGGCTGGATAGAGTAGTTAGGGGCAAAACTGTTCCCAATCAGTTCCCACTTGGATTTTAAAGAGAGGTTGATCATAGTGCAGGACAGACATGTCCCTGTGAAAATGAGGGATAGAAAGGGCAAGATTAGGGAACCATGGATGACAGGTGAAATTGTGAGACTAGCGAAGAGGTAAAAAGGAAGCATGCATAAGGTCTAGGCGACTGAAAACAGACGAAGAATATCGGGAAAGTAGGACCAATCTGAAACGAGGAATTAAGAGGGCTAAAAGGGGTCACGAAATATCTTTAGCAAACAGGGTTAAGGAAAATCCCAAAGCCTTTTATTCATACATAAGGAGCAAGAGGATAACTAGAGAAAGGGTTGGCCCACTCAAGGACAAAGGAGGGAAGTTATGCGAGGAGTCAGAGAAAATGGGTGAGATTCTTAATGAGTACTTTGCGTCAGTATTCACTGAGGAGAGGGACATGACGGATGTTGAGCTTAGGGATAG
>NC_063332.1:33339165-33379492 GCF_021869965.1 Rhincodon typus | reverse complement strand
ACCTTGTTATAACAGTGGAAAGAGCTGGGAAACTGTGAGCATGCATGGATGCAAAGGGTGTTAATAAGGCTTTAAAGAGATCTTGCTACCCCATGCCAACCACTGAAAACATTTTGCCACAGACTATTAATCTTTACTATCATCAATTGTTACTGCAAAGTGGAAGCAACAGTTTTTCTCATTATGTCCTGGATATCTTTCAGGAGCTTTAGATGTTTGCACATGTCTTTAGGCATCTCAATTGGTCCAGAAGAGTTGAATGCAGACAATGTGCATTAGTGATATTCCCAAAGTGAAAGCTATTGTCGATGATCTGCTAATCTATGGAAGTGGACACACAATGCAAGAAGCTATTACAGATCATGATCAGAATCTAATGTGACTGCTTGACAAAGCTCGTAAGATGAACCTGAAGCTGAATAAGAAAATGATGCAATTGAAGACACCTGATGTCAACTACAAAGGTCATATATTGACAACAAAAGTACTTCACCCAGATCCTAAAATGATGAAAGCTATACCAAAGATGCAACAACCAACAGAGTTGGTGCAATGATTTAATAGACTTGTGAACTATTTAGCCAAGTTCTTGCCCATTTTGTCAACCGAGCGTAAACCTGTTTGTAAGCTCACTGCCAAAGTTTTGCAGTGGTGTTGAGGCACAGCAGAAAGCAGCATTCACTTCAAATAAATAACTAGTAAAGAGGACACCAATGCTGAGGTACCATGACATCAATGAAAAGGTCACCTGGCAGTGTGATGCCAGTAAGACTGGACTTTAAGCTGTCCTTACGAAGCAAAGATAACCAGTTGCATTTGTATCCAGGGGATTAACACAAACTAAATGATACCGTGCTCCGACACAGAATGCATACCAGACTATTTTCTTTGCTTGTGAGCATTTTAATGAACGCCTTTTTGGAAGAGACAAAATGACAATGGAGTCCAATCACAAGTCATAGGGTCATAGAGTGATAGAGCTGTAAAGCGTGGAAACAGACCCTTCGGTCCAACTAGTCCATGCCAACCAGATGTCTTAAATAAATGCAGTCACATTTGCTAGCATTTGGCCCATATCCCTCTAAACCCTTCCGATTCATATACCCATCCAGATGCCTTTTAAATATTGTAATTGTACCAGCATCCACCAATTCCTTTGGCAGCTCATTTCATACACGCACCACCTCTGCATGAAAAACATGCCCTTTAGGTCCCTTTTAAATCTTTCCCCTCTCACCTTAAACCTACACCTTCTAGTTTTGGACTCTGTTACCCTGGGGAAAAGACCTTGGCTACTCACCCCATCAATGCTCTTCATGATTTTATAAACTTCTATAAGGTCACCTCTCAGCCTCTGACACTCCAGGGAAAATAGCCCTGGCTTATTCAGCCTCTCCCGATAGCTCAAGCCCTCCAACGCTGGCAACAACCTTATAAATCTTTTCTGAACACTTTCAAGTTTCATGACATCCTTCCAATAGCAGGGAGACCAGAACTGAATATAGCATTCCAAAAGTGGCCAAACCAATATCCTGTACAGCCTCAACATGACCTCCCAACCCCTATACTCAATGCACTGACCAATAAAGGCAAGCATACCAAATGCCTGCTTTACTGTCCTGTCTACCTGCAGCTCTACTTTCAAGGAACTGTGAACCCGCACTCCAAGGTCTCTTTGTTCAGCAACACTCCCCAGGACTTTACCAAAATGTCTATAAGTCCTGCTCTGAGTTGCCTTTCCATAATGCAGCACTTGATATTTATCTAAATTAAACTCCATCTGCCACTCCCTGGCCCATTGGCCCATCTGATCAAAGTCCTGTTGCACTCTGAGGTAACCTTCTTCGCTGTCCACTACACCACCAATTTTGATGTCAACTGCAAACTTACCAACCATACCTCCTATGTTCACATCCAAATCATTTATATAGATGATAAAAAGCAGTGGACCCAGCACTGATCGTTGTGACATACTGCTGGTCCATTTGAAAAACAGCCCAAAGGTATCAATGTGGACTTCACAAGCTTCAAAATCTCCCCTCCCGCTACCACGTCCCAAAACTAGCCCAGCTCATCCCCCCCTCCCTAACCTGTCCTTCCTCCCACCTATCCCCTCCTCCCACCTCAAGTCCCACCCCCATCTCCGACCTACTAAACTCATCCCGCCCCCTTGACCTGTCCGTCCTCCCTGGACTCACCTATCTCCTCCCTACCTCCCCACACACACTCACCTTTACTGGCTCCATCCCCGCCTCTTTGACCGGTCTGTCTCCTCTCCACCTATCTTCTCCTCTATCCATCTTCTATCCGCCTCTCCCTATTGAAACGTCAGCCTTCCTGCTCCTGTGATGCTGCTTGGCCTGCTGTGTTCATCCAGCTCTACACCTTGTTACCTCCACTGCCACCTTCTGTCTCCTACCTGTGAGCTAGTTCTGTATCCAAATGGCTAGTTCTCCCTGTATTCCATGTGATCTAACCTTGCTAACCAGTCTGCCATGCGGTGCCTTGTCAAATGCCTTACTGAAGTCCATATAGATCACGTCCACTGCTCTGCCTTCATCAGACCTCTTTGTTACTTCTTCAAAAAACAATTAGGTTAGTGAGACACGATTTCCCATACACAAAGCCAGTCACTACAAATCTGTCTGTTCTAAAGTGTCTGCAAAGATAGGACTTTGTTTGCAAAGATGTCCTTTGGGCATAGCATACAAAGCAAGGAAAATAATTGTCCATTGATGACATGCTATCAAGAGCAGTTCAACCTTGAAAAAAAGTTGAGGATGCTAAGACCAAGTGTGAAACCTTCCAGATTCAATGAGGAGAAGTAGCTCTGCATGCTCTAGAAGAGTCTTCCTAAAATCAAGTAAATGATGCAACAAAATGCACCCTCCAAGTTGTGTGGGAAGTACGGATGAGAGGATGGCCTGAAAGCATCATGAACACATCTGTTTTAATAAGAAAGTGTTAGGCACTCAGGGATGACATGATAGCCCAAAGTGGCATCTGCAAAGGAAATAAAGTTATTATCCATAAGGAGATGAGATAAGAGATGCTAAAGCACATCCATTAGGGAATTGAGTCTAGTGTGAGGAAGGAAAGGGAAGTGTGCTACTGGCCAAATACGAGCAACAATATTAAAGACCACACCAGTCAGGGCAGTGCATGTGATGAATCCCGAGCTAAACAGCCACTCATAACTCATGCTGTCCCAGGCAGACAGTGGGCAAAGCTTGTAGGCCTCTTCACTCTCACAGGAACATAGCTTTTCACTGATTGTAGGAACTGCAGATGCTGAAGAAGGGTCTAGGCCTGAAAAGTCAGCTTTCCTGCTCCTCTGATGCTGCTTGGCCTGCTGTGTTCATCCAGCTCTGCACCTTGTTATCTTTTCACTGTCAGTGACTATCCTGACTACTGGGTGTTAGGCCAGCTGACATCAACAACTACCAGTGAGGTTATAGAATGCCAGAAACATACTTCAGTCAATATGTCATTTGCAGACATTGTGATAGGTGATAATGGCCCTGAATTCATGGGTGAGGAATTCAGCTGCTACATAAAGGATTGGCAAATTCAAAATGATATGCCATTTACAAACTATCCCCAGTCAAATAGAAAGGCTGAGGTAATGATGGAAATTGCCAAAGGCATCATAACGAAATCAAGGAAATCTAGCACAGACTCATCCAAGGCAATCCTTGAGAAGGTATTATACATCAAATAAGGGCGCAGTAAGTAATCCAGTCTAAAGATAAATGTCATACTGCGTCCAGATTACTCAACAAATAGGAAATAAAATACAGAGACCAGAGATAGTGGTGGGTGCAATTAACAAAATCTAAGAGTCATGAAATCCAAATTTCATTTTGACAATGACTTTATCAGAGCTGAGCGTTAGAGCACAGTCAGAGTGCAAATGGTCAATGCTGTCAATAAACCTCAGCATGCGTGGCAAGTTAGGGCCTGTGTAAAGTAGTTATCACCTGACTTGTACACAGAGACATCTATGTACAACTAGAAAAGCTTCACCTTCATTGCAGGCAGATCAGGAAGAAGTGATCTCACCACCTGCACAGAGTAGAGTGACCATCAGTCCCAGAGTTCCACTGTTCCAATGGAAATGGACCATCAACTATAGTTACCATGGCAACAGCTTTCACCAGCCAATAAGAATAGGGTGGCACGGTGGCTTAGTAGTTAGTACTGCTCCCTCACAGCGCCAGGGACCCGGGTTCAATTCCACCCTCGGGTGACTGTCCGTGTGGAGTTTGCACGTTCTCCCTGTGCCTGTGCGCGTTTCCTCCGGGTGCTCCGGTTTCCTCCTGTAGTCCAAAGATGTGCAGGCTAGGTGGATTGGCCATGCTAAATTGCCCGTAGTGTTCAGGGATGTGTAGATTACATCAGTTGTGTGAGATCGGTCTGGGTGGGATGCTGTGAGGGTCGGTGTGGACTTGTTGGGCTGAAGGGCCTGTTTCCACACTGTAGGGATTCTATGACCTATGAACATCATGCATGTGAGCCATTAGGGGAGGCGATGGCCTAGTGGTATTATCGCTGGACTGTTAATCCAGAGACCCAAATAATGTTCTGGAGACGCTGTTTGAATCCCGCCATGGCAGATGGTGGAATTTGAATTCAATAAATATCTGGAAATAAGAGTGTAATGAATACCACAAATCCATTGCTGATCGTCAGGAAAACCCCATCTGGTTCACTAATGTCCATTAGGGAAGGAAACTGCCATCCTTACCTGGTCTGGCCTACATGTGACTCCAGACCCATAGAAATTTGGTTGACTCTTAACTGCCCTCTGGGCAATTAGGCATGGGCAATAAATGCTACCTGGCCAGCAACATCCTCATCACTGTGAATGAATAAAGAAAAAAAAAATTAGGGCACATGCACAATTTAAGAACTATGCATGCAACATATGTGCAGAAACTGACTGGAGATTACACACTCTTTTGTTAATGAATGATAATTTTCTTTATGGTAATGCATATTGGGTAACTTGCAGAACTCAAAACTGTAAATGTTTGTTTTATAAAAAGGGGGATGTTAGGAGAACTGCAGGTATACATAGTGGACTGGCTGGTTTGCTATTTTTATGTGATGTCTACCTCTCTTGTTAAGTGTCTTTATGTGCAGTTCTTGGGAGCCATTAAACACCTATTACTTCAGCACAGCTCATGATGCCTGTTGGCTTCACTCCTGGGTATTTTGGCATAATTCAGTAAATATCTTTGCTGTCCAGTCTGTAAATTGAGGCACATGTTTTGTTAGATGGTAAGTAATTAAGGGCATGATTTATTAGAAAGAGCATTTAATTAATTGAAGTAAATTTGTACAAATGATTAGCTTGTGTAGGAAGAGCATGTGGACAAATCTCACAGTTCTGATTTACTATTCCATTTTAGCTATTCATGATCATACAGCAACTTAAAGAAGACGTAAATTCAACAGATGTATTTATCCCATCAATATACAGTGAAGTGCTGCTAAAGTCAGTATGGAACTGTGAGAATATGGTTACAAAAGCAATGTTTCCTTGCGCTGAAATAATTCTATGATTTATACAGTGCTGAAAACCTCAAACTGAGCCTTCTATTGCTGAGGTAGCATTTTTGGAGTGCATTCTAATTTACTAAATGTGCTGATGGATCTTTGCTAACATTGTTCTCTCAGTAGTCTACATATTGTTTTGGAACAATAAGTGTGTTGTCCCAACTGACACAAAATATATTATCAAGACCAACAATTTACTGATTGTCTTAAGTCAAATTCTGTTCATAGTATATGACATTTTGGGATTTTTAACTGGGCTTTGGGGAAAAGATAAATTACACAATTTACCTTTTACTATTGAAAATAAAAGTGGAAGAAGAAAGACAGACTTGAATTTCTACAGTTCCTTTTTATGACCTCAGTATATCCCAAAGCATTTTACAGCTAATTAAGTCATTTGGAAGTATTTCCATTGTTGTAATATAGGAACTGAGGCTGCCAATTTGTGCACCACAGGTTTCAGCATTCAGTCATGAGAGAAATGCCCAGATCCTGGTCCGAAATTTCCTTTCTGTGTTGAAGGACTGGGATTTGCCATTCACTTCATGATTAAGAGATTAAGAGAACAAAATTAGAGAAAGTCTAAAACAATGAATTTTATGGATTTGCTTGTCATGCTCCCATATGGTGAAGTCCCCTTGCCTATAATTGGCTGAGTACCAATGGCAGCTCATTACTTTCAAGTGACATTAATTGTCCTCTTAAATGGCACTTACCTAAGGGTTGGGCAACTAAAATTTTCAGAAGTCAAAACCAACACACACTGAAAATGCAGGAACATAGGAACAGGCTTTTCAGCCCCTTGAGCTCGTTCTACCATTCAATGAGATCATGGCTGATTGTGATCTAACTCCATATATCTGCCTTTGGCCCATATCCCCTAATACCTTTGCTTAGGAAAAACTTTATCTATCTCAGATTTAAAATTAACAACAGATCCTGTAACCACTGTCATTTGTGGAAGACAGTTCCAAACCTCTACCACCCGTTTTGTGTAGAAGTGCTTCCTAACATTCCTCCTGAACAGTCTGGCCCAAATTCTCAGACTATGCCCCCAGTTCTAGAATCCTCAACCTATGGATATAGTTTATCCTTTATCTACCCTCTCTTTTCCTGTTAATATCTTGAAGACTTCGATCATTTCACCCCTTAACCTTCTAAATTCTAGAAAAATAAGGCCTAATTTGTATAATCTCGCCTTATAACTTAACCCTTGAAGTCTACCTATCATCCTTGTAAACCTACATTGGACACCCTCCAAGGCTTGATGTCCTTCCGAAGGTGTAGTACCCAGAACTGCTCACAGTTCTCCAAGTGAGGTATAACCACCTGCAGCATAACTTATGCATTCTTATACTCCAGTCCTCTAGATATAAAGGCCAGCATTCCATTAGGTTCCTTAAATAGTTTCTGTACCTGTTTGTGACATTTTAAAGATCACTGCATATGAACACCCAACTCTCTTTAGTCATCCACTACATTTAACTTCATACCATCTAGAAAGTACTCTGATCTATCCTTTTTATGTCCAGAGTGGGTAACCTCACACATTGAACTCCATCTGACACAGTTTTGCCCATTCAGTATTAATCTATCAATATTCCTTTGTAATTTTATGCTGTCATCTACACTGTCTGCAATACTGCCTAACTTTGTATCATCAGCAAATTTGGATAAAAGACTTTTTATGCTGTTATCCAATTCATAACAAATAATGTGAATAAATGAGGTCCTAATACAGATCCTTGTGGGATACCTATAGTCACTTCCTGCCAATTTGATTACCTACCATTACTCTTACTTTCTGTCACCTGCTACTTAACCAATTTCCCAGCTATGTCAGCAACTTAAGCCTCAATCCAGGGATAGGGTAGAGGGGTGGTTCTGGGTAGGATGCTCTTCAGAGGGTCAGTGTGAACTCGATGGGCAGAATGGCCTGCTTCCACACTGTAGAGATTCATAAGAGAAAATATCCTTTACACATCTATCCTTCAAGACCCTTCAGGATCTGATATGTTTCAATCAAGTCACCTCTTACTCTTCTAAGCTCCAGCAGATTCAAACCCAGAATGTTCAAGCTTTCTTCATAACACCCATGTTGACCCTCCAAACACTGAATCAACCAAGCGAACCTCCTCCTGGCTGCCTCCTATGCAAGTATACCATTCCTTAAATAAGGAGGCCAAAATTGTATTGTCTAACTAGTGCGTTGTACAGTTTTTCCAAACTTTCTATTTTTATACTCCATTACCCTTGAAATAAAGGCCAACATTTCATTTGCCTTCATTATTACCTAATGAATGCTAGCAATTTTACGGTTTATTGTCAATGACTCCTAAATCCTGTAGGTTTTTTTTCTGTAGGTTCCTGCAATCTTTCTCCATGTAACTAATGTTAAATTCCTCTCTTTTTATGCTAAAGTGCATAACCTCACATTTGACCAAATAATATTCCATCTCAACAAGGTGCAGGGCTGGATGAACACAGCAGGCCAAGCAGCATCATAGGAGCTCTAATATTCCATCTGTCAAGTTTTTGCCCACTTTCTTAGCGTGTCTATATTCATCTGCAGACTCTGACATTCTCTTTGTGAATCCAAGTAAGCAAAAGGAGAGTGAGTATTAGGAGAGAAAGCAAGCAGTGCTAAGATGCAGCTGAGGTCCAACGTGTCAGCTAGGTGCCTGTTCCTATGTGCAAAATGTACTTGGAGCAGCATTTCAATGAGAGGTGCTGGTGCACTCAAAAGTGCAGCATTAAAGTGATAAAATTGTACCGTAACAGATGTGTCATGAAAATACAGAGAGGTTAGCATACGCTGACTTTCATGTCCAGAATTCTCAGCATCTAGTTTCTATCTGGCATGTAGTCAAATAGGAAACTGCGTATTAATAAAATGATATCAGGTAGTAATGAGGGTGATAATTAGCGATATTCCCTGTTTTTAAGCCTGTCGCTGCTCACTTGTGAGAGTCTTGTCTCAACATCCGAAACTTTATTGTGAAATGCTATTTGCTTCTCTTGACATTGAGATAGGCCTCTTTGGATTTCTCACGATTCTCCTAGATTTCCTGCCTTAGCCCACATCGTTCAGGGCCTGGTAAGATTCCACCCAGAATCTCCAGTTTATTCTTTTATTCTTTTTGTAAACTCTATTCTTATCTTTTAGAAATGTAGAAACTAGAAGCAGGAGTAGGCCATTCAGCCCTTCAAACCGGCGCCACTATTCAATGTGATAACACTTGGCCCTCTATCTCAGTGCCATACTCCCACTTATTTCCATAACCTTGTTGCTTTTAATGTCTGGATTCACTCTATCCCTTTCTGCCATGGTCAGTTTAGTTTTCTCTTTTGCCTTGTCTCCATTCTTTGCTGAATGTCATCATTTCAAATTTGACACTTTGGCTCTAATATTTAGTTCAAAATTCTCTCTACTACCCTAGTTATTATTGAGAATGCTGGCCCCAGCGTGGGTCAGGTGGAGATAGTCCCATCAATACAGAATAAAAACCAAAAGAACGGTGAATGCTGTAAATCAAGAACAAAAACAAAGTTGCTAGAAAAGCTCAGCAGGTCTGGCAGCATCTGTGGAGGAGAAATGAGTTAACGTTTCGGGTCCGTTGACTCTTCCTCAGAACTGATGGTGGCTGGGAAAACGTCAGTTTATATGCAGAAAATAGGGAGGTGGGTGGGGTAGGGAGTAAACGATAGGATAGAGCCCAAAGAGAGAGAAAGACAGTTGGACAGACAAAGGAGTTGCTAACGATCAGGCTGGGAGGGTGAATAGTTGTTAATGGGGACTGTTAGTGACTAACAACAGGGGGTGTGTAATGGCAGGCTATGTGGTAACAAGGCCTGGTGTGTGGGGTGGGGGGCTGGGACATGGGAGAGTTTAGGCCCTAAAATTATTGAACTCAATGCTGAGTCCGGAGGGCTGTAGGGTCCCCAAGCGGAAAATGAGGTGTTGTTCCTCCAGCTTGCGTTGAGCTTCACTGGAACACTGCAGCAAGCCGGAGACAGAGATGTTGGCCAGGGAGCAGGGTGGTGCATTGAAGTGGCAGGCAACAGGTAGTTCAGGGTCTTTTTTGTGAGCAGAACGTAGATGTTCTGCGAAGCGGTCGCCAAGTCTACGCTTCGTTTCCCCAGTGTAGAGGAGACCACATTGTGAGCAGCGAATGCAGTAGACTAGATTCTTGGGAGTGCAGGTGAAGTGTTGCTTCACCTGAAAGGTATGTTTGGGCCTTTGGATTCTGGGGAAGGAGGAGGTAAATGCGCAGGTGTTGTACCTTTGCCGGTTACAGGGGAAGGTGCCTTAGGGCTGTGGGGAGGTGTTGGGGGTGAAGGAAGTGTGGACCAGGGTGTCCCAGAGGGAACGGTCCCTGCGGAAGGCGGACAAGGGAGGGGAGGGGAATATGTGTCTGGTGGTGGCATCTTGCTGGAGGTGGCGGAAATGGTGTCTGGCGGCCGCTTCGCAGAACATCTACGTTCTGCTCGCTAAAAAGACCCTGAACTACCTGTTGCCTGCCACTTCAATGCACCACCCTGCTCCCTGGCCAACATCTCTGTCTCCGGCTTGCTACAGTGTTCCAGTGAAGCCCAACGCAAGCTGGAGGAACAACACCTCATTTTCCGCTTGGAGACCCTACAGCCCTCCGGATTCAGCATTGAGTTCAATAATTTTAGGGCCTAAACTCTCCCATGTCCCAGACCCCCACCCCACACACCAGGCCTTGTTACCACATAGCCTGCCACTACACACCCCTGTTGTTAGTCACTAACAGTCCCCATTAACAACTACTCACCCTCCCAACCTGATGGTTAGCAAATCCTTTGCCTGTCCAACTGTCTTTCTCTCTCTTTGGGCTCTATCCTATCGTGTACTCCCTACCCCACCCGCCTCCCTATTTTCTGCATATAAACTGACATTTTCCCAGCCACCATCAGTTCTGAGGAAGGGTCACCGGACCTGAAACGTTAACTTTGTTTTCTCCTCCACAGATGCTGCCAGACCTGCTGAGCTTTTCCAGCAACTTTGTTTTTGTCCCATCAATACAGATCCCCCTTTTCCCAATACAGGTGCCGGTGCCTCGTGACTGGAACCCACTTCTTTTACAGCAATCTTTGAGTCAGGTATTTATTAAAGTTGTGAACACAGCCCAGTACCTCACAAACCAGCCTTCCAACTATTGACTACATCTACACTTACTGCTGCATCGGGAAAGCAACCAACATAATCAAAGACCCCTTCCATCCCCGTGTACTCTCTTCCACCTTCTTCAGTCAGGCAGAAAATATAAAAGTTTGAATACATGTACAAACAGATTCAAGAACAGCTTCTCCCCGCTGTTATCAGACTTTTGAACGACCTCTCAGATGTTAATTCTGATTTCTGTCTCTATGGCTGTAACACTGTATTTTGCACTTTGTTCTGCTTCCCTGATGCATTTTGTCTGGTACGATCTGCCTGTATAGTCCACAAAACAACACTTCACTGTATGTCAGTAAAATCAATCAATCAATCATATTTCTCTAATCTAATTTACGTTATGCCAATTTGCATGTGGCTCAGATTATAATCCTGAGATTATGATCTTTGAGGTTCTCCTTAAACGTAGAATCATAGAATTGTACAGTACAAAAGAGGCCCTTTGGTCCATTGAGTCTGCACTGACAAAATCTACTCTAAAACTACACTAGTTCCACTTTCAAACACTTGGCTCATAGCTTAGTTTTCATGTGCTCATCCAAGTACTTCATCAAGGTTGTGAGGTTTCTCGCCTCAATTACCCTCCCACATAGTGCATTCCAGTTTCCCAACACCCTCTGGGTGAAAAATGTTTTCCTCAAATCCCCTCGAAACCTCCTGCCATTCACCTTAAAATTATGTCCTTGGCATTGACCTTTCAACTCGGGGGAATAGATCTCTATCCACCTTGTTCATGCCACTCATAATCTTATACACCTCAGTCAGGTCCCCACTCGGCCTTCTCTGCTCTAAAACAAACAGCCTGAGCTTATCCAGCCTCACTTCATAGCTAAACAGCTCTATCCTAGATGACATCCTGGTAAATCTCCACTCTGCACAACCCACCACACCCTCCCCAACCCCTCCCCCACCACCGCCCCGCTACCTGAGAGGAGATAACTTGATGTCTAGCTTTTCATATTGACATTCTTTGCCTGACTATGTTGTTCATACCAACACAGACCATGACGATTGGATTCCCCATCACCTACCAGAAGTTCTGCTTTGTTTACCTCCTTGTGCTAGTATATCCCACATTCTCAGCCTCCTTTCAGTAAAGAATTTTTCCTGTTGGATTATTAATGGCTTTCATGTATTTGTAACCCTTATAGTTTTGAATTCTTAAAAGAAATGGAATCACCTTCACTGCACTTACCCTGAAGGTCTCTTCCATAATTTTAAGAACGCCTTCAGACTAGGTCTCAGTCTTTTCTAGAGAAAATAGCCCATTCATTCCTTTTTAAGAGCTGCACCCTTCACATTGCGCTTTAAATCATTCTTTTATTTTCTCCATCGCATCTAACTTCTTTTTTGTAATGTGGAGATCAGACAGTTTTTATTCATTCAGGGATATGGACAACAATGGGTAGGCCAGCTAGGATTTTGTCCCAAAATGATGTTACATTTTCAAGTCAGGATAATGTGTAGCTTGGAGGGGAATCGTAAGTGGTGGTGTTAGTGTGGTGCCTTTCTAGGTGGTAGAGGCTGTAGATTTTGAAGGTTTTCTGAATTAAAGAATATTAATAAAGTAATATTAATATATTAACAAAAGACCTGCAATGTTAATCGCATTTCTCTCTTGACAACTGCTGACATACCTGTTGTGTATTTAGTTGCTTTCATTCCTTTGCGCTGAGGCCTGAGGTTCAAATTGAGCTCTGAATATGATGTCGGAAAGTATCCTCTCTTTGTTGGCTGTAAGGCTTGCTTGAAATGAGGATTGGGCAGTCTTAATTCAGTCCCCAGTGGAAATGGGCTGATAGTACAACACTTCTGTCAGCATTCGTTTACACAAAGCTGGGAATTGCACTCTGAGTCCAGAGGGTGGTAAACGGGAAATGATAAAACCTGGAACTATAGCAACTCATGTCTAATTACTGCTACTGAGCTCATGATTATTGCCAACAAAGCAGGAATGCATTATGCAGCTGACAACAAAGTAGTGATCAATGTCACACAAGCTGAGGGTATAGATGACCATTTGGCTTGTCGCCATGGCAACCTTCATACTACTCCAACCCACCCCAGAAATAAGACTATACTGTACAAGAGTGATGTGCATTTGTTCAATTGTTATTTTATTAATGGAGTCTTAGAGATATGACTCTAATAATAAGGAGGCTATTCAGCTTGGTATGTCTATGCTCACTCAGTGTACAGCAACCTGGTAAGTCCAATACCCCAGATCTAAGCTGTAACCTTGCAAATTCACTTCCCTCAAGTTCCCATCTAATTTACTTTTGAAATCATCCATCGTCTCCACTACCTCTCACTCTATAAAAAACATTTTTTTCTCTCATTGTCCCTTGCAACTTTTTAACCCATTTTTTAAAATCAGTGTTTCTTAGTTCTTGTATCATCAGTCAGTTAGAACAGCTTTATCTTTCTACCTCAACTAATCCAATTATTACCTTATGCACCGCTATCAAATCATTCCTGAGCTTCCTTTACTCCAAAAAGGAATAAATCCAGATTCTCCAATCCAATCTAATTGATAATATGTTTTATTCCTGGAACCATTCTAGTAAATCTCCTCTATACCCTTTCAAAAATCCTCAACTCTTTGCAAAGTGGGGTGACCGAAACTAGATACAATGCCCTCCTTGTGGCCTAACCAAAACTTTATATATTCACGTGCCATGAATGAAGAATAAAAAAAAGGTTCATAATAAATTCTCTGCTTTTGTATTCAATTCCTCTTTCGAAACCCAAGTTCCTTTATATTTTGCATTTACTTTTTCAGTGAGTTCTGTCGCTTTCAAAGATCTATGCATAAGGTTCCACTCTGTCCCCTAACTTCATAACAGGTTGGTGGGCAAAGTTAAAATGCATGGAATAGGGTTAATATATTGACATGGATCAAGTATTGGTCGACAGACAGGAAACAGAGAGTGGAAATAAATAAGTCTTTTTCTGCTAGCAGGCAGTAACTAAAGGGGTACTGCAAGAATCAGTACTTGGGCCCCAGTTATTCACAATATATGTTAATGACCCAGATGAGGGAAACAAATGCAATATTTTCAAGTTTGCTGAAAACACAAAACTGGGCGAGATTGTGAGTTGGTAGATGGATGCAAGGAGGCTCTAAGGTGGTTTAGACAAGATGAATGAACGGATATACATATGGCAGATACAATACAACATGGCTAAATGTAAAGTTGTACACTTTATTATGAAAATCAGAAAGGGAGAGTGTTATTTAAATGATGATATATTGAGTAATGTGGCATTTTATCAAAGGTAGTCTTAAAATCCATACAAACAATAACCATTACATTCCTCTTGTCAAACTTTTTATGAAGTGGGATGTTAGTGTTAAGGCATTGTACTGTTCTACAGTGAAACCAAATGCAAAGAAAAGATCATTATGTTCTATTACAATAACCTCAGCAACAATCTTTAGAAAAGAACTTTCTATTGCACAGCAATTTTTTTTATATTAGCTGCCCTGGTTGAGATTGCATAAACTTGCTGTTTTGTAAACTCATGTTCACATGGAATTGCCCAAATTCAATTCGCTAAGGAATTGTAGCATACAAATGGGCAAGAGGTCTCTTTTATCCTGCAATTAAATATTTGGAAGACTGAAGCCATTGTTTCAATCCCCTCTACAAATTCTGTTCAGACATGACGTACTTATTCCTTCTGATTTCGATTGCCTTAGGTCAATCTATTTTCAAGTTTAGTGTCAGCTTTGATCCTGAGATGATCTTCAACTACATATCGATGTCTATTTCCACCTCTGAAACTCTCCCACTCCCTCCCTCAGTTCATCTGTTGCTGAAACCAAAGACACAAGAAATAGGAGCAGGAGTCTGTTTTGCTATTCGATCTGATCACAGCTCAGCTTAGACTTCAGCTCCTCTTTTCCACGAGCTGCCCACATCCTTTATTTCTTGAAAGACCAAAAATCTGTTCAGTCCAGTCTCAAACAATGGAACAGCCATAGCCTTCTGAGTTAGAGAATTCCAAAAATTCTTTGAGTGAATTAATTTGACCTTATTTCAGTCCTAAATGTTCAGCCCATTATTCTGGGACTGTGTCTCTGTATTTTAGGCTTCGTAATCAGCAGAAAAATGTCTTTCAGTTTAGGCTGCATCAAATTCTTTCTGAATCTTGTATGCTCAATGAGGTCACCTCTCATTCTTCTCAATTCCAGAGAATACAATTTACTCAGCCTTTCATCATAGGACAGTCCCTGATTGTAGGGAAAATTTTAGAGACACTTTGTAACACCCCCAATCCAAGCATGTCCTTCCTTAAATACGGAGACCAAACTGTGCATAGTTTTTCAGATGTGGTCTCAGCAAAAGCCTATACAATTGTACCAGCACATTTTTATTCCTGTCCTCCAATCATCTTGCGAGAAAGGTCAATATTTTATCAGCCTTCTTAATTGCTTTTGCAAATATTTGAAAACTTTTTTGCATTCCCTGAATGAGCACAGGCAATTAGGGATGGGCAGTAAATGCTGGCCAAACCAGCAGGGCCCACATTCCATAAACAAATAAAAAACAAATCTCTTCAAATATTAACAAATAGAAGTTTCTTACCTGCTCCAAATATTTTGCTTTTCTCAGCTTATGACCAAAGTGAATAACTTAACACTTCTGTACATTATACTCCATTATACGGAGTGAGCTTGCTGCACACTCACTTAACCTATCTACATACTTTTGCATACCTTCTCTCTCTGTCTTCCCCAGAGCATATCTTTCTAGCTAACTTTGTACCATCAGCAAACTTAGATGCATTGTTCTGTGTCTTTACATCTAAGACAGGAATATAGATTATCAATAGCACAGACTCCAGCATTGATCCTTGTGGGACTTCACTTGTCTCAACTAGCCAACTTGAAAAAGCCCCATTTATTGATATTCACTACTTTCTGTCCATTAGCCTTAACTCCAGGAACCCTCATTTTTCCCAACCTTTTTGAGTAGCATCTTTCCATGTGTCTTTTGGAACTGCAAATATGCTGCATTTACTGGTTCCCCTCAATCTACCTTGCTAGTTATAGCCTCTAAAACTCTCAAAAAATTGTCAAACCAGACTCTCCCTTACTAAAACCATGTTGGCTTCACACTAATCAAACTATGCTTTTCTTAAGTTCATTGTTTAGACTTCCTTAGCAATAGATTCCAAAATTTTTCCAACAACTGATGTCAGCCTGAATGATCTTTAGTTCCTATTTATCTCTCCGTCCTTTCTTGAAAAGCAGTGTAATATTTTCCAACTTTTACTCTGATGTGACCATTCCCGTATCAAGGTAAATTTGGAAAATTTACCTCTGTAACAACCCTGGCCACTGGGTCTCAGGGATTTGTTGGATTTTCATTAGTTTAATTTCTCACTGCTGATATTAATTTCCTCATTCCCTTTAGTCCCTAAATCATGCTTTTGTTATCTTCAAACTTGATTATTCTACACTCTTCAGACTTGTCTCTCACATTCTGCACTCTGTATGCTTGGCAACATCCAAACCTTTGCTGTAATGGCCCAAATTATTACCCAACAGCCCCGTGGATGCTGACCTACATTAGTTCCCGGTTAAATGTAAAACATGTTCTGACCAGTGGAAGCATGAGACTACAAAGGAACCAGTGCACTCCTCTTAACTCAGTTAAAGCACTGTAATGATGATATAAGGTCATTTAACTGAAGAGCATGAGTATAGAAAGCGATCTCGTGAAGAAAATCTTGTGTAGAACTTTAATTGTGTAATTAAAGGCCGGAAATAAAAGGTTCTTGTTAGAATGAACACTGGCTGCTGACGGATCATTTGAAAGACAGTCAGGCACCTGCCACTCCAACAGGAACACAAAGTTGATGTCATTGGATTTGCTCTTGAATGCATCTCTATTCATTGTGGGGCAATCTGCAGGTGTATCAATGTGCATGTTGGCATACTCCTGATTTCCAAAAACTTTGCACAAAAGTCTTTCCTTTGAGTGATTGTTAATGGCATACATTCTGCAGCGTCGGAGCTCCTCCACATCTCAAGCACTCTGGATTCAGACTGTGAATTCTGCTCTGTGTCATTGTTTTCCATTAATACCACAGTGACTGCTCTGTTTTGGCTTTCGTTCAACAAGAAGTTGTAAAATAGTCAACCTATTTGGCATTTCAGTTCCTACTGCTATTTGTTGTCTGCATTTTTGTACTTTGATTCCATCTCCCACATACTTTGAGAGGCAAAGAAAGACATGTGCCAAGATGGTCATTGCTTGTATTGAATTATGTTGCAGTACATTGCATCTTCTAATAATGTCTGTATGCATTACAGATCTATTTTTGTAATACTAACCGATTTAGGCCAGCTGATACTGTGGTGGAGTTAATCAAAATTCTCGGTTCTTGACCTTATTTATCAAGCTGACAAGTTACAAGCATCAAAGCCCATGCCAAAGCAGGTTGGAAAGAGGTGTCCCAGGCAGAGCACCACAAAATTTTTATTATCTGTGCCGCGTAAAACTTAATCAAGTTTGCCTTTGTTGGCCCTCTTTGGATGTATCAGGATCTACACAGAACATTGTCCAGGAAGTTCCAAAAGAACAAATGAGAAAAGGCCTGAAACACTTTGAAGGCACGTTGGATGCCCAGCAGCATGCCCTCGTAGAGTGTTATTGGCTACATCGTCAGGACTGCTGGGATTGAAGACTACTGATTCCACATTGAGGTTACAAATTGACCATTATGTTTCTAAGAATTGATGTCAGTGTTGAGTAAAGGTACTGGTTTATGGAAAGTGGCGGCACATTGGGTGAGGAAGTGTATTGTTGGGTTACAAGGTAAAATACTTTGGTTCTGACTTGATGTAATCCTTGGAATTGAAATGTTTCTATGTTAATAGTCTGGTAGTACAGAATTTGAGTGTTGCTGGAAAAGGATGTAATTTTGTTAAAACTTTTCATCTTGTACTCATCAGGATAATTTATGAGAAATAGTAATGTAGTGGGAGAACAATATTTACACTGAAGGGGAGGTGATGGTTAGTGGTAATGTCACTAGACGACTAATCCAGAATTCCAGCCAAATGTACTGGGGGCATTGGTTTGAATCCCATCATGACAGATAGTGAAATTTGAATTCAATAGAAAATATCTGGACTTTAAAATATTAACATGATGATGACCATGTCGTTGCTGGAAGAAAATTTGCTATTCTTTTCAGAGGTAGTGCCACAGTGGTATGTAGTCAGGAAGGACTGGGAGCCGTCAACATTGACTCTATGAAGTCTCATGGCACAGATCAAATGTGAGCAATAAAACCACAAACCACCCTCCCAACCTTGGCTGATGAATCGGTACAATTCCAGGTTGAACACCACTTGCAAGAAGTACTGAGGGTGACAAGGTCACACATTGTACTCAAGGTGGGGAACTGCAAACTCTACCACCAAAAATGGGTTGGTAACACCAATACAAACCAAGCAGATCAGTTCCTAAAGAACTGCTAGACTGATTCTGTGGCAGGTAGTCAGAGAAAAATGTACTAGACCTTTCCTCACTAATCTACCTGCTGCGGATGTGTCCATCAATAATAGTATTGATTGGTCTAACCACTGCACAGTCATTGCACAAAGTCTGCTCTTCGCATTGAGACTAACCTCCATTGTGCTGTGTGGCACTATCAACCTGCTAAATGGGACAGACTTTGAACAGGTGTGGCAACTCTAGGCTGGGCATCCATGAGGCGCTGTGAACCATAAACAACAGCAGGATCATACTCAACCTCAATCTGTGACCTCACGGCTTACCACATTCCCAACTCCATCAAACCGGGAGATCAATCCTGATTACAAATGTACAAACTTATGAATCAGGAGGAAGAGTAAGCCAACAGTCCCTCAGGTTTGCTCCACTATTCAGTAAGATCAAAGCTGATCTGATTGGAAACTCAAACCCAAATTGCTGCCTATCCCTGATAACCCTACACCAGTTATTTAACAGAATTATATATTTCTTTCTTTAAAATATTCAAAAATACTGCTTCCACTACATTTTCTCAACATTAAATACACGACCCCGAGTTTTAAAAATGACCCCTAGTTTTAGATTCTTCCATAAGAGAAAATATTTTCTCCATATCTACCCCGACAAGATCTTCCAGAATTTGATATGCTTCAATCCAGTCACTGTTTACTCTTCTAAACTCTACAGAATTCAACTCAACTTGTCCAAACTTTCTTCATAATCCAAACTGCCCATTTCATTATCAGTCTAGTAAACCTTCTCTGAACTGTCTCCAACACACTTACATCCCTCGTTAAATAAAGTGACCAATACTGTGCATAATATTCCAAACATAGATCTCGCAATTGCTCTATACCCATAAGCTGTCAGAAATCGGAGCAGGAGTATGTCAATTAGCCCCTCAAGACTGCTTCACCATTCAATAGGATTATGGCTGATCCAACATTCCTCATGTCCACTTCCCTGCCTTTTCCCTGTAACTATTGATTCCCCTGCTTATCAAAAATCTATCTATCTCCACCTTAAATATACACAAGGACTCTGCTGCAAGGAGTTCCAAAGACTCACAACCTTCTGAGAGAAGAAATTCCTTGCATTTCAATCTTTAATTGGAGTCCCTTTGTTCTGAGACCCTCTAGTCCTAAGTTCTCCCATGAGAGGAAACATCCTGTCAAGTTTCTTAAGAATCCAATATGTTTCAATGACATCTCCTCAAATTCTTTTAAACTCTAGAGAGGAGACTCCTAACTTTAGCGTTTACTCCTAAGACAATCCCTTCATACCAGGAATCATCCTGCTGACCCGTCTCTTAATTGCCCTCCAATGAAAAAATATACTTCCTTAAATAAGGAGATCAATACTTTTCACAGAATTCCAAATGTGACCTCTCCAACAACTTATACGGTTGCAGCAAGACTTCCCTACTCTTATACTTCGACTCCTTTGAAATAAGGGCCAACATCCCATTAGCCTTCCTGATTACCTGCTGTACTTGTGTGCGAGCTTTCTGTGTTTCATGCACAAATACCCCTAAGACACTGTCTGCAGTATTTCTCCATTTAAATAATATTCTGTTCTTTTGTGCTCCCTTCCAAAATGAACAACACGACGTTTTCCCGCAATATACTAGGCCAACTTTTTGCCTACTTACTTAGCCAATTAATATCTCTCTGTGAACTGTTTGTATCCCTCTCACAATTTGCCCTTCCACCTATTTTTGTGCCATCTGCAAATTTGGCTTTGGTACATTTGCTTTCTACCTCGGAGTCATAAATATATATTGTAAACAATTATGTTCCTAGGATTGATCCCTGTGGTACCTCACTGGTTACAGGTTGCCAACTTGATAAAGAACTCTTAATCCCTACTGGCAACTTCCCACCTGTTAGCCAATTCTCTATCCATGACTGTATAAGTGAAATATAATCTCCGTAGTTTTAGATTCAATGCCCCTCATGGTAAAGATAACATTCTGTTAGCTTTCCTAATTATATGCTGTACCTGTTGTAATCCATAAGTGAAAACACCTAGATCTCTACATTCATCTGAGCTCTGCAACCTCTCAGAGATAGCAAGAACTGCAGATGCTGGAGTCAGAGTCAACTTAGTGTGGAGCTGGAGGAACACAGCAGGTCAGGCAGCATCAGAGGAACAGGAAAGTTGATGTTTCAGGTTGAGACCCTTCAACAGGACTGGAGAGGGGGAAGGGAGCTGGGAAATAAATAGAAGGAGGAGGGGTAGGGCTGGGGGAAGGTAGGTGGGATGGTGATATGTGGATGCAGGTAGGGGGTAGTGGGAATTGGCCAGTGGGAAGGGTGGGACGGATAGATGGGAAAGAAGATGGACAGGTTGTGTCAGGTCAAGGAGGCGGGGATGAGAAGGAGGGTTGGACATAGGATGAGGCCAGGGGTGGGAATATTTTAAAACTGGTGAGTTCTATGTTCAGTCTATCAAGCTGTTGTCTCCCGAGATGGAATATGAGGTGCTGTTCCTCCAGTTTGCGGGTGACATCGTGTGGCACTGGAGGAGGCCCAGGATGGACATGTCACCCAGGGAGTGGGAGGGGGACTTAAAATGGTTGGCAACCAGAAGGTGTTGTTGATTATAGCGTACAGAGCGCATTGGTCACTGAGTTTGCGCTTGGTCTCACCGATGTAGAAGAGGCCACATCGGGAGCAACAGACGCAGTAGACCAAGTTGGAGGGTGTACAGGTGAACCCCTGTCGGATTTGGAAAGTTTGTCTTGGGCCTTGGATGGAGATGAGAGGGGAGTTGTAGGGGCAGGTGTAGCACCTCCTGGGGTTGCAGGGAAAGGTTGTGGTGTGGTGTGGTTAGTGTAGAGTGGACAAGGGAATCACAGAGTTAGTGGTCCCTACAAAGGGCAGATGGGGTGGGGAGGGAAATATCTCTTTGGTGGTGGGGGCGGATTGTAGGTGGCGGAAGTGGCGGAAAATGATGAGCTGGATGCGGAGGTTGGTGGGGTGCTATGTGAGGACAAGGGGGATTCTGTACTTATTTTTGTTGGGAGGGGGTTTGAGGGCAGAAATTCAGGAAATGCAAGAGATCCAGTTGAGGGCATTTTGGATCAATTAAGGGGGGAAATCGCAGTCTTTGAAGTAGGAGGACATCTGGGATGTCCGGGAGCAGAACATCCCCTCTTGGGAGCAGATGTGGCAGAGGTGGAGGAATTGAGAGTAAGGGATCGAATTCTTGCAGGAGGGTGGGTGAGAGGAGTTGTAGTCCAGGTAGCTGTGGGAGTCGGTGGGTTTGAAATAGGTGTCGGTGCTGAGACGGTTATCAGAGATGGAGGCGGAGAGGTCCAGGAAAGGAGGGGAAGGTATCAGAGATGGTCCAGGTGAATCTGAAGTGGGGTGAAAGGTATTGGTAAAGATGATGAACTGTTCAAACAACTCATGGGAGTACGAGGCAGCACCAGTACAGTCATCAATGTAGTGGAGGAGAAGTCGAGGGAAATGCCGGTGCTGTGACGGTTACTGGAGATGGAGATGGAGAAATCCAGGCTGAGCTGATGCTGACCCAACTACCGAAGAGATATTTCCCTCCCCACTCGTGTCTGCCCTTTGTAGGGACCGCTCACTCCGCGACTTACTCGTCCGCTCCACACTCCCCACTATCCCCACCATCCCCGGCACCTTTCCCTACAACCGCAGGAGGTGCTACACCTGCTCCTACACCTCACCCCTCACCTCCATCTGAGGCCCAAGACAAACTTTCTATATCTGACAGGGGTTCACCTGTATGTCCTCCAAACTGGTCTACTGTATTTGTCACTCCCAGTGTCGCCTCCTCTACATCGATGATACCAAGCGCAGACTCGATGGCCAATTCATGGAACATCTTCACTCTGTACACTATAATCAACAACACCTTCTGGTTGCCAACCATTTTAACTCTCCCTCCCACTCCCTTGGTGACATGTCCATCCTGGGCCTCCTCCAGCGTCACAAGGATGCCACATGCAAACTGGAGGAACAACACCTCATATTCCGCCTCGGGAGCCTACAGCCCAATGGCCTAAACATAGAATTCACCAGTTTTAAAATATCCCCACCCCTGGCCTCATTTCATGTCCAACCCTCCCTTTCATTCCCCCTTTTTGACATGATACAACCTATCCATCTTCTTCCCGACCTATCCGCCCCACCCTTCCCACTGACTAATCCTCACTACATCCTACCTGCACCCACCTATCACCATCCCACCTAACTTCCCCCAGCCCTACCTCTCCTCCAGCTATTTATTTCCCAGCTCCCTTCCGCCTCCCCAGTCCTGATGAGGAGTCCCGATCCAAAACGTTGACTCTCCTGCTCCTCTGATGCTGCCTGATCGGCCGTGTTCCTCCAGCTCCACACTGTATTGATTCTGCAACCTCTCACCATTTAGGTAATATTCTTATTTTTTAATCTTCCTACCAAAATGGACGTTTTCACATTTTCCAACATTATACTCCATTTACCACATCTTTGCTAACTCACTTAACCTAGCTATACCCATTTGCAGCATCTTTTTGTCCTCTTCACAACTTAGTCTCCTTTATATCCTTGTGTAATCAGCAAATTCCTTCCATTCCTTCACAAAAGTGATATATTAAACTATAAGCATTGATGTCCCAACATCAATCCCTGTAGCACACTACTTATTCATCTTTCTAACTTGAAAAGTACCCATTTATGCCTCCTCTATGACGTGGAGGTGCCGGTGTTGGACTTGGGTAGACAAGGTCAGAAATCACATGACACCAAGTTATAGTCCAACAGGTTTATTTGAAAACACAAGTTTTCGGAGCCTCAATCCTTCTTCAAGTGTAAGTGAGAGAGATAGTATCAGACACAGAGGTTATAAGTAAATGATCAAAGGGTCACATCACTGATGAGGACAGACTAAACAAATCTAAGCTGCTGTTAAATCATTAAGCAGTTAGAAGGATTTAATTGATTAATATGTATACGTAAATCCCCGAACTCCTTTGAAGTCACTATCCTGAGAGAGCTAAAGGTTTTAACAGTGTAAAGAAGAGGTGACCTTTTAAGCCAGACAATGCATGTTAGGTGTGAGCCGTGTTTAGAATCTGTTTGTGTTTTGGTTTGTAGTCAGACTGGTTTTATTTCTAAAGTAGAAATTTATGAAATGCCATATTGACTGACTGTCTATAAATTGTGTGTTTTTGAACAAAATAGAATGTATCTCCAAATACAAATTCCCTCCATCGATTCACGTGTGTGTCTGTGTGTGTCTGTGTGTGTGTGTGTCTGTGTGTGTGTGTGTGTGTGTGTGTGTGAGAGCGAGAGAGAGAGAGAGAGAGGGAGAGGGAATGTATGTATGTGAGAATGAGAGTGTGTGTGTTTGTTTCTATGTGAGAATGAGTGAGTGTGTGTGTGTGTGTGAGAGAGAGAGGGAGAGGGAATGTATGTATGTGAGAATGACAGTGTGTGTGTTTGTTTCTATGTGAGAATGAGTGTGTGTGTGTGTGCACTTAAAAGGGGGAGAGAGAGTGTGTGTGCGTGAGAGAGAGAGAGTGTGTGTGTGCATGTGTGAGAGACAGTATGTGTATGAGAGAGGGTTTATGTGAGAGAGTGTGTGTGTGAGGTTGGGGGGAAAGAGTGTGAATGTGGGGGGTCACCTGTAGTGCGACATGAACCCAAGATCCCAGTTGAGGCCGTCCTCATGGGTACCGAACCTGGCTATCATCTTCTGCTTGGCGATTCTGCATTGTTGTGTATCCCAAAGTCTGCCTTGGAGTGTGTTTACCTGAAGATCCAAGCTGAAGTATTCCCACACTGGGAGGGAACATCCCTGTCTGGTGATTGTTGCGCGGTGTCCATTCATTCGCTGTCGTAGCATCTGCATGGTTTGGCTAATGTACCATGCCTCCGGGCATTCTTGCCTGCAGCGTATGAGATAGACAATGCTGGCTGAGTCACATGAGTATCTGCTGTGTACGTGGTGGGTGGTGTTCCCACGTGTGACGGTAGTGTCTGTGTCAATGATCTGACATGTCATGTTCAGGTTGCCATAACATGGTTGTATGGTGTTGTCGTCGATGTTGTCCTGAAGGCTGGGTAGTTTGCTGCGAACAAAGGTCTGTTTAAGGTTTGGCGCTTGTTCAGAGGTGAGAGGTGGAGGCGTGGGGAAGATCTTGGCAAGGTGCTCATCGTCATCGATAACGTGTTGAAGGCTGCAAAGAACATGGCGTAGTTTCTCCGCTCCTGGGTACCCTATTGGACACATCCCATGTTTGTCTTCTGAGGATGTCATTACTATTTTTCACTGTGGCACGTCAGAACTGGCGATCGATGAGTTGAGCATCGTATCCTGTTCCTATGAGGACATCCTTCAACGCTTCCTGTTATCCCACCAATTTTCTTTCCATGCCAGTATGCTATCCCCTACACCATGAGATTTTATATTCTGCAATAAAATTTTCTCTGGCACCTTGTCAAAAGGAAATCTAAGTACAAGATATTCACTGGTTCCCCTTTATCCATAGCACATGTTACCTCCTCAAACTACTCCAATGGATTGGTCAAACATGCTTTACCTTTCACAAAACCATGTTAACTTTGCCTGATCACCTTGAACTTATCCTGTGATATAACTTCCCTCACAATAGTTTCTAATAATTTCCCTATGAAATATGTTTTATGAAATATATTAATTATCTCACTAGCCACTTTTAAGTCCCTGGGATGAAATCCATCAGGACCAGGCACTTGTCAGCCCTCAACTCCAATAATTTACTCAGTTCCCCTTCTCTGGGGATTATAATTTTCCCGAGTTCCTCCCTTCCTTCCATTTCCTGATGTATTGCTGCATCTAGGATGTTACTTGTATCCTTGATAGTGAATGCTGGTACAAAATTTCTGTTCAATTCATCTGTGATTTCTTTATTTTCCATTATTCATACTAAAAACCCAATTTATTAACTCTTTTCTTCAAATATTTAGAGAACTTCTTACTATCTTTTATTAAGTTTCTGAATACCTTTCTCAAAGTCTTTAATTTTTGTGACCTTAAACGTTACTAAAAGGAAACTAAAAGTTGAAGCTTCCATCTTGTATTCATCAGAACTAGTATGCAAGTCTTGAGAAAGGAGACACTGTTTTATACAAAATGAGAAAAGGGTGTTGATTGTTTGAGCCATAATTGGCAGGGAGATACATCAAGAACAGTTCACAGTCAAGATTAATTTTCAGACCAGGCATTCAGACAGGGAGTTGCCATAGGCATGCAGCAGAGTTTGGCTGTCTCCATGACCGCTGTTTTTGAAAAAAAGGTTTAATGTATGTATAAATTCCATTTTGAAAAGAAAAGAACTGTGGATGCTGAAATCAGAAACAAAATCAGAAAATGATGGAAAAACTCAGCAAGTCTAGCAGCATCAATGGAGAGAAAGCAGAGTTAATTGTTTAGATCCAGGGACACTTTTCAGAACTGTATCTACCTACAAATTCCATTTGCCTAATTATACCAGAATCCTGAGTACTTACATATGTAGCTTTTTAAATGCATAAATGCATCATACTACAGGCTTACTTGCTGATCTTAAAGTTGATTCAGGTGTACCCGTTAGCCCAGTCTGAATTAATTAATAAATTATTTGCAACTGCAGAATCACATTGAAAGATGGATATACTTTTCTGAGGCTTGCAATCATGGGTTGGTTAAGCATGAGCAGTCTGAAACCCCGGTCCAATTCCCTCTTCAATGCTGTACCTATTCCGTGCACATGAGCAGAGCAGACTTTATGCATGACGCAATGGCATACAGGTCTGGAATTGTGTGCACCCATGTTTTCAAGTGAGCATGCATGTACAGTTGGCCCACATTTCCATTGTCAGCAAACACTGCCTTGTTTGAATTTTAAACCAGTCAGGGTGACTCTGATTGTTCAAAGCACTGGCCATAGAAATGAACCAGAGAGCGGCAGTCACCCAGTTTGATTGGTTGAAACAAGTGCGGTGTGTGTTCATGTTCATTCTGTCTGCAAAGGACTGGGCTCTGTGGATTAGTATCTGTACACACAAGTGCTCCACGCAATTCCAAATTGGCTGTCTGTGTAATTTTTCACGCACTCTGGATTATTAAGCAAATGTTGTCCAAACATGGAATTACATCTAATTTTGGCACTGTGCTGTGAGTTTTTCAGGTGCGGGATGTTCTACAAGTTTCAGGAAAGCAGAGAATGGAAGGGGAAATTGCCAGAGTGAAAACATCTTAAAAGTTTTCTATCATGGCCCTTGTATTAACCTGGAAATGCAATGTCTCTCCAGTATCTCACCCCTATTATTGATATGAGATGCTGCCTGCAGCTTATTTTACTTTAAAAAAACATTGCAGCTAAACTGATTTTGCCTTCATTTTAAGGCTACAAACATGTGCACACATTCTGAAAGGAGTCACTTGATAGCCATTACATGTGGAATTATCACATTTACAGTCTCGGAGTGCTGAAGCCAATTATTGCACCAAACATGCCTTTCCAGATGCAGTACCATTATCCATTGAGTCACAGAAGTCATATATCTGTGTATGTTTCATATGCTTTTCTTATGCACTAAATTGCAGGATAGCTTATTAAGTGATAAATACTGATGCAGTCAGCTGACCGGAGTGGGACTTTCAACAGGATTGAACTGATGTGCTCAAGTGTTTACACGTTCTGCGGAAGTCACTGAAAAATGTTGACTCTCACTTAAATGTAGTAGAGAGTACAGAGAGGATGTCATTGTGCAACTTTTATATATGTGCATGTATATATATTTAAAAAGTCACAGAAAAGATAAGTTGATGTGAAAACCATAGTGACATACCCACTGCATATAAATGCACAGATGGTGAATTAGGATTAAATTTACGGGGTACTGTCACAGCACAGATGATAAATTGTCAGATTCTGTCACAGAGCCGTTTCCAAGAGGAGCTTTTCACGCTCTACTTTGGCTCATTTCCACTGAGCACCCAAAAGAAATCAAAAAATAAAACAGAATTGATCAAGCTGTTTATGCTGTTAACAGCTTATTTGCCTACAATGAAATCACCGTCAGCTTCAAATCTTTCAGAGGGCAGGCTTGGTGGTCAGTCGGTAAGTGTGCTGCCAAAGTACTGCTGGACCATTCCAACTACTAAATTCACAAGAGTGTGCCTGATTTCATCTCAGGTAGCTATTGGTGGCCCCAGCAACCCTGAGCTGAGGAGGAGGGAAAACATACTAAAAGTCAGCCAGGTCTCTCGTTCCTATTTACAATCCTAATGCTGGAAAATTCATACCTGTAGGTGTGGAAATGAAGAGCTTGGCGTCTGTGTCATTAATTTGGATTTCATTGCTGAATGGAGTCATAGAAACTTACAGTACAGCCGCTGAGTCGAACAAACCTGCTTGAGTTCATTGGAAGAGGTAGCCAAGCCCCTAATTCCCCAATGCCCTGTAATTTTTTTTTCATATTAAGTAGACTAAAAAAAATTCATGAGATTTGAGTGTCAGAGGCAGGACCAGCATTTGTTACCCTTTTTACAGTTGCCTTTGAGAAGCGTGTGGTCAGCTGCCTTTTTGAACAACTTCAGTCCATGAGGTGCCTGTGTTCAATTCCCTTTTGAGAGTTTGCTGTAAGTCCGATCACACCACAGTTTCAGACGCTCCAAGTCAGATACCTGTTGCCTGTTAAAGGCAAAAGCACACCACACTGTTAAACCATGATATTCAAGCCAAGTGAATATTAAAGTTTACTTACAGACAAGTTAGTTATATGGCAGCAGAAACATTCTGGATTTTGCCGCGTATAATCAAATAGCTTGCTGTCATTTACTGTTAAAGTTCACATCTGATCATAAATTAGATTCCAGATGATGGCTAGAGTCCATATAACTGTAATGAAGCATGATTAACTGCTTTCAGGAGAGAAACAAATGTTGTGAAACCAATTGAAATTCATCTCAGATATGACTTCACCAGCCCAGGTCATGAGCAATAAATTATTCGACATAATATAGAATACAGTATAACCATGGAAATACTTTCGTACTATTACTTCAGCAGCAAGAGTAATTAAAGGTTATTTATGACTAAGAATCTGATTTAGTCTAGGCATCAGCCTTTGCTCAGTGGTAACCTTCTTCCTTCTGAATCAGAGAGGTCGTGTATTCAAGTTCTACTTCAGGGAATTGTGGCACATAATCTACTTGATATTTTAATGTACTCCAGAGTAAGTGTTTCTATGTTGGAAATGTCAAATTTTGGATGTGATAGAGAATTGAGGCCTCATATGCCTTCTTAGATGGACATTCAGATTTCCTGTCATTATTCAAAGAAATACAGGGGCATTGTTCTGCAAACTTGCATTCAACACCACCCAAACAGATTATCTTGTCACATATTTCATTGCTTCTTGTGAGATTTTTCTTCATTTAAAAATGGCTGTAGTTTTTCCTACTGGATTACACCTGAGAAATTGTTTATTGGTTGTAAAGACACCCTGAGGTCCCAGAGGGTGCTATATAAATTCTCATCTTCACTCCTTTAGATGTGAGGTTCTGTTTTCATCTTCTGTTACTCAACAACAACAATTCAAAACAAACTCAAATCATGTGAAAACATGATGAGTGAGATTTACATTCAGATACTTAATTCAGTCCTGTAAAATGTATTTTGTTTAAGAGTCAATCATTCATTCATTTTATTCTTAATTTTCTAATGTCATTACAAAATCTTACTTAATGCATCTTTCTCTGATCTGTAAGTAATGTGACCTCTTGCAACATTTGGCAATGGCATTGGAGGGTATTGAACAAGAGAGCTGAGTAGTTCCATCTCAGTCAGATACCTTACAGCCTGTTCCACCATGACTGGAGCCCGGGCCTCCACCAGAAATGGGGCTTTGGTGGAAGGATGGTTGATAGGATGGAAGAGCAAATAGATAGAAGATTCCACAGCCAAATGTAACTCACAGGTTTTGTTTCATGTACGTGCTATAAATAGTTGCTTGTTTATCAAATGGACAAATGAAAAAGTACCGCCCTCCAAGCCTGTGCCGACCATCATGCCCTAAGTAATCTAAAAACAAATCAGCCATTTTTTGATCAGTATCCCTCTATTCCCTCCCTATTCATGTACCCATCTAGATGCCTCTTAAATGTTTTCAATGTGCCCGCTTCCACCATCTCTTCTGGTAGTGCATTCCAAGCTGCTACCACTGTCTGAGCGAAAAACCTCCCTTGCACATCTCCCTTAAACTTTTCCCCTCTGACATTGAAACTTCAACCCTGGGAAAAGCCTCTGACTATCCACCCTATCTATACCTCTCATAATTTTGTAGACCTCTATCAGGTCTCCTCTCAGCCACCGTCATTAATTTCCCTTCTTGTTCATCATGACCTGATGCCAGTGCAATGAAGATTCCTTGCTTCATGATCTTTGGGCTTTAGTGTGTTCAAGTCTCATGTTACAACTGGTTTTTCATTCACAGATTGTAGGCAGTTTCAGGATTCTGACCCAGCGACACTGAAGGAACAACAATGTATTTCTAATTTCGGATGGTGAGTGGCTTGTAGGGGATCTTGAAGGTGGTGGGTGTTCCTATGTATCTGCTGCCCTTGACCTTCTAGGTTGAAGTGGTTGTGGGTTTAGAAGGTATTATCCAAGGAGTCTTGGTGAATTTCTGCAGTGCATTTTGTAGATAGTAAGTTGTGGAGGTGTTGGACTGGGGTGGACAAGGTCAGAAATCACCCGATGCCAGGTTATAGTTCAACAGGTTTATTTGAAAACACAAGCTTTTGTAGCCTCGCTCCTCCTTCAGGTGTTAGTGAGAGAGGTAGTATCAGACACAGAATTTATAAGTAAAAGATCAAAGGGTCACATCACTGATGAGGATATGTGAAACAAACCAAAGATGATGTTAAATCTTTAATCAATGAGAAGTTTTAATTGATTAATATGTATATGTAAATTCCTGAATATCTTTCAAGTCACCATCCTGAGAGAATTAAAGGTTTTATCAGTGTAAAGAAGAGGTGACGTTTTAGGTCAGACAATGCATGTTAGGTGTGAGGCCGTGTTTGGAATCTGTTTGTGTTTTGGTTTGGAGTCAGATTGGTTTCATTTTTAAAGTAGGAATTTATAAAACGCCACATTGACTGACTGAGAGTTAAACTCTGCACTTTAGTTTCTGAACTGTGTTGAGGATAACTTTATTACACTCTACCTAACAACATAATGTATTAATGGATACAAGTTCCCCTGGAAAGGCTGAAATCTTGATCCCCAGCAAGTCATGGGAGTTCTGTTGTGAGTTTGTTCCACAGTTGGTGTAAAGATTTTCTTTCTTTTAACGTGCTATTGAGTCCAAATAGTGACAGGGTGTTGTCATTCCTTTTTACTACTAGTGATTTCAGACATAATTCCAGACAGGGGTGGAACGTTGGTACAGTGGTTAACACTGCCTCATAGTGCTGGGGATTTGGGTTGAATTCCAGCCTTGTAGTTTGTGTGTTCTCTTCATGTCTGCATGGGTTTCCTCCGGGTGCTCCGGTTCATGGTCCGAAGATGTGCAGGTTAGGTGGATTGGTCATGCCAAATTGTCAGTATTGCCCAGGGATGTACAGGCTAGGTGGATTAGCTATAGTAAATGTGGAGTTACAGGGCTAGGTAGGAGCCTGTGTCTGGATGGGATGCTCTTTGTTGTGGCAGTGTAGATTAATGAGCCAAATGGCCTCTGCCTGCACAGTTAGGGATTCGATAAATCATCCCATGTATTGACTGGAAGGAAGTTCTCCCAATGAATTCCCTGATTAGTTCTTGCTGGTGCAGGGCCTTCAATTTACTCAGGAGAAGAAAGTCTGAAAGTCTCAACTTACAACTAAAGTTAAAACAATTAATAATAATAAAAAAAATGTCACAGCTCTTGGTAAGGTCCATCTCAAGAAATAGCTAGTATTATTCCAAAACTCTTTATTTTTGCAGGGTGCAGATAAAGTCTTTAATCATAATTTTATGAACTTATTCTTAGAGCACAGTATGATTTAACATGCTACAAAAATTGGTAAAAGCAGTGAATGGTAAGAGGACAGTTAAAGTAAATAAGCAAATCTGGTCTTTAATTTGTTTCAACTAAGGAAATTTCAATCTGTTTAGCTCTTTCTGAACGTCTTCATTGTAGATCAACCATAATGATGTACTCTAATCCCGCAAACAAATTACACAGCAATAACTCATTCTTGGGTGTTGTTCTCTGAACATTTTTTAATCATTAGCTTGCACTCACTGATGAAATACATATAACTCAATGTTATTTTCCAGTAATCTATTTGAAATTAATTGCTTAATTATTTTGGGAAGGGAGCTTGCTGTGGTGTTACGACGTGGGAACATCAAGCTTAACGGAATCAGCCTCTATATCTCTGGATTTGCAACTCTATAAAATTGAAACATTCGATGACCTTCAGAGTTGCCCAATTGTTCCTAACCAGACTTTATAAATGCCAGATATCAGACACCAAGTTTATAGCATAAACAAAAATTAACAATTTATTATTAACACTACAACTTTAGGAGAGCAAAGATAATCTAATTAAAATTTACAACTTAAACCCAACCTTCTTTGATCATAACGCCAACTCACACACATAGACAGACAGACAGACAGAGTAAAGGGATAAATTAAAATAAAGAATTGTAATTTACCAGTTAAACGATTTCATGATGGGTACCAGGCCTTTTGAAATCCTAGATTAGTAGGGTTACTCACAGGAAAGTAAACTGTATGTTCCTGAATTCCGAAGTCTCTGATTCATGCAAGTACCTTTCAGCAGTCATTGAGGAATATTCGCTTATTTCTTATAAACTGGTATTCTTTTCTCAGAGCTTTCAATAATTCTGAGGAATAACTAAACACCAACCAAAGCTTCATCCAGCAGCTTTCACAGCCACATTGCCTATTGCCAAACAAATACTAGTTCAACGTATGGTTACCCTTTCTTTTTCAACCTTTTCTTTGTTTGACTGGTCTGCACTGGCATCCCTGTGATTACTCCTCTTAACATTCAAGCATCTGCTAGTCCTTGAGTATAATGCATCTTAGGTGCTGAAATGTCTGCAGTGCTCTTAGAACAATAACCAACCTGCAATAAACTTTCCAGGCCAATTCTCATACACAAATATCAGTTTGTTTTTTCTTTCCTTTTTGTTACAAACAAGTAGCTGCTGAAAGTCCAAAGGTAAACTCTCAGCTTCAGCTCATTGTTCCAAACCAAAAATGAGAAAAATAAAGGAAAGCAGTGTTGGGTCCAAAATTAATAATGGGTTGGAACTCCAAAATACTGTTGGTGATTTTAATACAGGTCGACTACAGAAACAAAAGAAGTGTCAGAGAAGATGGTGGAGACTGGTACAATTTAATTTAAAAGGCATTTGGATGGGTACATGAATAGGAAGTGTTTGGAGGGATATGGGCCAAATGCTGGCAACTGGAACTAGATCAGTTCAGGATATCTGGTTGACATGGACAAGTTGGACCAAAGGGTTTGTTTCTGTACTGTACATCTCTATGAATCTGCATAAGTTCAGTGGCTGGCTGGAAGAGTTATGTGTGGGACCAAAGAGATGTAAGATCTAAAAAGAAACTTCAGAGACAGAGTTCATTTTGTCTGGGAGAAAAGTATCCATAGGAGGAAGGACCCTTTTTAAACTTGGTTGCAACCAAACAAGATATTGGGTGAATAAATAAGGGGAGCACGTTCATTCCTCTTTACCCTGGAGCTTAACAGTTTGGTGTATCCGACCTGGGACCAGAACAAACTGAAGATGCTGGCCCAGGATCTGGTCATAGCAAACTCAACCAACCCACTGCTTTTTAGTTAGCTTTCAACCCACATGCAATATACCATCAGTTTCATCTCCACATAAAAACATCACAGACACTGGCAATACAAGTCAGTTTTTTTTATCATTAGGAATAATGCACACATGTATAAATTTTTTGAGAAAGAATTAAAGTAATTTGACCTTGGATTAGGTGCTAATGGAAAGAATTGAGCTTTATTTTTATGGTTTATGATTTTCTTCCAGCATCTCTCCCCCAGCTTACATGAAGGCATCAGCTCTTGCTGTGAAGCATCTCCAAATATTTCATATGTACCTTGCTGATTTTGCTGTTCCCCAGACAACAACGAGTACCAGTGAGATAGAATTATAGAATCCCTACAGTGTGGAAACAGGCCCTTTGGCCCAACAAGTCCACACTGACCCTCAGAATATCCCACCTAGACCCATTCCCCCTGTGAACTAACTAATCTACACATCGCTGAACGCTATGGGCAATTTAGCATGGCTAAACCACCGAACCTGCACATCTTTGGACTGTGGGAGCAAACCAGAGCACCTGGAGGAAACCCATGCAGACATAGGTAGAACGTGCAAATTCCACACAGACAGTCACCTGAGGGTGGAATCAAACCTAGGTTCCTGGCGCTGTGAGGCAGCAGTGCTAACCACTGAGCCATTGTGTCACCCAATATTTGATATTTGATCTTAATCTGTCCCAATGTCTACATTGGTGTTTTGCGGCATTTCAGCTCAGGAGCGTCAACCTAGCTGACTTTTCCTCACCACGTGCCCAGAGTAAGAACTATTATGTGTCTTCTAACGTCACCCCACTGATGCCAGTTCACTCAATTTAGAGTGAGATTCAAATCTGAGACCCTTGTTGCCTGTTTAGCTCAGTGATATGTGAGGTATGTACTTGTTACATTAGCTACGGGGAAGCTTGAGATGTTTTGTCTTGATCAATCCCACCTGTTAAATTAGACAATTCTGTTAATGTATTTGTACTGAGGTAAGTCAAAATGCTGAAAAAATACCCAGGTTTAACATTGGAAAGGATCTAAGTAACTGGACGATAGAGAAGTGGTGCACAAACACAAAGTATTTATCATATCGGTGGTAACTTCTTCTAAATGCAGAACTGTAATTGGGTCTCTCAAATGACCTGAGTGTGCATCTGAATCTGTTAACCCCACCCCACTCACAGTCACTCAGTTTTCTCTCCTGTTGAGGCCTCACAGAGTGACAGTGCCAAATCAATGCCAGTATGTGCCAAATTTGAGGCACTATGATGTTAAACAAAGGGTATTCATTTTGCCTCAGCCCCTGAAAGTCATCAAAAAGCCATCTGTCTGGCCCAGATTCAAAGCCTATTTCCTGGAAGGGAAAGGCATTATGATAGGATGCAGGACTACCAAGTCCCTAATGAAAATTAATGTTAAAACAGGACAAGCCAATTAAGTGTGTTCACTTTTGACATGGTTTAGTGCATGGGGGTAGACAAAGAGTTAGTATAAATAAACCTCACCTCTGATGAAAGAAAACATTGTTTCGTTATTGAGTCACAAGTGAGTTTTCATCACTCAACCCCTTGAGCGGAAATAAAATTTTTTTGTAACTTTTAAGTAATTTTGTTTCCCTTTCTCTTTCCCTTCACATTCCCTCTCTGCTGAAACCATTAACTCATGGTGGAGCATGGTTTTAAAGGTACTAGTACACAATCCAAGCACAAGAACAAAGACAACATTACAGATGAGGAAGATGCTGTCTGCAGCTGGCCATCAAATTCACACGCACTTCCTATGCATATACACACATACATCAACACATAGTCCATTGACACACAAACACAAACATTCAAATTACACACAGAAACATAAATTGTGTACATACACACATGTCTGAGGTATACATACACACAGAGTGTACACAACCACCAGTCACAAGGATGAAGTTGTCATACCTCCAAGTGTGACCTGTCAACTCAGGTGGAATCAGAAGCTGAACTAAATCCTTTCTGGATCTGAATTGCTTAGGACATTTATCGACTAATACAACAAAGGAATATTGAGTTCCTACTGCATTTCTTGTTCCTGGAGAAGTAATTTTAGAATTTTTTTTAATTAGATATTTCTCGAGGTGTTAGTTTTTTTTCTAGATAATTTAACAGTACATTTTGTTTGTCCCCCTTATAGTGCTTACCATCATTTTTCTTGGTCAATTGAGAACATAGAATTTAAAAACTATGGCGAAAAGGAGACATGTTGTCGAATAATTTTATCTTTTACTCATCAGGGCAGGCCTAAGAATTTTACATTTTTAAGGGAAGACAATCATATTGCATGAAAACCAAGGTGCTGATAGATTAGCCAGTGAAAACTGATTGGTTAAGGCATTGGTATGGATAATTGACCAAGGAAGAGTAACCACAAAGTTGTTTTTTAAATTCAAAAATGACAAGTCAACTCTGTTTGAAATGTGCCGTGGGAAATGCACTAGCATCCCAAAGTTATTGCTTAATTGAAAAAATACAATGCCTGGATAACACAGTGTGGAGTGGAGGAACACAGCAGTCCAGGCAGCATCAGAGGAGCAGGAAAGCAGACGTTTCAAGTCAGGGCCCTTCTTCAGATTTCTGAAGAAGGGTCCCGACCCACAACGTCAGCTTTCCTGCTCCTCCGATGCTGCCTGGCTTGCTGTGTTCCTCCAGCTCCACGCTGTGTTATCTCAGACTCCAACATTGGCAGTTCTTACTATCTCTATGCTTGGATAAGTTGCTTTCGCCCGCAGAAGACTTGGCAGTGAGTCTCAAGAAATATAGCTTCTGGCAAGTGTCAGCGAGCTACATTGCTACACCAACTATTGATTTAAATTGTTTGTTAGTGTAATTCTTAACACACATGGAATTATTTAGTAAGTGCTGTTGAAACATAGAATCACATCTAATATTTGATACTACCTTCTGAATTGCAAAGCCATGAACTTATTAAGTAGTCAACACATGCCTTTTTTCAAATAGCAGAAGGGGTATGCTTTTTGATCGGCTCCACCAGTTATTGGGACATGCAATCTACAAACGTAGCCACAACATACACTGAATTCATATATCAAATTATTCTTAGTTGATGTTGGCTTTTAAGTCAAAATGTTAAAAGCACCTTGGGGCTTCCAAACATACCTCTTAATTTCAAATACAGAAATTGCTGGAAAAACCCAGCAGGTCTGGCAGCATCTATGTAGAGAAATCAGAGTTAAAGTTTTGGGTCCAGTGGCCTTTCCTCAGAACTCCTGAGGAAGAGTCACTAGACCCTTCTGAGACCTGCTGAGCTTCTCCAGCAATTTCTGTTTTTGTTTCTGATTTCTAGCATCTAGTCCTTTCGGTTCTTCAGCATTAATCTGCGTTTGTTACACGAGCTCCCGTTAAGAAGTCCATGTAATCAGGCCGAACTACATAACCCATTGCATGCTGCAAGCCTTGCTGGAAGAGAGAAACTTCAGTGGGAGACATATTTTAAATACCTGAAAAGGGCCCCACATGCTGGGAGCATGAATTCATTCTTTTGGCATCAAAAGACAGTCACAAGGTCAGGTGCTGCATCAATTGAACATATGAGAGCAGGGCCCCAACTT
Organism: Rhincodon typus; assembly: GCF_021869965.1. Lineage (NCBI taxonomy): Eukaryota > Metazoa > Chordata > Chondrichthyes > Orectolobiformes > Rhincodontidae > Rhincodon > Rhincodon typus. Next base: position 33,342,753 of record NC_063332.1, on the reverse strand, counting down.
CTCCTCTGAATCTTGTATTGTGCTACGGCGGCTCCTCGCTAAAGATGGAGCCTCGAAAAAAATTTTGTAAAGAAAGAAAGAATTACATTTATGAAGAGCCTTGTACAAAGCTTAAAGCACTTCACAGCAAATGAAGTATAGACAAGGTTAGTAACAGTCAAACTGCAAAAAAACCATGACCAGATCATGTACCTTTAGTGATTTTGATGAAAAATAAATTGCCGGGACATGGAGACAACTCCCTGGCTTTTCTTCAAAACTGTGCTGTAGGAATATTCTGAACCTTTGATAGTACCTTGATTTATTCTCTCATCCATAAACTTGCACCTCTAAGAGCACAACACTCTCTCAGTACAGCACATGGAGTGTCGACTGAAATTATTTGATTTGATTTGATTTGATTTATTATTGTCGCACGTACCTAAGTACAGTGAAAAGTTTTGTTTTATGTGCAATGTAGGCAGATTTTATCAAACTAACTGCATAAAGGTAATAGAACAGAGCGAGGAATACAATATTACGGCTGCAGAGAAGGTGCACAAAGAGTGAGGTCAGTATTAAATTTGAAATTTGAGAGGTGCATTCAGAAGTCTAATAACAGTGGAGAAGAAGCGCTTTTTGTATCTGTCGGAATGTACGTTTAAGCTTTCGTATCTTCTACCCAATAGAAGAGGTTGGAAGAGATTATAGCCGGGGTCGGAGGGATCTTTGATTATGTTGGCTGCCTTTCCAAAGCAGCAGGAAGTAAAGATAGAATCAATGGATTGAAGGTTAGCTTATGTGATGGACTGGGCGGTGTTCACAACTTCCTGTAGTTTCTTGTGGTCCTGGGCAGAGCAATTGCCATAACAAGCTGTGGAATGCTTTCTATGGTGCTTCTATAAAAATTGTTAAGAGTCTTTATGGTCGGACCGAATTTCCTTAGCCTGCTTCCCCCCCCCACCATATCCCCAACCCCATTGGATGGGGACTGACTAGATAACTCCGACTGGCCTCCTGCCAAAGCCCTTAATAAGATCATTAAAGAATCGAGAAACAAAAAGCACTAGAAATAGCAGGTCTGGCAGCATCTGTGGAGAAAGAAACAAGAGCTAACGTTCTGAATCAAGATCACTGTTCTGCAGTGATATGGAGGCGCCAGTGTTGGACCAGGGTGGACACGGTCAGAAATGACACAACACCAGGTTATAGTCCAACAGGTTTATTCAAAAACACAAGTTCTTGGAACCTCGGTCCTTCTTCAGTTGTTAGTGAGAGAGGTAGTAACAGACACAGAATTTATAAGTAAAAGATCAAAGAGTCACACCACTGATGAGGATGCACTAAACAAACCTAAGATGCTGTTAAATCTTCAATCAATTTCATGGTTTTAGTTGATTAATATGTAATATTAATATGTGTGTGTGTGTGTGTGAGAGAGAGAGACAGAGAGAGAGACAGTGTGTGTATGACAGAGGATCTGTGTGAGTGTGTCTGTGTTTGTGTGAGCGAGTGTGTGAGACAATATAGTGTGGTGTATCACCTGAAGTGCAACATGAACCCAAGAGCCCAGATGATCCCTCCCATTCAGGGAACTCTTAAGCGGCCAAGGACATTTGGCCTCAGATCTTCGGGTAAACATCCTCCAAGATAGACTTCGGGATACACAACAACGCAGAGTCACCGAGCAGAGGCTGATAGCCAAGTCTGGTACCCATGAGGATGGCCCCAGTCGGGATCATGGGTTCAAACCTGTTGGACTATAACCTGGTGTCATGTGATTTCTGACACTGTTCTGCAGAACTGAAGGAGAGTAGAAATGTAATGAATTACGTTCCATCAAAAGGTGGGGCTTCATTCTCCTCTTATAGGTTGCCTGTCTCCACATAATCTGTTCTGATGATGTAACCTTTCACTACAACAGTTTTTCCATTCTTTTCAACCAATGACCCTCCCCATTAACACCCTGGTTGACAGGACCTTCAACACTGTCTGACCCATTTTCATAATCTTGCTCTTACCTTTTCCCCTCCCTTCCAGGTCTCCATAGTCCTCACCTTCCACCTCAACATTCAAATGACCATTTTCTGCTGTTTTCAGGTGCTGTAAATTTCCTAGTTTGCTATGTGAGAAAAATTGAGTGTGATAGAGTCATAGAGATGTACAGCACGGAAACAGACCCTTCGGTCCAACTCGTCCATGCCAACCAGATATCTTAAATTAATTTAGTCCCATTTTCCAGCATTTGGCCCAAATCCCTCTAAACCCTTCCTATTCATATACCCATCCAGACGCCTGTTAATTGTTGTAATTGTACCAGCCTCCACCATTTCTGCTGGCAGTTTATTCCGCACACGCACCATCATCTGCATAAAAAACATGACCCTTAAATCCCTTTTCAATCTTTCCTCTCTCACCTTAAACCTATGCCCTTTAGTTTTGGACTCCCCTATCGTAGGGAAAAGACCTTTACTATTCACTCAATCAATGTCCCTCATGATTTTATAAACTTCTTTAAAGGTCACCCCCCAGCCTCTGACCCATCGCTTATTTATTTGTTTGTTGACTTCACTGTTACTATACACTGAAACATCTATTTGACTTGCTGCTAGATTGAAACTGCCACTGGGAAAGGGGAACACGGGGATTACTGGCCCTCTGCAGATAATTTCCTTTGCTGAGACACATTCTAGTATAGGATCTTCTGGTTTGGTCAGTGATCAGGCCCAGGAAGATATGTCTATGATTGAAGCAAGTATAGGATTTCATAGCAAAGAAGTGAAGAGCCTCAGCCCTTACAAATGTCCAACAGATTTGAGGTTCTTACAGATTGAATGGATGAACATGATGGCTGCAGGATGGTAAATCAAACTTTATAGCCAAGAGTGAGAAGTCTGCATTGCCTGCCTGGTATGGGGTTTCTGAACATTGCTCTATGCTGGAAAGAGCTGAAGGATCCAGTGGTCATGACACATATAGGTACCAATGACATCGGTAGAACTAGGTAAGATGGACTGTTGAGGGAGCATGAACAGCCAGTTGTTAAATTAAAATGTAAAGCCTCAAATCTTGAAATAACATGCTGAGCTACATGCTAGTTGGAGTAGGGTAAATAAGATAAGGGAGTTAAATGTATGGCTCAGAGGTTGGTGTGTGAGAATTCAAATTCAATTCATGAGAGACTGACATCAATACTAGGGAAACTGGGGTGCTGTACTATTGTCACTTTCTACATCTGAGTTACGCCAGGACTACTGTTCTGGTCAGTCATATAACTAGGGCAATACTGAGGTTTGAAACTAAATATTGGGGGTGGGAAATTACATTTGAGAAAATGTTGGAAATTGAACAGAGAATACACCAAGGGTGTAAGGTTGTAATAAGGAAAATGATGACCAGGGACTGATAAGAAGCAACAGAATGCACTAAACTAACAGCCCATTAGGAGTAAAAACAAGAACAAAAACAAAGTTGCTGGAAAAGCTCAGCAGGTCTGGCAGCATCTATGAAGGAGAAAACAGAGTTAACGTTTCGGGTCCGGTGACCCTTCCTCAGAACTGAGTTCTGAGTTTTTCTTCACAGATGCTGCCAGACCTGCTGAGCTTTTCC
>NC_063332.1:33316773-33338765 GCF_021869965.1 Rhincodon typus | reverse complement strand
GTAGTTCTTTTGGTTTTTATTTAGCCCATTAGGAGTAATTGCTAAAGGTTATGAAGTTAGTAAAAGGTCAAAAGTAAAGGCTCTGTATCTGAATGCACATATCATTTATAACAAAATATGTGAATTGACAGTACAACTAGAAATGTTTGATTTAATAGCCATTACCGAGATATAGCTGCAAGGTGACAAGAATTGAGGCTTGAAAATTCAAAGTTACTTAACACTTGGAGTCGTAGAGTCATACAGTAAGGAAACAGACCCTTTGGTAAAACATGTCCACACTGACTAGATATCCCAATATGACCTAGTCCCATTTGCCAGCATTTGGTCCATATCCCTCCAAACTCTTCCGCTTCATATACCCATCCAGATGCCTTTTAAATGTTGCAATTGCACTAGCCTCCACCACTTCCTCTGGCAGCTTATTTCATATACGTGCCACCCTCTGCATGAAAAAGTTACCTTCAGGTCCTTTTCCAATATCTCCCCTCTCACCTTAAACACTGTAGTTTTGAATCACCACCTTAGGACCCCTACTGTACTCCCTGTACATCTATGACTGAGTTATAAATTCTGAACGAATGCCATCTACAAGTTTGCTGACGACACCACTGTAATGGAACGGATATCTAACAATGACAAGTCAAAATACAGAAGGGAGATAGAGGGCTCGGTGACATGGTGCAATGAAAACAATCTGTCTCTCAGTGTTATCAAAACTAAAGAACTGATTATCGACTTCAGAAAGAAAAGAGAACACACGCCCCACCCATCTATATCAACAGAACTGAGGTTAAGAGGGTGAAGAGCATCAAGCTCCTTTGAGTGACGATAACCGACGACCTATCCCCACATAAATGCCGTAGTCAAGAAGGCACAACAACGCCTCTTCTTCCTCAGGCAGTTTGGGAAATTTGGCATGTCCGTCAGGTCCCTCACCAACTTCTACAGGTGCACCATTGAAAGCATACTGTCTGGGTGCATAACGGCAACTGCTCTGCCCAGGACTGTAAGAAACTACAGAAGGTGGTGTGCACAGCCCAGGCCATCATGGAAGCCAACCTTCCATCCATGGACTCTATTTACATGGCCAACATCATCAAAGACCCATCACACCCCGGTAATGATCTCCTACAACTCCTTCCGTCAGGCAGAAGATACAGAAGCCTGAGCACACGCACCATCAGGTTCAGGAACAGCTTCTTTCCGGCTGTTATCAGAGTGTTAAATGGGCTCTAGCCTCAACTAATGTAACCTGAAATGTTACCTGTATGCCTCTAAGCCTTTTTTATCTGTACATCCTTTGCTTGCTGTGATCAGCCTGTACCGCTCATAAACAAAGCTATTCACTGTTTTTTGGTACACTTGACAATAAAATCAAAATCCAATCAAATCAAAAAGACCTTTTCTATTTGCCCCCATTCATGCCCCTCATGATTTTATAAACATCTGTAAGGTCACCCCTCAGCCTCCGGAGCTCCAGAGAAAAAACAGTGTCTATTCAGCCTCTCCCTATAACTCAAATATCCAGTCCCAGCAACGTCCTTGTAAATCTTTTCTGCACCCTCTCAAGTTTAACAACATCCTTCCTATAAATTGATGACCAGAATTGTACTCATTACTCTAAAAGTGGTCTCACCAATGACCTGTACAGTCACAACGTGATGTGCCAACTCCTACACTCAAAATTCTGACCAATAAAGGCAAGTGTGCCAAATGTCTTCTTCACCATCCTGTCTACCTGTGACTTCACTTCCAAGGAAATATGCACCTGCACCTCTAGGTCTCTTTGTTTGTCAACACTCCCCAGGACACCACCATTAACTGCATAAGTCCTGCCCTGATTTGCCTTATCAAAATGCAACACCTGACATTTATCTAAATTAAACTCCATCTGCCACTCATCAGTACATTGGCCTATCTGAGTAATGTCTCATGGTACTCTGAGGTAATCTTCTTCATTGTCCACCATACCACTTATTTTGGTGCCATCAGCAAACTTACTAACAATACCTCCTGAATTCACATCCAGATCATTTATATAAATTACAAAATGCAATAGACCCAGTATCAACCTTGTGGCGCATCACTGGTCACAGACCTCCAGTCTGAAATTCAACCCATTACTACCAACCACAGTCTCCTACCTTCAAGCTAATTTTGTACCCAATTGGCTAGCTCCCCAGATCCCATGTGATCTAAACTTACTAACCAGTCAACCATGTGGAACCTTGTCGAATGTTTCACTGAAGTCCATACAGACAACATCTACCACTCTGCCTTCATTAATCTTCTTTGGCAAATCTTCAAATATTCAATCAAATTGGTGAGACACAGTTTCCCACACACAAAGCCATGTTTACTATCCCTAATTGATCCTTGCCTTTTCCAATGCATGTAAATCCTATCCCTCAGAATCCCCTCCAACAACTATACACCACTGACATAAGGCTCACTGCTCTATAGTTTCCTGACTTTTCCTTACCGCCGTTCTTAAACAATGGCACTGCATTAGCCAACATTCAGTCTTCTGGCAGTTTACCCATAGCTGTCAATGATACAAATATCTCCACAAGGAGCCCAGCAATCTCTTCCCTAGCTTCCCACAAGCACCTGATCAGGTCCTGGGGATTTATCTACTTTTATGCATTTTAAGACCTGTAGCACCTCCTTTTCTGCAAATATGAACTCTTTTCAAGATATCATTATTTATTTCCCCAAGTTCCCCAGTTTCCATGGTCTCCTCCTCAGTAAATACTAATGCAAAATATTTGACTAGTATCTCACATATCATCTGTGGTTTCACACATAGATAGCCACATTGATCTTTAAGGGACCTTCTTCTCTCCCTCGGTACTCTTTTGCCTTTAACGTACTTATAGAAGTTTTTTGGATTCTCCTTAATTTGCCAAAGCTATCTCATGTCCCCTTTTTGCCCTCCTGATTTCCCTCTTAAGTGTATCCCTACTGCCCTTATACTCCTCTAGGTATTAACTATGAAGGCTAGTAAGCTAGGAGAAGGTGGAAGGTTGGCTTTGTCATTTAAGCCTGACATTGGTACACTAGAAAGAGATAATGTTAATTCTGGAGATCAAGATGTTGGGTCAGATTGGTAGTGATGACAAATAGTACAGGTAAAAACTTTATTGTGGGAGTGGTATATAGGCTTCCTAACAGTAACCACACTGTACAATGGGGTAGACAGGAAAATGTAATGTAAGAAAGGCACCGTGATAATCATCGGCGATTTTAATCTACATACAGATTGGTTGAATTGTTTTGACAAAGGTAGCCTGAACGATAAATTCGCACAGTATTTTTAGGGTAGATTCTTAGAGTAACAGATTTTACAGCCAACCAGAGACTAGGCTATGGTAGATCTGATATTGTGCAATGACACAGGATTCATTAATGATCCCATAGCCACGTTGCCCCTCGGTAGCAGAGATCATAATACGTTAAAGTATCACATTCAGTTTGAGGGAAAGAAGAATCAAACTAAGACTCATATTTCTAACTTAAATATGGGTAATTATGAGGGACTTAGGACATATCTGGCTAAAGTGCTCTGGATAGTTTGGTTATGGGGTAGATCAGGTAGGATGAGTGATGAGGTCCTGCAGCAGCAGTTTGGGGAGTTAGGTAGAAAGTTAAAGAGCAAGACCTCCAAGGTTGTAATCTCAGAATGTGCCAGTGAGGCTAGAAATAGAGGGATAGTACAGCTCAACACGTGGCTAAACAGATGGTGTAGGACTGAGGGTTTTGGATATCTGGACCATTGGGATCTCTTCTGAGCCAAGTGGGACCTGTACAAGAAGGATGGGTTGCATCTAAACTGGAGGGGCACAAATATTCTGGCTGGGAGGTTTGCTGGTGTCACTCTGGAGGATTTAAGCTAGCTCGGCAGTGGGGTGGGAACCAATGCAAAGGTGAATGGACTGAAAGGGAACTAGAGAATAGGGTCAGTAAGACTCAGAGGAAGAGCAGGTGGAGAGTGGTTGCTGATCAAAGCAGGTCTAGTGGACCGAAGTGCATCTGCTTCAATGCAAGAAGTGTAACAGGCAAAGCAGATGAACTTAGAGCTTGGATTAGTATTTGGAACTATCAGTAGAGACCTTTAAGGAGATCTTTTTAAATATTAGTAAAACATGCATTCCAGTTTGAAAGGAAGATTCCAGGGGAGAGATGCACCCATCTGTGGCTACAATGTAAGTTAAAGATACTATGTATTTGGAAACAAAAGCACTTAATTCTGCAAAGGTGCACAGCAGCAGAATAGAAAAGAGAGTAGAATATAGCCTATAATATGTATATATTTCAAAATCTGAAAGAGGTGTTTTGCTGCAATTGTGTTGGGATCATGTTGAGTATTATGTACAGTTTTAGTTTCTTGTTATGATACTGATTTAAAAAACTATCATTTTTTGAATTCATCAGCTGATTTTTAATTGCTGGGACCTTTCGTAATCAACATTGTTTTAAAAACAGCAGGACTACTGTCTTAGCAGACTGCAGTGTTCATCTGACCAGGTTGAGCCAAGATCATGAAACCTAAATAAACAGAACTTTGTCTGAATATCATGTCACCAAAATGACTGAAATGTGTCATTAAGATCTATATCTGCTGCTTGATTTGTACTCATTGGAATATAGGAGAGTGAGAGGCAACCTTATTGAAACGTACAAGATTTGTAGGACTTGATAGATTAGATGCAGAAAGGTGTCTTATCTTTGTGGGAGAGTCAATGACCAGAGGGCATAATCTCAGAGTAGGGATTGCACATTTAAGACAGAGATGAGGAGGAATTTCTTCTCTTATGAGGTTGTGATTTTGAGGAGTTCTTTACCACGGAAGTCTGTTAAGGCTGGAGCATTAAGTATATTCAAGGCCGAGATAGATAGATATTTAATCAATAAGGGATCAAGGGTTATGGGGAAAAGACAGAAAAGTGGAGCTGAGGATCATCAAATCAGCCATGATCTCATTGAATGATGAAGTAGACCCAATGGGCTAAAAGGCCAACTTCTGCTTCCATGTCTCATGGTCTAATGGATTTACACATTTTAGGAAGTTTTACATGTTGTTATGAAAGTTCCCTATAGACTATCTAGTTTGGGGAAAAAGCAGTGAAGCTAGACATGGGATTACACAAAGGGACTGTAATTCAGGTAACAGATTTTGAGGCAGAGCATTGAGAGATAACAATTAGTTCATAACAGCAGAATGGGAAAGTTTCCTCTCTCTCTCTCTGTCTTGCTCTCGCTCTCTAAGCAAAGTGAAGAAACATTAATTCACCAAAAACTCAAGGATATTTATAAATTTTGCAACTGCTGAGGATTCAAGCTATCATTTAAACAAGTGTGATGTCAGGTTAAAAGCAAACATCTCTGGGACTCTAAGGAATGTTTTTAAATTGTCTTTTTTTTGTACTAGGCACCCTCCCCTTTTGTAAACTTTACATCTAAGTATGTTATTTTTAATGTCATTTTATTTGTTTCCTCAGAATTAGTAAGTAATAGAATTTTTCTTTCTTCCATTAAAGAAGACCTTATGGATGGCACCTTAATTTTGGCTAGTACTACATTTTAATTCAAATGCTGTTTAACTGTGTGCTAAAAAGAATTTCAAATCTTTGTTGTTACCAACTGAAGCATTTAAAAAGAGGGGAGCCAATTCACCTCTCCTCACCTAGTTGTAACACAATTAAGGCTCGACAGGTTAATTTAAAAAGATCAGAGAAAGAATAGTATTGGATGAAACAAATTGGGCCAGATTTGCCACTGAGCGGCAATCTCAAGCAGGTCCTTCTTCTTAATGAAAGAAAGGAGCTCCGCATTTTTGAGAGGAGATTCTGCTCAAAGCTTCCTCAGAAATGCAGAATTGTTCCTCCTTCCTGACAGTTCTTTCATAAAGCAGAACTATCAGAGGAAGGTAAATCACATGCCCTTTCTACAGCAGTCAGCTGCAGTATTTGTAGGGTGCTGGGAGGTTTGGGTATGTTGGTAATGGCGTAGGTTACAGGTTAGTGGGGTGCCAGCTGGAGAGGGGTAGGGTGTAAGGTGGTAGAATGCCAGGTGAGTGACAGAGTAGGGACCCAGGTGAGTTCGCAGCCAGGGTGCAACTTAAATAGGGTACACACTAGGCAGAGTTCCAATTAGGAAGGGAGAAGTGTGCCAACTGGGTGCGGTGCCAGCTGTGTCAGGGGTAAGGTACTAGGGTGCAATGTGGAAAGGGTCCAGGCAAGTGTTTAGGGTAGGTTAAGCTGGGCTGGTAAAATTGGGTTTTCTTTTCTTTATTCATTCACAGGATGATGGCATCGCTGACCAGGCAGCATGTATTGCACATCCCTAATTGACCAGAGGGCAGTTAAGAGTCAACCACATTGCTGTGGATCTAAAGTCACATGTAGGCCAGACCAGGTGAGGAAGGCAGTTTCCTTCCCTGAAGGATATTAATGAACTAGATGGGCTTTCCTGACAATCGACAATGGATTCACAGTCATCATTAGATTCTTAATTCCAGATATTTATTGAATTCAAATACCCACCATCTGCTGTGGTGGGATTTGAACCTGGGTCCCCAGAACATTATCTGGGTCTCTGGATTAACAGTCCAACAATAATACTACTAAGCCATCACCTCACCCAAAGATGCAGAGATGGTTGTGTCCAATCTGGCAGACAGAGGAGAATGGGTGGTCAGGTCCAGCAGCAGGGATTGAGGTGAAGAGTGGGTCAGGTCTGGCTCCCAGGCTGGGGGTCCATTGAATTCTGAGATGGGAGGTGTTGTCTCCCAAGGGGTGGTGTCAGGTCCTGGGGTCTGCGCAGTATGTGTTGTCTCCCAGGAGAGGAGAAGGTGTTGAACACGGGGCAAGGTGTTGGGTCCCAGGGGTGCTGTGTCTCCTGAAACAGGGCGGTATCCATTGTTTCAGGAGATTTCAAGATTCTGGGGTGTAAAGGGTCTGGAGGTTGTGACAGAGTTAACTATGAGGTCAGTTCAGTAGTTACTCAGGAGTTAGGCTATGTATTTAATAGTCTAACTTTTCATGAGTACTTTATATAGCTTCAGTAGAACCACCCAAAGTCTCTGATTTTTATGGAGAATTCCCTAGGGCTCTAGACGTAGAGAAATATCCCACTGGAAATTTAATTTCCTGGGTAATTCCTTTGGTGAATGCTACAATGGAGATTCCGCAGAACTGATCTACACCCATATAAAGACTGTCTGGCCAATGGAAAATCTGTCCCATTGTTCCTTCAAAAGCTGCTTTGAAAAGAAAATGAAACAGCAAAAATGTTTTCTTGAGTCTGTAATATTAAAGTGTTAAGACCTTTGATGTTGTATCAGAGATAGTAGGAACTGCAGATGCTGGAGAATCTGATAACAAGAGATAGTTGGTTTCTGATGAAGGGTCTAGGCCCGAAATGTCAGCCTTCCTGCTCCTATGATGCTGCTTGGCCTGCTGTGTTCATCCAGCTCTACACCTTGTTATCTCAGACCTTTGATGTTGATGCTTTCAGAAGACAGGGAAAAGTGGCTTGCAACAAACGGAACGCATTGTCCTCGGAAGGCTCAGCTCAACACTTAAATGTGGATTCCACCCGTAAGCAGGAGAAACAGAACTTTCAAAATTTTTGGCAATACATCCAGAGATGGAATTAAAATTGAAACTGCTGATACTGGAACTGGAATTCGATGAGAATAGAAAGGTTAGAGAATTCTAGGCAAAAGAGAGATAAGGACAGGCAGGGAAAATAAAGCAGAGACAGGATTCTAGGCAAGGGGAAAAGAATGGGTGTGTAAACTGCGAGAACTCAGGCTGAGAAGGGGATATCCTAATGAAGACTGCGATGGCGAGGGAACTACACCTAGCTCAGACTTAAGGGCTGAAGTATTCAAGTTCACCAATTTAATCTCCAAGGTAGAGTTTCTTGAGTGGTTGGCACAACAATGCAAATGACATTGCTGTTGCAGAATAGGCTGACAGGGGATGATCTTAAGGTTTACTCCCTCTGGACTGAGCACAGTGCCACCGATTATGAGGCAGCAAAGGGATTGTTTTCAGTGTGTACCAGTTAGTGCCAGAGCATTACCCTCAGGAAACAGCCCGACCAGACATTCCTGAAATTTGAATGTCTAAGCAGTTGGCCTTTTGACAATTGGGTAAGTGGACTTCAAATTGCGGCCACCTATGAAATCCTTTATGAGGTAATTCTGCTTGAGGAATTCAAAAAGTCAATACCCTTTCAAACCCACTTACATGTAAAGGATCAAATGTAGCAAGGCTCAGATAGGGAACCATTCTGGCTGACAACTATGAGGTAACACACAGCCCCATAAATTTAGCTAGATTGAGGTCTGGAGACTTTCACAGGCCACGACAAAATAAGTACAACGTAAACACAAAAGCTGGAGAGAGAAGGGAAGCCACATAGAGAAAATAGAGCTGCCCCCAATCACACGGGAAACTGAACAAAGGTGATTTCCACTGTGGGAAAATAAAGTATAAACCAGGAAAGTTGTTGATTCTGGCGTCCCACGGAAATTCAGGCTGCAAGACCAGTGTATGGAGCATTGAAAGGCATCAAGCATATCTATTGACTGGAATAGCTGTCAGGAGTTTGCGTCTAAAAGTAATGTTGACCACTGGGGCAGGTGAACTCGTAATGTTTTGGGCTGCTCAGGAAAGGTCACTTGAGATAAACAGGCAGAGGTCAAGCCAGCAAGGCCAGAAAGGAGTTAAAAGTGCTGAAGTCAGGCCATATGCAAAATGGCCAAAAAAGGTGAAAAAAATCTGGTAATGGCAAATTTACTAGAAGAGCTCTCAGACACGACAGAAGAAAGTAAAGGTGAACATAGAAATTGGCCATTCAGCCCCTCGAGCCTGCTCTGCCATTCAATGAGATCACTCTTGATCTGTAACATAATTCCATATACCTGCCTTAGGCCCATATCCCTTGATAACCTTCCTTAATAAAAAGAGTGTAAGAATTTCAGGGGAGTATAGCAGAAACTGAACATCCAACTAATGGCCTGTAAAATTCCAGGAAAATTTGAAGAGCTTAGGGAAGACACATTCCCAAAATGAGGGGAAAGGGAAGAGACAAATCCACTGTAGAGTACACTGTTGGAAACCATCGAGCATACCAGTGAGGTAACAATGGAATTACCTGCTGAAAGAAGCAAAAGCAAGTTTCAAACCTCAACCAGACCAGTTAGGTTGATGTAACTCTCATGTGACTGAGATCTAGGATACAAGTCCAGACAGCCGATAGCATGCAAACATCAGCTCACCAACCACTGACCTCTGGCTCATGTTTTATAGAAGTGGGCAGTGAAGGGTTAAAACTCTGAAAGGTGGTGCAGCCCAGCGAACAAGACCAGATTCCATTCCCGAAGCAGGTTTTGAAGCCGGGTTCGGATGAAGAGAGTGAATGTAGAATGAGTGTGTGTTATTATTCCAATTATCATGTCATCTTTTGCACACCAATCTTGAAGTGGAATACTCACTGTAAAAATACAGAAATATGAGTCTTTGCTAAGTCTGAGTTGTATCAAGTTATTTGGAGGGTTTTTGCTGCGAGGCATAGTGAAATTTCTCACTGTTTCTTATGAAACTTGCCTCATTAACTTCCAACGCCGCCCATACATCTCTAATGTTTGATTCTAGCCACATCTTACCATGCACCAATCATGGGACAACTCACCAGTCAGGTCCCTGTTAGAGAATCATGACACCATCTTCCCCTTCGCTGACAACTTCAGAATGATTGTCCATTACAGAGCAGAGCAGTTTTGGAATGCCACCATTGTCCAAGTACGCAGCAGCCTTTCATACATGGCTTGGATGCGAGGGTGCTGGTCTTTTAGCCAATATCCAATCAGTGGTGAGTTGTTCTGAAAACAGGACATGGTAAGATAAATAGAAACAGAAGCAGAAAATGTAGCAAAACTCAGAGGAGATAGATAGAATTTTAATTGACAATGGGTTGAAGGGCTATGGGGTGGGACTGGGCAGGAAAATCGACTTGAGGCCGAGATGAGGTCAGCCATGATTGTATTGAATAGAGGAGCAAGCTTGAGGGATTGAACTGCCCACTCCTGCTCCTAGTTCTTATATTCATATTACCACTCCATTTACCTTCGTGCCATGAAGCTCATGGCAATCTAATCTGTCATGTCTTCCACCCTTTCAAAGTCCTTCCCCCTTTAGTTCTTCCTACCTCCCCTATTTCATCTGCATGAAGCCTTGTGCATTTTGACTTTGTTCAGTTCTGATGAAAGATCACAGACCTGAAACATCAACTGTTTCCCTTTCCACAGTTGCTGCCAGACTTGCTGAGTGTTTCCAACATTCATTGTTCTTAATGCAGTTTTCCAGCATTCATTGCATTTGGTTCTGTAATATTTTTGAAGAACACCAATGGGTGGCTGATGTCAATACATAACAGGGGCCTTGAGGTTGAAAGGGAAGAAAAACTGGAAAAAGAGCATTACAAATTTGACAGTGCACTGTACCCTGTGTTGTAGTGAAATATAAAGACATGTTTCACTTGTTGTCTTCAATTAGTCTTCTCTTGAGGAACAGGCCGAACTAAAGTGTGATACTTTGTCGCAGAAATAAAAGGAAAATATCCAAAGCGACATTAACAAAGGCCAGAAAACAGATTATTTGGTTGTCTAACAATGGGGGAATGTTTTGCCTATTTACTGCACCATCTTTTGGCACAAACAGATGAAGGTGGAGATGAGGATAAATCCCAAACTTTACCCAACTTATTTCTGAGCGGACCTTGAAACAGGTCACCCACACTTCTGTCAAGACAGACAACAATCTCATTAAAAAGATTACATAGAAACATAGAAGGTAGGAGCAGGAGGCGGCCATTCGGCCCTTCGAGCCTGCTCCGCCATTCATCATGGCTGATCGTCCAACTCAATAGCCTAATCCTGCGTTCTCCCCATAACCTTTGATCCCATTCGCCCTAAGTGCTACATCTAATCGCCTCTTGAATACATTCAATGTTTTGGCATCGACTACTTCCTGTGGGAATGAATTCCACAGGCTCACCACTGTTTGAGTGAAGAAGTATCTCCTCATCTCTGTCCAGAATACTCAGACTGTGACCCCTGGTTCTGGACACAGCCACCATCGGGAACATCCTCCCTGTATTTACCGCGTATAGTCCTGTTAGAATTTTACAAGAGTCTATGAGATACCCCACTCATTGGTCTGAACTCTAGCAAAAACAATCCTAACTGAGTCAATCTCTCCTCATAAGTCAGCCCTGCCATCCTTGGAATCAGCCTCAGAAAAGGAGACCTAAACTGCACACAATATTCCAGGTGTAGCCTCACCAAGGCCCTGGACAACTGCAACACATCCCTGCTCCTGTACTCAAAACCTCTCGCAATGAAGGCCAACATACCATTTGCCTTCTTTACCGCCTGCTGCACCTGCATGCTTACCTTCAGCAACTGGCGCACAAGGACACCCAGGTCCCACTGCACACTCCCCTCTCCCAATTTACAGCCATTCAGGTAGTAATCTGCCTTGTTGGCTTTGCTTCCAAAGTGAATAACCTCACGTTTATCCAAATTATCATCTGCCATTGATTTGCCCACTCACCCAATCTGTCCAGATCATGCTGAAGGATCTCTGCATCCTCGTCACAGTTCACCCTCCCACCCAACTTGATATTATCTACAAACATTGAAATGTTACATTTTGTTTCCTCATCCAAATCATTAACATATATTGTGAATAGCTGGGGTCCCAGGACCGATTCCTGTGGCACCCCACTAGTTACTGCCTGCCAATTTGAAAATGACCCATTAATTCCTACTCTTTGTTTCCTCTCTGCCAACCAGTTTCCTATCCATCTCAAAACACTTCCCCCGATCCCGTGTGCTTTAATCTTGCACAATAATCTCTTATGCGGACTTTAACAAATGCTTAGATGTGTACATGAGTTACGTTTAGGATGTCGATAGAATTTATGACCACCAGAGGTCACAAAGTTTGTAACAGCTGAGGAAGCATTTTTGTTTGGAGTGCAGTCACTGTTGAAACGTGGGAAACACAATGTAGTGATTTTAACGAGGTCACCCTCGTGGACCTCATAGAATATGAGTTCCCTGATTGGAGCTGTTAATCTGGTCAAATATGGGGCTGACTGATATAAACAGAAGTGTCAAAGGTTCTGTTCACTCTGAGAGTTGGCTCTGAGGAAGCTGGGTCAGTGTCAAAGACTTTCCATGTGTAAATAAAGGGTGACTTGGTGATGGGCTACCAGCCTCTGTGGGGTTATTTCACTTGGCAGCTAATTTGGGTTCAGCAAAATCTCACAAATAGCAACATGATAATTCAGCAGGTCTGGCAACATATGTGAAACTGAAGAAGGGTCTCTAGACCTGAAATGTCAAGTCTGTTTCTTTCTCCACAGATGCTGCCAGACCTGCAGAGTTGTTTCAGCAATTTCTGTTTTTGTTTCCGACTTCTAGCACCTGCAGTTCTTTGCTATTGTTAGCAATGAGATAATAACTAGACAATCTGTCTATTGTTAAATCACAATAATATTGGCCTGAACACTGGGGAAACTCCTTTTCTCTCCTTTGAAGTAAGATGGAACACTACTTTTAGCGTTTCATAACACACTGACAGTGCAGCACTCCTTTTGTTTTGCACTGGATTTACAGATTGAATTTCAGGTTCAAGCGCAAAATGGTCAACACTTTTGCTGTTGGAAACTTCCCTGTACCTACAAGAAATTTCCATACATTAACAAATCCTTTGTATTTCCCTGAGTTGTCTTCATTTTTTAAAATGTATCCTTCCAGTTTGAGTGGGTAGAAGGACTTTCAGACTTATTGCCTACTTGAATTAACATTTTAGCTGCCTGCTATTGCTGGTTCAGTTCTAAAAATTCATCCTGCATAACAAAATAGAAATGGCGTTCCACCATTATCATCGGGTGGAGAGAATGGAAACACCTCTTGCCTAATATACCAGAATCCAAAATCAGTTTCAGAGTGAAGTTCAAAGTTGGAACTGTCCACTATCTTTACAAAAGCATTTATTAAAGTAGCTAGTAAAAGAAAAATTAAAAGAATATTTTGCAAGTTTTCTGCATGGGTCTGTGCATTGTCATTTCCAGGCGTCAGATGTTTTCAACACTGAATAGAAAATGATTGCAAACAATAAATGCACTTTATATTTAATCCAGGATAAATAATCAAGAATTAGTTAAAGAATTTTTGTGGATCTGTTGTTAAAATTGCATGCAATTCCTTAATGTACAATGCAAATTAATGACATACAGCAATGGAGTGAAGTATAATGTTTGAAACTAAGACAATGTGGCTTGCCCTTGACAGAGAAAGGTTAAAGGTTGGGAATTGGGCTCACAGACAACCGTTCAGCATGCTAATTAAATCTTGCATTTGCACTTCATATGGGCCAAATTGTTATTACCGGTTGATGGATTTAGTTGTGAGAGTTCCTGAAGTTAATTACAGTATTAGCAATGCAATGCCCCAAACCTGCTGTGACTTGTTAAATCCAAAGCCTCCCCAGGATGCAGCTTAGTCTCTCTTTAATGATCCATGCTGTTGTGTTGACATTTAGAACACTTTGTATGACCACAGAGCCTGACATGAATGGCAGAGTATAGTGAAAAGAAATGAGTTTGCATAAGAGTAGGCTCTTCATTTAATTTGGTCAAACAGTGATACATGACACACTGTGATAAGTTTATGAAAATAAAGATTTGCTTTTTTTCTGATTGTTGAACTATCAAATTGCAGTTCAGAGACTAAGGCATTAAACCAGCTTTAACTATCATCTTGTAACTTCAGAGATAAAAATGAAGAATGGAAGTATACATTTGTAGGAAAGATGTTTAAAGAATGTGGATGCACAGAGCTCCCTAGCGGTTGAAATGTAGAAATTCTTGAAAGTCTGCATGAAAGTAGATAACAACAAAATATAGGATAACAGTGTCTTAGATATTATACATAGGGAGAACTAAAGCAGGGTAATAATAAAGAATTTATGCACAACTTTGGATGACTTAAGTTACACAACTGTGATAAATTTTGGCCTGTCCATTTTATACAAAATAAAATGAAGGTACAGCATAGACTCACTGACATAATGACAGAAATGGGAAACTAGAGCTTTGAGAAGAGATTCAAGATCCTAGGACAATTTTCATTGAAGCAAAGAATCCAAAGTTGTTATTCATTAAAGTTTCTTCAAATTATTAATGGTTTGGATGAAATCACAGAATCACGGAATGATTACAGGATAGAAGGAGGCCATTTGATCCAAAGTATTCATAACACATTGAGTGTTTAATAATTCAGCTATGCCCCCTGCCTCCATGCATAAGTCTTTTTGGATTTTGATCAGTTCTACTCTTCCTTCTATCATCCTTTCACTATTAATCTGGCTGTAGAAGATGCTGTGATTCCTTTTAATGTTAGCTGCCAGCCTCTATTCATACCCCCTCTTTGTATTTCTTAATTGTTTTTTTGTAAAACATCTCCTCTGAATATTCTATAGGCAGCATGGATCACAGTATATTATCCATCTGACAAATGTCATAACCACATTTTTATTTCTTCATTTTAATCTCTCCTGTCACCCACCATATATTGATTTTTTTGCCCTGGCTTTCCCTTCATGGGAATATACTTTGATTATACCTAATCTATGCCCTCTTTAGAAGAAGCTTGTGTTTCCATCATTTTGCTCATCAAATATTTGATTCTAATTTATCTATTATTAACCCATTGATGTTAATTGATCTTTGTCTGGATTTGTTCTTGTCCTTTTTCCTCGTCAACATAATCCTATGTCCAGATTTTTGTGAAATCATGAAGATTTTCTCTCTTAGACAAAATGGTGCTATAAACCCAAATCCAGAAATCCTGGGGGCATTTCTGACACATTGCAGGAGTGAGAGAAACTAGGTAGTGTGTGATTCATACAGGGAGAAATAGCAGTGCTATTTAACTGCCATGTGGAGGTCATTAAGTTTGCTGGGGTGATGTGTGTCAGTTGTAGTGTGTGACCTTCTATTTTCAAGAGTAACCTGAATGTGCATAAAATATGAATAAAGTTTGTAACCTGCCAAGATGTCAGGTTATTTAAATACCTTGCCCTTTAAATAATAGCTTGCACTGTCACCTTATTTGAAATAAAAACGTTGCTTGCAATTTCAATAGTTTTGTTGACATAAGCCTGAAGGTTATCATTATAGCATTATTATTGCTTGACTGTTTACACAACTTATAATTATCACAACAGAGGTTGCTTAAGTTCATATTATAATTGACAGGTCTGAGAGAATTACCTGTCATCAGATTTAGGGCTATGAATACAAATTGTTTTTATAAGGCTTAACTATATGAAAAATATACATGTATCGAAAGGGCTTTTATCATGATATATTTTAATTTTAGTTCATCTCAGCATGGTCTCTGAGGTCTGCCCATCTCAGATGCTGTGTGAGTCAACATAAATGGTGTAAAAGCAAAGGCTGGTATGAGGCGGGTCATGGATTGGCATGAGTTGGCAATATGTTGGCATAGGGATATAAAGGGCTCTGAGGGTGGGTAGAGAAGCATAGATTGTTATGGTAGGTATGAGGATCCATGGAAAGTAGATAAGAGTGTGAGAGTATGTAAAGGGGAAGGTTAGAGAGCCTAAATACTTTTATTAGCTATTATCCCAAATAAGTCTATCACAGGCAAAATGCTGCATAGTCTTCCCACTCCATGGCCAACTTAGACCCTGAAGTGAAAAATAAATAATTGTTTAAATGTCTCATTTTGTTGTCACTGAGTTAACACTCAGTAGAGCTGGCTCATCACACAGGGAATACAACAAGCAAACATACGCAGGCTGGCTTGTTGGATTTCAGGAGGGCTACCTCATTCAGGGACAATATGCTATTGATCAAGGACCAGGCCTTGTCACAAGGAAACAGACTGAGATGATGCAAGGGTTTTATCAGTTTTCCCCCACTTCATTATATATTGCTCTCTATGTCTCTCTCCTGGACTCTCCTTTCTTCTCTGTTCCTGTTCAAAGTCACAGAGACAGAAAGTCTGCAACAACAACATCTACTTTGGCCTTTGTCTTCGGGTGGCAAACCATTGCTTTTCAACATCACTCAGTCTGCACTCTGACATCACCACCCATCCATTCCCCAGCCTCATTTCCATGGTGACCAAACTACACAGGATTGTTGTCCAAATGAACTCATATTAGATCACAAGATTCTCTTCAT
Source organism: Rhincodon typus (assembly GCF_021869965.1). Taxonomy (NCBI): domain Eukaryota; kingdom Metazoa; phylum Chordata; class Chondrichthyes; order Orectolobiformes; family Rhincodontidae; genus Rhincodon; species Rhincodon typus. The sequence goes on along the minus strand of NC_063332.1, from coordinate 33,322,466 downwards.
TTCTCTCTTTTACCCTACATTAGAGACCTTTGAAACATAACCATCTTAGAAAAACTTGCATTCAGAATATGTCTCACTAAAAATGACAAAGTTATCCAAATAAATTACTATGTACGGTATAAGTGATATTCCGCCTTCTAATATTTCAATGTTGAACAGTGTGTCTTGGCAGCATTTCAAGGCTTATCCCATCACACCTGATTCCATGTGACAATTAAAACTTTAAGTTTAGTTCATATGAGTTCTTGGAATTTCCACTCTCTTCCGAACAAGAGTCATTTTACTAATGGCTGCTTCACTTTCCAACAGTCATTGCAGCAAATTTTCTCTCCATCTGAGTAGGTTTTACAGCTTTTCCATGGCTCAGGTTTGGAAATTATACTTGGCTAGGTTTTTTTTAACATTGTCAAGAGCAGTGGCACTTAGATTGAATATTCCCTTTGGATTCAGCAACTCACTTATTCTCCTTTAACACCACACTCGGCTAATTTGATTGACTCCGTGTGATTTCATGAAATTGCTGAAGGCACAGGACTGTGGGCCCTGACAACATTCCAGAAACAATACCAAAGCCTTTTGCTCCATAACATTTGGCAGCCCTAGCCAAGCAGTTCCAGTACAGCTACAACACTGATGTCTACCTGACAATGTGGAAAATTGTCCAAGTATGCCCTGTACACAAAAAGCAGGACAAATCCAACCTAGCCAATTATGTTCCAATCGGTTTACTCTTGATCATCAGTAAAGTGATGGAAGGTGTCATCAGCAGTGCTATCAAGCAGCACCTGCTCAGTGATGCCCAGTTTGGGTTCTGCCAGGGCCACTCAGCTCCTGACCTCATTACAGCATTGGTTCAAACATGGACAAAAGAGCTGAATTCCAGAGGTGAGGTGAGAGTGACAGCCCTTGACATCATGGCCATACTTGACTAGGTGTGGCATCAAGAAGCCCTAGCAAAACTGGAATCAATGGGAATCAGGAGACAGACTCTCCGCTGTTTGGAGTCATACCTGGCACATAGGAAGATGGTCATGGTTGTTAGAAGTCAGTCATCTCAGGTCTGTGTCACATCTGCAGGAGTTCATCAAGGTAGTGATCTAGGTTGAACCAGTTTCAGCTGCTTCATCAATGACATTCCCTCCATCATAAAGTTAGAAAAGGGAATTTTTGACGATTACTGCAAAAGGTTGAGAAACATTTGCAACTCCTCAGATATTGAGGTAGTCCACGGTCAAATGCAACAAGATCTGGACAACATTCAGGCTTGGATTGAAAAGTGGAAAGTAACATTCGTACCACATGGGTGCCAGGCAATAGACTTCTCCTGCAAGATAGTATATAATCAGCTTTCATTGACATTCATTGGTGTTACCAACACCAAATCCCTCAATATCAATATCCTGGGGGTTACCATTGGCCAGAAACTGAACTCGCCGAGCCATGTAAATACAGTATAAAAACAGGTCATAGGCCAGGAATCCTGTAGTGAGTAACTCACCGCCTGACTTCTCAAACCCTGTCTACCACTTACAAGGCATAAGTGAGTAGTGTGATAGAATACTCCCTACTTGCCTGGATTGGTGCAGCTCTAGCAACACTCAATGCTTATGGAGTCGTAGAGTTGTACAGCATGGAAACAGACCCTTCATTCAAATTTGTCCATGCCAAGCAAATATACGAAATAAATCCAGTCCCATTTGCCAGCATTTCATCCCATATCCCTACAAACTCTTCCTATGCATGCACCAATATGCCTTTGAAATATTTTAATTGTAACGGCCTCCACTACTTCCCCTGGCCATTCATTCCATACACACATCATGCTCTGCTTGAAAATGTTGCCCCTTGTGCCCATTTTAAATCTTTCTCCTCTCACCTTAAAACTACACCCTCTAGTTTTGGACTCCCTCACCCTGAGAAAAATATCTTGGCAATTCACCCTCTCCATGCCCCTCATGACGTTAAAAACCTCTATAAGTTCACCTCTCAGCCTTCGATGCTCCATGGTGAAAATCGCCAGCCTATTCATCCTCTCCCTATAGCTCAAACCTTCTAAACCTGACAACGTCCTTGTAAATCTTCTCTGAACACTTTCAAGCTTAAAAACATCCTTCCTATAGCAGGGAGACCAGAATTGAGTGCAGTATTCCAAGAGTGGCCTAACCAATGTCCTGTACAGCTGAAACATGGCATCCCATTCCTATTCTCAATGCACTGACCAATAAAGGCAAGTGTATCAAATGCCTTCTTCGCTACTCTGTTTACCTGTGACTTGACACCATCAAGGACAAAGCAACCTGCTTGATTGGCACCACATCCACAAATATCCACTTCCTCCACTAGTGACATTCAGTGGCAGCGCTGTGCACTGTCTACAAGTTGCAGAAATTCACCAAGTCTCTTTGGACAACACCTTCCAAACCCATGACCACTTCCATTTTAAACAACTGGGGCAGCATATACCTGGAACACCACCACTTGCAAGTTCCCCTCCAAGCCACTCACCATCCTGACGTGGAAATATATCGCTGTTTCTTCATTGTCGTTGGGTCAAAAACCTGGAACTCTCTCACTATTGGCATTGTCAGTCTACCTACAGTATATGGATAGCAGCAGTTCAAGTGGCAACTCACCACCACCTGCTTCAGGGTGAATTGGGGTGGTCAGTAAATGCCCATATTTCATGAACAAATAAAACACATATTTACTACATTGTCATTAATGTGAAGACATTTTAACAATGTCTTTGAATTACGCTGTTCCAATTTTATCTCCCAAATTCTATTCATTATCATGGCTGTAGGTGTTTTGATGTCCAAGTCTGTAAAGAATGACTCAAACAGTCATACAGCTGAATTGTCCTCCTCCTGGTTAAATTCAGAAATATCTTTATATTTAATTATTTTCCCATGATTTAAAATGTAGTTCTTCTTCATTAGGAGGTGTAGACTAAGTGCTGCCTTCTTCTGTGCAAGCAGATTGTTCTTCTGTCAACTACAGTCTTCATTTACTGCTTTAAGAACTTTACTAAGGTTACTGAATAATCAGATTAAAACAAATCCTAAGATTACTTTTGCAGTCAGTCACCGAATTCTTTAAAATTCTTTCCATTTTTTATTTTCTCATTCAGCACAAGCTTTTTTCTAATTTGTTTCTTCCGAGAGTGATCGCTTCATTTTGATAGTTTAATTTATGTTAAAGGACACACCTCCTTCCTTGTAGCGCTGTGGTACCAGTTTTGGTGATAGTGGAGCCATTTGGTTTTAAAGCAGAGTTTTCTTCTGTTGCATCATCCACTTTATATTGATTATGCCGTCCCTTCTTGTTCTCATGCTTAGGGTCTGCTTGCAGGTTTAATACATAATTGATCTCCATTTGCCTTTAACACTTTTTTGTTACTCCAAGCACTTCCCTTAAGATCAGTGGTATGCACTTTTAAGTTTTCAGACACATATGTTTAGTTGAAACAGTAAGTTCTAGAACCAAAATACAGATAGTTGTTGACTTGCGCACATTGCTTGATTTCCCCTGTATGATTTCAGTTCGATAGCTTTGTTGGACTTATCACTGGAGATGATGCAATTGATCTCCAATTAAGTTGCCTAATATAAATTCCATACCACTAATAGGTACAATTCCTATCACAAAAATACTGGAATTTGAACCACATTTTGAATTAATTTTAGCGTAATGGAACAGTTAAAAATTGATAGCATGAATCAAAATGACTGAAGACTGGTATCTGTGATATAAGAGCCCTCAGGAGGGGCTCAAGGTGAATAATCCACTCAGCACTTCTGGCTGAAGAAGATTACAAATGCTTTAACGCTGTCTCTTGTACTGATGTGGTTGGCTTCCTCATCATTTAGAATGAGGATATTTTAGAATGTGTCTCATCTTGTTATCTAGTTCTTAGAATATTAACTTGTTTGTCTGCTTTTTTTTATTTATTCATTATTTGTGGGATGTGGGTGTCACTGGCTGGCCAGCATTAATTGCCTGTGCCTTCTTAAACCGCTGCATTCCATGCTATGGGTTGACCCACAATGTCATTAGAAGAGTATTCCAGGATTTTGACGCAGCAGCAGTGAAGGGAAGGGCTATATATTTCCAAGTCAGGATAGTGAGTGGCTTGGAGGGGAACTTGGAGGTGGTGGTGTTCCCATATATCTGCTGCCCTTGTCCTTCTAGATGGAGGTGGCCGTGGGTTTGGAAGGGGCTGTCTGAGGATCGTTGCCATTCAAAAATGGGGTGACATTTTTTCTTGTGCTCAAAATTTTTATAATTCTCTATGCCTTGAGCTTTTTGAATGGTAAATTGTCATCATCAGCTATTACAGAGACATCAATCGCCTCAACCTCTCCACCCCTCTCACCCACTCCAACCTCTCCCCCGCAGAACGTGCAGCCCTCCGCTCCCTCCGCTCCAATCCCAACCTCACCATAAAACCCGCGGACAAGGGAGGTGCAGTTGTAGTATGGCGCACTGACCTCTACATCGCCGAGGCCGGACGCCAACTCTCCGACACCTCCTCCTACCGCCCCCTTGATCATGACCCCACCCCTGAGCACCAAACCATCATCTCGCAAACCATCCACAACCTCATCACCTCAGGTGACCTCCCACCCACGGCCTCCAACCTCATCGTTCCCCAACCTCGCACTGCCCGCTTCTATCTCCTTCCCAAAATCCACAAACCTGAATGCCCTGGTCGACCCATTGTCTCCGCCTGCTCCTGCCCCACCGAACTGATCTCCAACTATCTCGACTCCATTTTCTCCCCCTTGGTCCAGGAACTCCCTACCTATGTCCGTGACACCACCCACGCCCTCCACCTCCTCCAGAACTTCCAATTCCCCGGTCCCCAACACCTCATCTTTACCATGGACGTCCAGTCCCTCTACACCTGCATTCCCCATGCAGATGGCCTTAAGGCCCTCCGCTTCTTCCTGTCCCGCAGGCCCGACCAGTCCCCCTCCACTGACACCCTCATCCGCTTAGCCGAACTCGTCCTCACACTCAACAACTTCTCTTTCAATTCCTCCCACTTCCTACAGACAAAGGGGGTAGCCATGGGTACCCGCATGGGCCCAAGCTACGCCTGCCTCTTTGTAGGTTACGTGGAACAATCCCTCTTCTGTACCTACACCGGCCCTAAACCCCACCTCTTCCTCCGTTACATTGATGACTGTATCGGTGCCGCCTCGTGCTCCCACGAGGAGCTCGAACAGTTCATACACTTCACTAACACCTTCCACCCCAACCTTAAATTTACCTGGACCATCTCTAACACCTCTCTCCCCTTCCTGGACCTCTCTGTCTCCATATCGGGCAACCACCTCGAAACCGATATTCATTTCAAGCCCACCGACTCCCACAGCTACCTAGAATACTCCTCCTCCCACCCACCTTCCTGCAAAAATGCTATCCCCTATTCCCAATTCCTTCGCCTCCGCCGCATCTGCTCCCAGGATGAGGCATTCCACTCCCGTACATCTCAGTTGTCCTCGTTTTTCAAGGACCGTAACTTCCCCTCCTCGGTGGTCGAGAACGCCCTCAACCGTGTCTCCCACATCTCCCGCACCTCATCCCTCACACCCCGTCCACGCAATAAAAACCAAAAAAGAATCCCCCTCGTCCTCACGTACCACCCCACCAACCTCCGGATCCAACGCATCATCCTCCGACACTTC
>NC_063332.1:33266578-33306773 GCF_021869965.1 Rhincodon typus | reverse complement strand
TCGTCAGCATTCCTGCTCCTCTGATGCTGCTTGGCCTGCTGTGTTCATCCAGCTCTACACCTTATTATTGCTAGTTTGTTGTTTTTCCAATCTATGTGCAGTTTGAAGTCTTCCATGATTTGTACTGTGTAGTCCATTTGAGCAGAGCAACAATAAAATGATAGAATTGTTCATTGAGATGGAAAGTGAAGAAGTTAAATCTTGACTTCATTACTAGGGTCCTGAATTTAAATAAAAGGAGCTACATGGATATGAGGTGCCATTTGGCAATGATAAATTTTGGAACATTACTAAAACAGTTGACATTAAGTCAACAATGGCTAATATTTAAGGAATGTAAGCATGAATTACAACAATTATTCATTTTTATATGTGGCAAAAGTAAAAAGGATAGGTGGCAGAGCAGACTGGAAGAGCCAAATGGCTTACTCCTGCCAATAATTTCTATGTGTCTGTGTCAATCATACTATTGGGTGCCTGTATGTTTCAACTGTTGTGTATCATCTGTCCAGTATGTGGACATGATTGGTTATTGATCAAATGACAAGCTGGTTTTGAATGAACTGACTGGGTAGTTAGGGCAAGGCTGGCCGACTATCGATGGACTGGCTCGTCCTTTTTGCTCAAACACAAACAAAAATTGTTGGGAAAACTCAGCAAATCTGGCAACATCTGTGGAGAAAAAGCAGAGTTAATGTTTCGCATCCAGTGACTCTTCATCAGAGCTGATTGGAGCTAGGGAAATGGTGGTACACAGCAAAACATTAACTATGCTATTTTTTATAGAATCCCTACGGTGTAGAAGCAGGCCATTCAGCCCATCAAGTCTGCACCAACCCTCTGAAGAGTAGCCCACCTACACCCACCCCATCACTGTAACCCTGCATTTCCCATGGCTAACCTACCTAGCCTTCAGGGCAATTTAGCATAGCCAATCCTAACCTGCACATCTTCGGACTGGGAGGAAACGAGAGCACCTGGAGGAAACCCACAAAGGCACAAGGAAAATGTCCAAACTCCATACAGTTAGTCACCAAGGGTGCAATTGAACCCGGGTACCTCGTGCTGTGAGGCAGCAGTGCGAGCCACTAAGGTACCATGCTGACCTTTCTCTCCACAGAATGCTTAGAGATCTGCTGAATTTTCCCATCAATTTCTGTTTTGTTTCTGTTTGCTTTTTAGATTCTATTGCTGAGTAACTCAAAATCCACGTTCTCTAGCTACACAAATTATTTGGACTTACTGCAAAAATTAATTTAATACTACCATGGACACCCAAGAATTTTAGCTGTAGATTCTAGGTTATTTTGATTTATAATTGCTTTTCAGTGTTTTTCATTGATATTGGGGTAATATCTAAACCATCTTTATTCTTCTGCACTTTCTTACTTTGCCTGAATCCTCATTCTATGCTTGAGTTTGAGTTTAACTTGGAGCAAAAGGGAATAGATTCAGAAGTATGGCTTTGCCAGCTGTAGCTCTTTATCTCTGTGGTGTAATTGATTTATTTATCACAGTATTCTTATTGTTACTATTAATCCTATGGTGAGTTTACAGTTTGTTTCTGAATGAATGATTAACAGCGAGCAGGTTCTGAATTCTTTCATGGATGCAACTGAGGAGAGCTGAGCAAATATGCGTGCAGTGATGTATATCACAAAAGCAGGAAATTTGTAAGTGTTGTCAAAATGTGGAATATAAACAGAGGTTGCTGGAAATTCACTGAAGTTCCACAAAGCTGTAGAAGAGAAAGAACAGGTGGGATTCATGAATAGATCCTTTCTGCCTTTATGCATTCCTTAGTTTTACAAATCACAGTTGTAGATTATTTTCTGCATTCTTTATTGGCAAATCAAGTGATCAGTACATATGAGAAGGAGAGAAACTAATAAAATGAAAGAGAAAATGCAAAATAAATTTTAAAACACACATCAAGGCTACTATGCCAACAGTAGTTTCTAGTTTAACCCCTTACATAAGCTGCGATTAAAATGGTTTAAAATAAAATTCATTGACAGCTTATTGCAGATGAAAGTCAAAGTCTACATACTTGTTTCTATTCATTTATAGGATGAGAGTGCCACTGGATAGGTCAACATTTATTGCTCATCCCTGACAGCCCAGAAGGCAGTTAAGAGTCAACCACATTGCTGCGGGTCTGCTAGTCACAAGTAGGCCAGACCAGGTGAAGATGGTCATCATTAGACTCTTAATTCCACCATTTGGCATGGTGGGATTAGAACCCAGGTCCTCAGAACATTACCTGGTCTCTGAATTAACAGTCCAGTGATAAAACCACTAGGTAATAACCACCTCAGTACTGAAGGAAATGGGAGCTTGGTAGCCATTCTCTGCTTCTCTGAAAAATTAATTTTATTTTCCCTCCTCCATTGCTTTCTAAAAATGTATATAAACACATGCACAGATGGCAAAGTGGCTCCAAACTGCTGTCTCACGGCACCAGAAACCTGGGTTTGATTCTACCCTCAGGAGACTGCCTGTGCGGAGTTTGCACATTATTCCCATGTCTGTGTGGGTTTCCTCTGAGTGCTCTGGTTTTGCCCCACAATCCAAGGATGTGCAGGTTCGGTGGATTAGCAATGGAAAATGCAGCTTGCAGGGATAGGGTGAAATGTGCTTCAGAGGGTCAGTATGGACTCAATGGGCTGACTGGGCTGCTTCCACACCATAGGGATTCTATGGTCCTAAGCAGGAGTGGGTCATTCAGCCCCTTGAGCTTGCTACACTATTCAATTTAATCATGGCTGGTCTTATTGTCATCTCAAAACCACTTTCCTGCCTACCTTTCACCCACTTGCTAATAAGCATCTATCTACCTCTGCCTTCAATATGTACAAAAACTCTGCCTCCAATGCCTTTCCAGGAAAAGAATTCCAAATTTACATGACGCACTTTGAGAAAATATTTCACTTCATATCGGTTTTAAATTGGTGACCCCTGAAGAGGACGCATCCTCTGCAAATCAAACCTGGTAAGAACCTACAGGGCTCTAGATGGTTCAATCGAGTCGCCTCTTACTGTTCTAAACTTCAGTGGATACAAGCTTAGACTATCCAATCTCTCCTCAGAAGACAACCCACTCATTTTAGGTGTGTAGTCTGGTAAACATTCTCTGAAATACTTCAAATGCATTTACATCCTTCCTTAAATAAGATGATCAATATTATTCATAATACTTCAGATGTGCTCTCACTGGGGCCTCTCTAAGTGAAGTATGGCCTCGCTACTTTTGTATTCAATCCCCATGAAAAATGAGAGCATTCTATTAGCTCTCCTAATTACTCCTGAATGCAGAATGTAAATGAAAAACGAAATGGGTGGGCGACACAGTGGCTCAGTGGTTAGCGGACAAGGATTTGATTCCACCCTCGATCAACTGTCTGTGTGGAGTTTGCACATTCTCCCCGTGTCTGCGTGGGTTTTCTCCGTGCTCCAGTTTGCTCCCACAGTCTAAAAATGTGCAGGCTAGGTGGATTGGCCATGCCAAATTGCCCACAGTTTCCAGGGTTGTGCTGGTTTAGTGGATTAGCCATGGAAAATGCTGGGTTACAGGGATAGGGTAGGTTAGGAGGCTCTTTGGAGGGTCAGTGTGGACTTGATAGGCCAAATGGCCTGCTTCCACACTGTAAGGATTCCATGATTCTATGAAGCAAGTAGTTGACTCATAGACATCTGCTCATATTGCATTGTTAGTGGTCATTAGAAAATGTAGCAGAGCATACTGCCAATCATCAATTACCTTAAGATTTGCATTAAAAAAACAAGCAATGAATGAGCAGAATTTAAAAAAAGGCCATTTAAACCAAAGAACGTTTACAACTAATCAATGTGTTTGCTATTTTCTACATTCTCCTTGAACTTAATTGGCAAAAAATGTGTATTAACGTAGTTTAGTTCATGATTGCTGGATGTCATTAAATGCTTCATAGCAAATTAAATCATCTAAAGTATGACCAATACTGAAATGCTGCAACCAATTTGAGCACAGCAAATTCTCACAAACAATAAGGCAAGCATGGTCAGACAATGTGTTGGTAATGGATGGTTAGGGTTAACTGTTGACCCGGAGACTGTCAAAGACTTGTCTTTTTCAAAATAGAGCGATGAGATTTTTTACATCACCTGAGACAGCAGACTGTGCTTCAGCTTCATGGTTTATTTAAAGGATTATATTTCCAACAGTGCAACACTCCCTGGGTATTGTACTGATGTGTCAGCCTAGATTATGCGCTCAAATTCTTTACTTGGGCTTTCTGCCATGACCTTTTAACTCAGAGGTGAGAATGCTACCACTGAGCCAAGCCTGATGCCTCTGGTACTTATGATGAGATATTTACATTTGTCAGCACAAGGAGCTTGAAGAACATTTCCAAAGCAAACTGACATCACTGTTAGTTATGCTTATAAGAATTTGAATAAGCAACATAGTCAAAACACCCGATTGTTTTTGCTGTGCCTTTGAAGGATTTGTTGCAAAACTAACCAAACTAAAGGAAAAGAAAGAATAAGATGGAAATGTGCATTTCTTGTCTGTTCGATTATTTATAAGTCCATTATGCAGCTCATTTATATATGAAAATGTTGTATCAGTGGGGTACTGAAATTCCCAGAGTTGGACCCTGGCTTGTCAAATTGATGGGCACTACAATTGTCCTTAGATACACTAGGGGCTAACTAACTATAATTGACCCACCCACTATTCCCAGATCTTCCCAAGAGCAAAGATATATCCCCGGCTTGTTTTCTTCTCCACCAGCTGCGTCCAAAAACATTTCCCTCTTGTCCTCCTCCTACTCAGCTCCCAAGGGAGCTACAAACAGCCAATGGATTTATTTAGCATTGAGCCTGACATCAATCATTCAGCTGCATTTGCTGCTTCCTTCCCTTCCACTTGCCACCAAGACAGATCTTTGACTGACTCTACTTGCTCCAGCTCTGGATCCAATGCCTTCTCTAGCAGGGACCATTCCCTCCAGGACACCCTGGTTCGCTCCTCCTTCACACCCAGCACCCCTCCACAGCCCCACAGCACCTTCTCCTGTAACCACCAAAGGTGTAACACCTGCCCGTTTACCTTCTCCCTCCTCAGTATCCATGGGCTAAAACATACCTTCCAGGTGAAGCAGCAGTTTACCTGCACTTCCCAGAATCTAGTCTACTGCATTTGCTGCTCAAAATGTGGTCTCTTCTACATTGGGGAAACAAAATATAGACTTGGTGACTGCTTTGCAGAACATCTATATTCTGCTGGCAAAAAAAATGCTGAGCTTCCAGTTGCCTGCCACTTTAAGACACCACCCCATTCCCTGGTCGACATCTCTGTCTCAGGCTTGCTGTGGTGTTTCAGCAAACATCACAGCAAGCTGGAAGTACAACACCTCATTATCTACTTGGGGACCCTGCAGCCCTCTGGACTCAATATCGAGTTCAATAATTTTAGGGCCTGAACTCTGCCATGTCCTAGCTCCCTACCCCACACACCAGACCTTGTTATCATATAGTCTGCCATTACACACTACCTATTGTTAGCCACTAACATTCTCCATTATTAGCTATTCACCCTATTTTTGGTTGGGGGAAGCACCCTTAGCATGAAGAAAAGCTTTTGTCCTTGAATTAGGCAGTTTTCAGAAGTCTTCGTTAAATTGGCTTGCAAATACAGTTGCTCCTGAGAAAGGGAGGTAGTTTAGAACTGTTAAGAGACTACTTCAGTGTAAGGAGGTTAGTTTAAAGTTTCCAGCCCTGAAGTGTTTGGCCAAATTCCTAAGGGAATTATTTGAAGCTGAGAAAGTCTAAGCTTAATATGAAGGCTCCAGAAGAAACTATCAGATTCTCAAGATGAGAACTTGAAACCATAGTTAAGTTAAACACCTTAGACGGGAAGCAGAAGGCAATTCTCTTTGGTGTGAGTATTATACAGGAGTCTTGTTGGGATTAATGGATTGTATTCTATGAAGTGTTTTGAAATTTTGACTGTATGATATATAAGAAATAGTTTGGTTCATTTTATTTTTTGTTTTATTATCAAACCTGACCTGTATCACTGAGTTTGTGTTTCAGTGAACGACCCCTCGATAAAACTAAAATAAACATGATCTATCAAGCCAGATTTCAGTCGGAGATCTGACCTGTCCAACATTAACATCAGCTGAGATCATAACAGGAGGAAAGACCTCATTTGGCTTTCCTGCCCCATCACCAATTGAGTCCCACATGTGGTCATCCAATAACCACTGAAGGTCTTATCCCATCTTGACTGTAATTACTACTGTTCGAGGGAGAATGAGAAATCAACCTATTTTGTACTTCATGTAACTCTCATTTTGGGGAGGGTGGAGTAAGGATCCCTTGATATGCATTAATTTGTACAAAACCAAGGGACTGAACCACTCCCTTGCCCTGACTTCTGAACCTCCTTGTTTCCAGTCCCTCCAATGACCAATCCCAGAAAGCCCTCCAACCTATGTACCATCTACCTCTTTTCAAATGGGGATCTGGGCAGAGCATATTGTTCAACGAGCAACAATAGGTTCACAAATCTGGCAGAAGGTCCACCGGCAGCCAATCCATTGCCTGATGCCAGGAGATCCAGTGGGCTTTCTGACCATGGTAGCTATATGTTTCTTTTCAGGAAACTATCCGATAATTGGACTTAGTACAGAAATGGAAAGAAAAATCCTGGTCATAGTTTTTGTTATGACATATCGCACATACAGTACTGGGACTCAGACTAGTCTTTAAAACTAGGCTGCTGAATTGCTTGTTTCATATCATTGAAGCTTTTTAATTTGTACTGTAGCTTCTTTTAGTTACCTTTAACCTATTTAAATATTCATTGTTTTTTACTGCTGTTCTGTTTTGCACAGTACAGCGCACAGTTAGGATATAAGGGTAATAAGACATATTACTATCATTAAGCATGAGTTGGACTAATGAATCTCATACGTCTCTATGACAATAACTTGGCAACTATAGAGCACAAGAGCCTGCAGAGTGTTTGAAAGTTTTTTTTAGTTTAACAGCAAATGTCTGTGACTTATTAAAAAAATTATAATGTAGATATGAATCTTAAGTAATTAATGTGAACAATGCTAATTAACCATCATAATTAAAAAACTAATAATCTAGAACATTGTTTTTTTTCACAAGTGCATTAGCTGTAATTGCCTAGCAACACATTTGGGCCTCATTAACGTATGCGCAATACAGTTTTTTTTGGCTTTGTCTCCATAGCAACAAACTGTTCTATGGTCTCTGGAGTACATGATTCTAAGCTGTTTGTGTGTGAGTGTTCATTTTTTTTTCATCTTAAGCAACAACAATAAACAGATCAATGTGCAAATAATTTCATTCTAATCATTAAGTAATGAATTTATCATGAAGTTGAATGTGAGGTGTACATGACATCAAGTCTTACCAAATGCATCAAATACAGAGCATCAATACATATAATATTATTCCCTCAAAGATTTTTTTGGTTACATGTGTTTCTCCATGTAGTATCAAAACACATAGATCACAAGGCCCCAAATTTGATGCCTGAACAGTGTCGAATTACCTTTCCTCAGTCCACATGGAAGAACCCAAGATTATAGAAATTATTGGATTAGAAAACATTCATAGACCTTGTGACCAGTCTTACCTTCTAATTGCTCAAACCCTGAAAAACTATCTTTGGATGGTTTCTGTGCTACCTGTCTTCCCTACCTCTCTGGACAGTTCTTTCTGCATTCCCCACCTGTACAAAGTCTGAAGCAACCATGCATTTCCCTTTTCTAAGCTTCATAGCTTTGTGACAACCCCATTCTTTCATGGGATGTGGGCTCCATGCATTTGTTGCTCATCTTAATTGTCCTAGAACTGGGTGACACACCAGGTCATTTCAGAATGCAGTAAAGAGTCACTAAAGTTATTGTGGGTCTGGATTTACAAGTAGGCCAGATCAGGTAAAGTTGGCAGATTTCCTTCCTAACAAGGCATTAGTAGACCAGATGGATGCTTATAACAATTGATGATAATTTCGTGCCTGCCATTTCCGAGAATAGCTTTACATTCCAGATTTACAAATTGAATTTGAGTTCCATCAGTTGCTGTGGTAGAATCTGAACCTATGTCTCCAGAACATTAGTCTAGGTCTCTGGGCTACATTATCACATTCAAAATGCCAAATACATTATTAGGTTTCAAAATTTCTATTTTTTTAAGAATTGAGAATACTGAAGTAAAGATTTCTTTGACCTTAGTCCTTAGCAGCATAAATATCGAAGGTTACTTAACCTTTCCTTGTCTGTATTGCACTCGTGCCTGAATATCCTTGCTGTGGTAGGGTGAGTAGACTTGCGCATAAAGGACTCAGGTGTGACTGCACCAATACTTTGTACAGAGACATTTATTTTCCTTCTTTGGTCTCATTATCTTGCACATTATCTTCATGTAAAGGCTGTTGCCCATCCATCAATTCATTTACCCATTATCCCCCAGATGCTTCTGCAGTAACATGGTTGCCAATTCACTATCACTCATTCAACACTTTTTTACAAGTCAAAGTTATACCCATCATGTCTGTAATTTGCTTTTTATCCGTTTGTCAAGTAGTTATAATTGATCCAAAGGAGACAGAATGTTTATAGCCAGATGGTTATATATGTATTAATGTGATGCTATGTCTGTCTACAGAACAGCATGTTGCAGCTTTTTCATTTGGTTTCTGCGGAACATGTCTCACACTTGACAATAAAAAGAGAAAGTTTCCTATAATTTAAATCTATAAACTCATGTTTAAAATCGATGTAAAATTAAATGAAATTGCCTTGACCAACTCTAAGATAATTTACCACTCTGAAAACACAATCACTAGATGAGATATTTTTTGTCATATTGCTTAACAGCTGTGAGGGATAATTTTGTGGCTTGGCATAGTCTGAAGCCTCATAACTTATGTGGAAAATTCAGGCACTTACAGTGCGTATAATTCTAACTAACATTCACCTGAGTTTTCAACATATGTTGCGTGTTCGTCAATCTTCCAGTCAAACTTGGAGAATTAACCAGTGTAGGTATTTGATTATTGTTATTCTTCAGTCAACATACCACAGGAACACAATAGAAAATTGAGAAACCAAGCCTTTTAAGAGCTCGAATTTCAGTGTTACAGAACCTCCAGCAGTAGGTGGTGACAGTGAGGGAGGGCACAGTGTTTGACAGCTGGAGAAGTCAAATAGACCCTCATGGAGGAAAAGGTGTCTTCAGAGAAAGAGGCCTCATGGAGAGAAGAATCCGGCAGAGAATTTCTTCAATCAAATGTAAACCACTGGCTCAGTTCTATTTACATTGAAGCATCCTTCTTTAACCTTAGCTATCCTTCATGTTTGTGATGAACTGATGCCAGTGGAATTAAAAGAAAAAGATTTCCCTTGATCGTTTCACCATCCATGAGTTCAAATCTGATGTGAAATTTCTGGTGCAGTCAGCAGGATTCCACAGCACATGCATCAAGACATGACAGATGAGATAGAAAGGTGCGTGGCCAAGATGGACAAAAAGTAGTGGAGGAGTTGATCCTGGATCCATCCTTCAGATTGACAAAGGACAGGCAGCTGAAGGAGCACTAAACGTAAGCAATGAGGGATGGGAACCTCAAATTGAGTTAAGGCTTAATATTGACAAACATCAATTATCTTTTTTTCACACACAGGATCATATCATCCAGATCCTGGGGGAATATTGGACTCCCCAAGACGAGGAAAGAGGCAATCATTGAGGAGGTGACTATTGGCATAGACAGGGATGTAAGATTCGTGCTGAACAGGCAGGCAGAATAGATTAATGCAAAGCAAATGCAGATCCATTTCTTGCTGTCCTATCTCCACAGTAAGCTTTAGACTTCATTCCATCCAAATGGTTCTCTAAAGAGATGTTGGAATTGTGACTTTTGAGGACAGCCCTCAACAACTATGATCACCACAGCCATTAGGCAGGGAGACTCCATCCAGTGTAATGGCCTTCCCCTTTCACCTGACTCCCACTGAGAACTAGTTTTTGGGGTGTGAGTGGGGAAGGGAAGTCAAGTTCCTCCATGAAGAAGTTCAATCTTATGTAGTTGGAAGTCACATGATGGTCTTATGTCGAGTGATAGGGACCTGCCCTACAGTGAGTGTGAAATTTGCAAAGTAGAAGTTTAATGCCTAGTTGAGACAGGAATAAAGGTGTCAACTCTTACTCTACTTCATGGGCATCGTACTGAGGAGTTTGAGCTGATTGATGTCTCTTTCCTTTTCCAGGTCTCTGCTTCACAAGATCAGACATCCCTAATCGTGACTCGTTATCTGCCCTTAATCACACTTTTCATAGCCAGTGGTTTCTGGAAGCTTGTGACCCGATCAATACTCCAGTGGAAAGTAGAAAGTTGAGGTGACCCACAAAGTTGGACTGTAACATTGTTAAGATATATCTGGCACCCTTGGAAACCATGTATGGTGGCGACTACTATTAGCAGCACATTACAAGGTCAGCAGATGGAGCTCAGAGATATTTGACTATTCTTTATGCGATTGAGATATATCAGCCTGTATGGGACCCTAAGACTCTTCGAGGAGCAGATAATCGAGCAGTTCCTCTACCTGTCCGCACCATCACTGCTCTTGAAGGCTCATGCCAGCTGTCTCCACCTGGTCAACATCAGCCCTTACTGGACCGTCACATAGAGCAGTACTCCAACTTTGTGTAAGTTTGGGAGCCACCCTCATCACTGTGGGATAAAATAAAAGAATATCCATGCAAACTGCTAATTTCAGCGACAAAGATGTTTACATCCGACCAAAAACACCTACAGATATTCTTAAAGCTGCTACTACCATGGACAGGGGACCAACTGGAGGAGACATCTCTAACCTCATTTCAAAGATGGACATTGCAAGTTGGAGGAGAGCCACAGGAGGCAGCTGTTTTATTCTCACTAACCAAAGGCAACCTTCAGTTTAGGTGATGATCACATTGGGTCTTGTGACCTTGTATGCCACAGGATTGTGAATAAAGGTAACCATTCAGTAAAGATTCCTTACTGCTGTATCCCATCCCATCACTGGGAGCATGTCCAAGGCTACCTGCAGAATGAGATGTCATCCAAAAGCTGTCAAGTCCATACAATTTTCTCATAGATCTCATGAGGGAGAAAGATGGAAAATTGGATCTGTGTCAATAAGGGAGTGCTCAATGCAATCAGTCAAAAGGATGCTTACTTTCTATCCAGGATTGTGGAAGCATCACAAGTTCTCAAAGGTACCAAATATTTCTGCAGCCTCAATTTGGCTAAACCATCTACCCATCCCTGAAAAGGCAGCATTCAGAACAGGCACTATGGAGCTTTATGAATACACAGGATGCCAGTTGGACTGTGTAATACTCTACTGCCTTCATGTGAGTGATAAATAAAACTTAGCGACTTTAATTTCCAGTTCTTCCTTGGGTATCTGGACAACATATTCATCTTTGTCTAAACATTCAAGGAGAACATTAAAAGACTGGACACTCTCTTAGCCTACTTGTCACAATTTCACTTAAAAGTTAAGCCAGATGGGGGCCAATATTTCAGAATGGAAGTCTGGTACCTGTGCACTTTATTACCAAGGAAGGCATTATTCTGATGATGAGAAAATCCAAGCAGTGAAAGCGTTGTCCTAGCCTAAGACAGGAAGGGAACTGTGTAAATTCCAGGGCTTAGTGGCTTACTATGGGAGGTTTATGCAAGGCTCTGCACAGTTGATTTGCTGAGGAAATCCAAGAATACGAAAGGAGTGGTTGGTATAAGATGTACAACGTCCGGTACTTCATGGAGCTTCACAAAAGAGGTGAACCTATGTGAAGACTCTTTTTGCACCATCAAACAGAACCTTGTCTCATTTACTACCCAAATTTCCAATTCCTTTTTATAATGGAAAGTAGGCCAGAGCAGACAAGAGTTGCTAATACTTATGCAGCTGTACTCACTTATTTTCGCTTTCAGGTCTAGTACAGGTCAGGCAAAGTAATACAAATATGATGCCCTTATTCTGAAGACTGATTGCTGGAGGGAGCCGTCCTCTGCCTGGCTGGAGGGGTCTGTGACTAATGCTATGTTTATATCTAAGCCACAGGTCAAAGGCAGCATTGGAATCCTGATTCTTTATGACATTTACACTAAGGTTCAGCTGAGATCCACCAATGCCCTTATGACTGAGATCCAAACAAGATCCAGACACATCGAGCCATTCGTGGTTTCACATTTGCCATCTTTCTTGAAAGAAGGCCTCAGACAACTTCAGCAGGTTGATGTGGGCATCAGCAGACTATATCACCACTGGAAAGCTCAACTTTCACCAGCCCAGCACCCGTTGATGAAGGAATCCAAACAGGAACAAAAACTGTTAAGATGTTGGAAGAGAGTCTGTGAAGAAATGTTCTCTATCACCTGCATCATGACAAGAAGAGGGAAGTGAAGCCTCAACTGTCAAGTATTGGCAGCAGTTCACGTTCAAGCAGGACACCAAGTGACAGAAAAGATGGTGACCTGAACAGACAGTAGTGTTACTGGCTCAGGATAGCTGCTGATTTTGATGACTACTCTCACAGTTGTGAGATGTGTACTTTGGCCTAAATATCTTACATCCCGAACTGTCCAAAGGGCAGTTAAAAGTCAACCACATTGCTGGGGTCTGGAGTCACATATAGGCAGGGACGTGACTCCAGAATGGGATCCCTAGTCAGTAAGAGATCTCTCAAGATCCTGGCAATGGATTTCATAGTCCTTGACCCCAGCAATAACATGACATTCTCATATTCATGGATATCTTCACCAAGTTCATTCAGGCCATTCCCACTCATAACCAAAAGCCTCAACTATAGCTAGAGTGTTGGTGCTTTAAATACTAAATTAAAACAAAGACCAGTCGATGCTGGAGATCTGGAACAAAAACACAACTTGTCGGAGAAACTCAACAGGTTTGGGAACATCTGTAGAGAGAACATACTTTGAGTCCAGTGACCTTCATTCTGAATGGGACTTTTTAGATAGGAAACATGTAAATAGTGGAACGCCATAAGAATCACTCCTAGGGCTTCAATTATTTATCAAGTGTGTAATGACTTAGAGGAGAGTACAGAGTGTAATGTATCCAAATTTACTTGCTGTACAAAGATAGGTGGGAGGGCATGTCCCAATGAGAACATAAGGAATCTGCAAGAGGAAATGGATGTATTGAACGACTGGGCAAAAACCTGGCAGATCGAGTTCAATGAAGGAAAGTGAAATCATGCTATTTGGTCAGAAGAATTGAAAGGCAGATTGTTATTTAAATGGAGAAAGACTTCATTACATTTCAGCACAGAGCGATTTGTGTGTTCTGGTTCATAAGTAGGGAAATCTTGCTACAATTGAGTGTAGTTTTAGTCCCCATATTTTTTAAAAATTTTGTTCACAGGATGTAGGAATCATTGGCTAGACCAGCATTTATTATCTATCCCTAACTATCCAAAGGGCAGTTAAAAGTCAACCACATTGCTGGGGTCTGGAGTCACACATAGGTCAGATCAGGTAAGGACAACAAATGTCCTTCCTTAAACAACATTAGTGAGTTAGATGGGTTTTTACAACAATGGTACACACTCAACATTGAGCTAGCTTTCTCTTCTAGATTTTGTGCTGCAAGATATTACCACTTGCCATGTTCTGGATGACTAGTCAAGTGGCATTACCACTACCATTATCACCAGTCAATTGACATTTCATAAAGGAAATGCTAGGATAGGGGCAGTTCAAGAAAGATTCAGTAGGGATGATTCCTGCGATGAAGAGATTGACATATCAAGAACAGCTAAATGGATTTGACTTTTCTTTATTAAAGTTTAGAAGAATGAAGGGTACCTTATTGAAACATGCAAGATTCTGAGAGTTCTTGACAGTGTCTATATTGAGAAGATATTTCCATTAGTGGGGAACTCTTAAACTGGAGGACATAGTTACAGAATAAATGGACATTCATTTAAAACTGAGATGCAAATAATGTTCTTCTCCCAGAGGGTAGTGAGTGTCTGGAATTCTCTACCTCAGAAGGTTGTGGGGGTTAGATCACTGAAAATATTTAAAGAGGAGGTAGATCAATTATTTTTTAAATAACAGGGAGTTGACAGCTATGCTGAGCTGGCACAAAAGAGGAATTGAGGTCTGAGACAAATCTGCCATGATCTTATTAAATGGTAAGGCAGGCTTGATGGACAGAGTGAGCTGCGCCTGTTTTTTATGTTCTTATGTTTTTAAACTTTGTTTGTTGCAGTCATAGCTCACACAAAAGATCATGGATCATGTTGTGGGAGGTCAATCATCTCAACTCTAGGACATCTCTGCAGGAGTTCCTCAGGGTAGTGTACTAGGCCTAACCATCTTCAGCCGCTTCATCAATGACCTTCCTCCATCATAAGGTCAGAAGTGGGGATGCTTGCTGATGATTGCACAATGTTCAGCACCATTCGTGATTTCTCAGATACTGAAACAGCTTGTGTTCATATGCAGCAAGATCTGGACAACATCCTTGCTAGGGTTGTCATGTGGCAAGCAACATTCATACCACAGATCTGATGCGAGTGACATGAGATACTGAAGAAAAATTAACAATTGTCCTTTGATTTCAATGGCATTTCCAAGACTGAATTATTAATTATCAACATCTTGAGGGAACCATTGACCAGAAAATGAATTGGATTAGCCACATAAATAGTTTGGCTCAAGAACAGAGCAGAGGCTAGGGATTCTGTGGTGAGTAACTTATTTCCTGACTTCCAAAACCTGGCCACTATCTACTAGACCTGCCTGGATGATACAGCTCCAACAACACTCAAGAAGCTCAACAGCATCCAGGACAAAACTGCCTTCTTAATTGATACCCATCAACCTTCAATATTCATGCTCTCCACCAGAGGCACATAATAGCAGTATTGTTTATCTTCTACAAAATGCATCGCAGTAACTCACTGAGGGTCGTCCAACATTTTCCAAATCTGAAATTACCCACCACCTGCAAGCTCCTCTCCAAGAGACACACCATGCTGACATGGAAATAAAGCACTGATCCTTCACTGTCACTAGGTCAAAATCTTAGAACTCTCTTCCTAATAGCACTGTGGGTTAATCTACACTTGAAGAACTGCACTAGTTCAAGAAAGCAGTTCACCGCCACCTTCTCATGGGCCAGTATGAATTACCAAAAAATGCTGGCTTAGCCAGCAATGCCTTAATCCCACAAATGAACTTTGTGTCATCAGTAAATTTGGTTATTTTACATCCAATGTCTTCGTCCTAGTCATTAATGCTTTAAGTAGCTAATTATAATAAATAAACTTCAAAAAATGATACTTGGGACACCTCATTAGTTATAGGTTGCCACTCAAAAATATCCCTTTTTTCTTAGTCTTTTTTAAATTGTTGATGAACCAATCCTGAATGCAGTTTACCTAATTACCATCAATCTAATGAGTCCTAATTTTAATAAGCTCTTGTGCCACACTGTAGCAAATGATTTTTTGAAAACCCAAATACATGAAATCCACAAGCTTCCCTGATATCCATCCTACTAGTTATGTCCTCAAAAACTGCAATAGGTTTGTCAAGCACAGTTTTCCTTTCATAAATCTGTGCTAAATTACATCAGTACATTCTGGGAGTCCCATTACCACAAACTAGATTTTACTCTGTATCATGGTCCCCAACAACCTCTGACGCCAACCCTCACCATCACCGCCACCATTAACATGTCAGTGAGGACCATGCCTACAATTCCAATATCTGTCCCACAGTAAGTTACAGCTAATAGCAGTGTTAATTGAGTTAAAGTGAAATATCTGACCTATCACATGAGGAGAACTCATTGTGAGATGCTAACAAATTCCATTTGCCCGCACTCTGTATTCCCATCATTCCAGTGGGTGCCTGAGGCTTAAACGGATTAAACTATTGGGCATTCTCCCTGCCCAACCCAATGCCGAGACCAGCTACTCCTGAATTCCTTCCACCAACCTGAAAATTCCAACTGTGAAGGGGGCTACCTTTTAATAGCCTGGCTCCTGTAAAATCACTTGCAAGTGATTTACCTGATTTTTACCAAAATCTTATGTGCTCAATGTCTGAAAATCTGCTTGTTTTTATGAACCTACCACAGGAGGCTCGAAAGTTGGCCTGCAACTTGTGGCAATTTACAATTCATTTAGAACATTGACCTTATTAGAATATTGGCTGATTTGCATATGAATATTTTTATTTTAATCTATTTTTATTCACTCATGGGACATGGGTATCATTGGCTGGGCCAACATTTAATGCCTATCCTAGTTTCTCATCAGGAGGTGGTGGTGAGCTGCCTTTTTGAACCGCTGCAGATCATATGTTGTGAGTAGAGCCACAATGATGTTAAGGAAGGAGTTGCAGGATTTTGACCCAGCAATACTGAAGGAATAGTTATATATGTCAAACTGCGAAATAGGACAGATTGAGCAACACAAGACTGGTCATTCATGAGGCACTGTGGGCAACAGCAGCAGAATTGTACTCGAGCACAATGTGTAACCTCATGGCTCAGCATATCCCCCACTTAACCATTACTATCAAACCAAGGGATCAACCCTGATTCAATGGAGAGTGCAGGAGGGCATGCCAAGAGCGGTATCAGGCATACCTGAAGATGAGGTGTCAACCTGGTGAAACCACCAAACGGGACTACATCTGTTCCAAACAGCATAAGCAGCAAGTGATAGACAGAGATAAGTGATCTCACAACCAATGGATCAGATCTAAGCTCACATCTATCTGTGAATGGTGATGGACAACTAAACAACTAACTGGAGGAAGACACACCACAAATATTCCATTCCTCAATGGTGGAAGATCCCAACACATTAGTACAAAAGATAAGGCTGAAGTATTTGGCATTCCTTCACTGGCATTGGGTCAATATCCTGGAATTCCCTATGTAATTGTGGGTCAGATGGACTCCAGAGGTTCAAGAAGGCAACTCACCACCACCTGCTGAAGGGCACCTAGAGATGGACAATAAGTGCTGTCTTGCCTGTGATGTTCACATGCCACAAATGAATTTAAAAAGTCAGGATGATGAGTAGCTTGGAGGGGAACTTGCAGGTAGTGCTGTTGCCATATATCTGAAGCCCTTGTCCTTCCAGATGACAGTGGTCATGGATTTGGAAGGTCTTAGGCATTTTGGTGAATTTTTGCAGTGTATCTTATAGATGGTATACACTGCTGCTACTGAGAGTTGGTTTTGGAGAGAGTGAATGTATGTGGATGTGGTGCCAATCAAGAAGGCTGCTTTGTCCTGAATGATATCAAAATTCTTTAGTGTTGTTACAGCTGCATTCATCCAAGCAAGTGGGGAGTATTCCATCAGAGTCTTCACTGTGCCTTGTAGTTGATGGATTGGCTTAGGGGAGTCAGGAGATGAGTTACTTGTTACAGGATTCCTAGCTTCTCACCTGCTCTTATAGCTATAGTATTTACATGGCTAGTCCAGTTGAGTTGCTTGTCAATGTTAAGCCCCAGAATGTTGGTAGTGAGGGATTCAGTGATGGTAGCATCATTGAATGTGAAGGGGCAGTGGTTAGATTTTCTCTTATCAGAGTTGGGCATTGTCTGGCATTTATGTGGTACAAACATTACTTGCCACTTTCAGCCCAAGCCTCGATATTGTCCAGATTTTTGTTGCATTTGAACATGGACTACTTCATTTGTGTCATTATTATTTATCCAAACAATTGTTATTTTTCCTTTTCTATTTTTTCTGAACTGCAAAACTAAATTATGTCAGTGTGCAATTGTCTGATTAGATCTTGAGGATCTTTATTTTTAAAATCAGCCCACCCAATAAAACTCTAACAGAACTGAATTGTCCACTTGAGGGATAGCAAAATCAGAGCTGGTATGAAATGGGCAAGCAACATATTCCAATTTGTTTGCTGTTGGTTGGGCATTAACATATGTTGTTCTAAATGCGACACAAACAGAATATACAATAACTGCATCAAAGCAGATATAAGATAATTAGATAGCTGAGGAGAAAATGTTCAATGCAAATAGTCATCACTACCGGCAGTCTCTCGCAGACAAGAATGACTCCCTTCCACTCTCAGGGTGAGACCGTTGGTGACTGTACAGACTGATATGGCTACTGCAAGCTCTGTTACACTTGGGACAGGTGGTGGTCATGGGACGGAGTGTGTGGGGCATTGGTGTGGCAGCGCCATGTAAGAGGGTGAGGATCACTACAAACAGCATGCAAATAATTAGTATAATTTGAAATACACAATACAATAATTTGAAAAGATGATGAAACTGGATGCAAAAATATTTTTTAAGCGTGATAATGGTAATGTTACAAGACTACCAATTGAGAGACCTGGACTAATGTGGCAAAATGAATTCAAATTCCACCAAGGCACCTGGTAAAACTAATATTCAGTTAATGGTATCTGAGCTTAAAAGCTGGTCTCCCTAATGGTGATCATGAAGCTGTAATCCTTTCACTATTTTTACCTAGCTTCCATTTTTTCCCAGATGCTCTTCCTCTACTTCGGACGGTCTTGGGCAAGCGATTTCCAGAGGTTTCTGTGGGAATGTTGCACTTCACCAGTGAGGCCTTGAGGGTATCCCTGAAGTGTTTTGCCTGTCCGCCTTGGACTCGCCTACTGTTTTGGAGCTGAGCGTAGGGCACCTGCTTGGGGAGTCTTGTGTCGGTCATGCAGACGACATGCCAAGCCCATCCTGTCAGATCAAGGATGGTCAGTGCTTTGATGCTGAGGAAGTCGGCCTGGTCAAGGACGTTGGTGAGGGTGCGTCTTTCTTCCCTCTGTGCAGGTAACTTTGGTGTTACTGCTTCAGCACCTTGAGGTGTCTGCTGTAGACAGTTCACATCTTGGAGCCATGTAAGAGGGTTAGAATCACCACAAATAGCATGCAAATAATTAGTATAATTTGAAATACACAATACAATAATTTGAAAAGGTGATGAAACTGGATGCAAAAGTATTTTTTAAGGATGATAGTGGTAATGTTACAAGACTACCAATTGAGAGACCTGGACTAATGTGGCAAAATGAATTCAAATTCCACCAAGGCACCCGGTAAAACTAATATTCAGTTAATGGTATCTGAGCTTAAAAGCTGGTCTCCGTAATAGTGATCATGAAGCTGTAATCCTTTAGGAAATGAAATCTGCTATCTTTAGCTGGTCTGATTTATAACAATGTTGCTGACTCTAGCTGCCATCAGAAGTGGAAATTTAGTTCAGTGACAATTAGGGATGGGCAACAAATACTAGCTGCTCTTGACACCTACATCCTATCACTTCATACAAAAAATTAAGTTAAACATGTAAGGCAATGGAAAAATGGGAAATGGTGGTAACTCACAGGGCTGACTGCTTTTTTTGTGCTGTATAATTCTGTGATTCTCATTGTAAATCGGTGCCTATTTTTTCAAAAGCTCAAAAAGTAGGGTCAGTCTAATTGCATAAATTAGCTTCATTTGTTCTGAAATCGTGAGTGCAATCGCATGGGATATCTCTAATTTCACATCAATCGTGTGTTTTTTTTGGCAAAATCCAAATTTTAAAGCCAGAATAAATGTAGTCAGAAGTCACACGACACCAGGTTATAGTCGAACAGGTCTATTTGAAATCACAAGCTTTTGGATTGCAGCCCCTTTGTCAGGTGAAGTGAGAGAACAGAGCACACAGAATTTACTGGCAGAGAGATTAAGAGCAAAGAAATTTTAAAAAAAATTATACAACAACTGTAACCTGGTGTCGTGTGACTTCTGACTTCCTGACAGTCCGGCACCTCCACATCAAGAATAAATGTATATACGGGTTGATGCTCTCTGGAGTTTCAGAGGAATTCTGATTGGTTTGTAAGTGTGGTCCTGATAAACAGATATAGAAGCAGTTGTCGTTTCAAAGTTTGAAATGACAGTATACATTCAGGGAGATGTCAGGTCATGTTATGAAAAGGCTTAACTATAAATGAAATGCAGTCAATTGTTTTTCTGTGGCAGTCACAAATCCTTAGGTACCTTGTGTTTAATGCTAATTTAAACAAAACCTTGTTTATACTGACCATATGTTGATAGCAGCCTGTGGCATTCATGTGATGACCTTTTGCTCTTGTTAGGCCGGTTAGAAAGATGCATTTCGAACTGTCAGAATCTCTTTGCAGTAGAACAGCTACACCAACAGTTACAACCTGCTGTCAGCCTGAAGATACATTCACTGATCATACCAAATGCTCACACACTTTGGTAATTCACACGTCATGAGAAAACGCTTACTTTACAGATACCACCTGTCTACATACAGTCACAGAGGGACAGTTCAAATGTACCACACCAGTTTAACTACATGCATAAGATGTGTCAGTTCATTAGGATTGAATGTGAATGAGGGCAGCTGCAAAGAAAACTGCCACCTGGTCTCTTAAGGGTCTACAGTGCAACTAGCCCCAGACACTTGGTGGAGGAATGAATGAGTCAAAACTCACATTTGTACTTTACAGGTCAACTTTTTAAAAGCAGATAAATCTCCTGTTCATTTTCAGTTTATTTACTGTTTGTGGATGTTTAATATTAAATAAATAACAGACAACCCTAATTCTTTGTTTATTAATACCAATCCATCTGTGACAATGTGAACCTGATGTTCACCCTGCTGTTTAAAGGTCATCAACATCTTTTTTTTCTCTCGTCACAATATGGCCCACTGAATACTTAACCTACATTACGTTAAGAGTGAAAGGATCCATCAACTAGATTTCTTCAATAAACAACAAAATTGATATATCTTAAAGTGTGTTATTAAAGATGTAGAGTTGATTAACACATATCGAAATTCGCAATTGTAAATATTTACACTTCTGTAAAAGACAGATATTGTTGGCCTTGCTGGGTATTTCCAGCATTTTTTTGGTTTTATTGTTTATTTTTTAATGAACGTGAAAGTCATGCCAGCGAATAGTGGATCTATGGATTTACATTGAATGAGTCTATGATTAGGTTCAGGAAAGTGCTGCAGTGGTTTGCCACTACCTTCCAGAGGATGGCTGACAAGGAAACTTTCCCAATCTTACTACCTGCCATCAGGTGTACTGGAAGGATTTACAGCCTGATAATCAGTCTGCCGGTCCACAATCTCCGGATTCATGTCCACAGTCCTCTGAAAGCTGCCACCCAGGTGGATAGAGTTGTTAAGAAGGCGTATGGTGTGTTAGCTTTCATTAATAAAGGGATTGAGTTCAAGAGCCATGAAGTTATGCTTTAGCTATACAAAAGCCTGGTTCAGTCACATCTGGAGTATTGCGTCCAGTTCTGGTCGCCTCATTACAGGAAACATGTGGAAGCGTTGGAAAAGGTGCAGAGGAGATTTACCAGGATGTTGCCTGGAATGGAGGGAAGGTCTTAGGAGGAAAGGTTGAGAGAGCTAGGGCTTTTCTCTTTAGAACAACGAAGGATGAGAGGTGACTTGATAGAGGTGTACAAAATGATTAGAGGTATAGATAAAGTGGATAGCCAGAGACTTTTTCCTAGGGTGGAGGTAGCTATTATGAGGCGACATCGTTTTAAAGTGAGTGGAGGTAGATATAGGGGAGACGTCAAAGGTAGGTTCTTTACTCAGAAAGTATTAGGGGCGTGGAATGCATTGCCGGAGAGGGTAGTGGAGTTGGCCTCATTAGGGGCATTTAAGCTGCTATTAGATAGGCATATGGATGATAGGGGTGGAGGTTAGATAGACCTTAGGTTTAGTGTAAAAGTTTGGCGCAACATCATGGGCTGAAGGGCCTGTACTGTGCTGTACTGTTCTACGTTCTATGTTCTATGATGTCATGACAGTAGATATTGTCTAGTTGGGCTTTTGCAAGGCCTTTGACAAGATCCCGAATGGCAGGCTGATATAAAAGGTGATGTCACATGGGATCCACGGTGAGCTGGTAACAGGGGTCCAGAACTGAATTACTTGCAGGAGTCCAAGTAGTGGTGGAAGGGCATTTTCTGACTGGAAATCTGTGACCAGTGGTGTTCCACCCACACGGGATCCCCATTGTTTGTAATATATATATAAATGATTTGAAGGAGAAGGTAGGTGGCCTGATTAGTAAGTTTGCGGATGTCACAAAGATTGGGACGGGGGGAAGAGGGATTGTTCCATGTAACCTACAAAGAGGCAGGCATAACTTGGGCCCATGCAGGTACCCATGGCCACCCCCTATGTCTGTAGGAAGTGGGAGGAATTGAAAGAGAAGTTGTTGAGGGTGAGGTCGAGTTCGGCTAAGCGGATGAGGGTGTCAGTGGAGGGGGACTGATCGGGCCTGTGGGACAGGAAGAAGCGGAGGGCCTTTAGGCCATCTGTATTGGGAATGCAGGTGTATAGGGACTGGACGTCCATGGTAAAGATGAGGTGTTGGGGACCAGGGAATTGGAAGTCCTGGAGGAGGTGGAGGGCGTGGGTGGTGTCACGGACGTAGGTAGGGAGTTCCTGGACCAAGGGGGAAAAAATGGAGTCCAGATAGGTGGAGATAAGTTCGGTGGGGCAGGAGCAGGCGGAGACAATGGGTCGACCAGGGCAGTCCTTCCCAAAATCCACAAAGCTGTAGAGGAGGCCACAGCGGGTACAACAGATGCAGTATACCACATTAGCAGAAGTTCAGGTGAACACCTGCTTGATGTGGAAAGTCTTCTTGGGGCCTGGGATGGAGTTGAGGGGGGAGGTGTAGGGGCAGGTGTAGCACTTCCTGCGGTTGCAGGGAAAAGTGCCGGGTGTGGTGGGGCTGGAGGGGATTGTGGAGAGGACAAGGGAGTCACGGAGAGAGTGGTCCCTCCAGAAAGCAGATAAAGGTGGGGAGGGAAAAATGTCTTTGGTGGTGGGGTCGGATTGCAGATGGCGGAAGTGCCGGAGGATGATCCGCCCCCTTGACCTGCCTGTCCTCCCCGGACTGACCTTTCTCCTCCCTAACTCCCCACCTACACTCACCTTTACTGTCTCCATCCCTGCCCCTTTGACCTGTCTGTCTCCTCTCCACCGATTTTCTCCTCTATCCATCTTCTATCCGCCTCCCCCTCTCTCCCTATTTATTTCAGAACCCCCTTCCCCTCCCCCATTTCTTAAGAAGGGTCTAGGCCCGAAACGTCAGCCTTCCTGCTCCTCTGATGCTGCTTGGCCTGCTGTGTTCATCCAGCTCTACACCTTATTATCTCATGGTAAAGAGGAGGTTGCTGGAGCTGATAAACTGGAAGTTTTGAAACCGGCGTAAGGCGTCAGATGAATCGTGGATGTATGTGGGTAGGGATTGGACCGGAGGGAGAAGACTGAGTCAAGGTAAGAAGAGATGAGTTCTGTGGGGCACGAGCAGGCTGAAACAATGGGTCTGCCTGGACCCATTTTTGGCAAGAGGTAGAAACGAGCTGTGCGGGGTTGGGGGTCTATTAGCTTGGAAGTGGAGTGGGGGAGATCACCGGATGAAATGAGATCCGTAACCGTAGTGGATACAATGGCCTGATGTGCCATGGTGGGGTCATGGTCCAGGGGAAGGTAGGAGGAGGTATCTGAGAGCTGGCGCTCAGCCTATGCAAGGTAGAGGTCAGTACGCCAGACTACAACAGCACCACCCTTATCGGCAGGCTTGATGACAAAGTCAGGGTTAGATCTGAGTGCACAGAGTGCAGTCAGTTCAAAGGGAGATAGGATGGATTTGTTGAGAGGGGCAGTGAAATTGAGGCGACTAATGTCACGTCGACAGCTCTCAATGAAAAGATCGAGTGCAGGTAAAAGGCCGGAGGAAGGGGTCCAGGTGGAGGGAGAGTGTTGGAATTGGGCAAAGAGGTCTGTGGGATGGGGAGTGGACTCTTGTCTAAAGAAATGAGCACAGAGGCGAAGAAGAGTTCGGCGTCACGTTGTGCCCAAAACCGGTTAAGTTGGGGACGCAGAGGGATAAAGCTGAGGCCTTTGCTGAGTACAGAGCATTCAGCATCGGAGAGCTGAAGGTTAGGAGGGATGGTGAATACCCGACAGGAGGTGGGGGGGGTTGGGGGAGGGGATAGAGTCAGAAGGCAGGGGAGGAGAGGTAGGTTCCAGAGGGCCATGAGTATTTTTGAGTTGTTGCATCTTGTGGGCCTTGATGCCTGAAAGGAAAAGAAAAAGTTTCTTGTTAGCACGACGAATGAACTGGAGGATGAAATGGAACTGTGGAGTGGTGCAGCCCTGAGCCAGCACGTTGCGATGCTACTGGAGAGAAAGTTTGAGAGTGTGCATGTGACGCCGCACAGCACTGAGTGTGGATCTCAGGATGCGGCGAGAGCAGCTGTCTGTGGAACGTTGAACATCACGGAGATATCTATGATCCTGGGAGGATTCAAAACATGAGGGATGAAAATTCAGTTGGAATCCACGTGGGGTGGAATTCCATGTGGAATATTCCTTGTTCCAGTCCTATTCTGGCCCCCACCCACAACTCTTTCTCCGATACATCGATGATATCATCGGTGCTGCTTCCCTCTCTCGTCTGGAATTGGAAAACATCATCAATTTTGCCTCCAATTTCCACCCTGCCCTCACTTTCACCTGGTCTATCTCTGATTCCTCCCATCTCTTCCTCGACATTTCTGTTTCCATTTCTGGGGATAGACTGGTCACTAATATCCATTACAAACCCACTGACTCCCACAGCTACCTGGACTATACATCCTCACACCCCACTTCCTGTAAAGACTCCATCCCATTCTCTCAGTTCCTCCGTCTCCGTCGCATATGTTCAGATGAGGCCAACTTCGACAAGGGAGCCTCCGAAAGGTACACCTTCTTCCTCAACAAAGGATTCCCCAGCTCCATTGTTGACAGGGCCCTCAACCAGGTCTGACCCATCTCCCACACTCCCACCCTCACCCCTTCTCTTCCCACCAGCAACAGCAATAGGGTCCCCCTTATCCTCACCTACCATCCCACCAGCATCGACATCCAGAAGTTCATCAGACGCCATTTCTGCCACTTCCAGCAAGATGCCACCACCTGACACATATTCCCCTCCCCTCCCTTGTCCGCCTTCCGCAGGGATCATTCCATCCGGGACATCCTGGTCCACACTTCCTTCACCCCCAACACCTACCCACAGCCCTACAGCACATTCCCCTGTAACCGGCAAGGTGCAACACCTGCCCATTTACCTCCTCCCTCCCCAGAATCCAAGGGCCCAAACGTACCTTCCAGGTGAACCTGCACTTCCAAGAATCTAGTCTACTGCATTTGCTGCTCACAATGTGGTCTCCTCTACATTGGGGAAACGAAGCATAGACTTGGTGACCGCTTCGCAGGACATCTATGTTCTGCTCACAAAAAAGATCCTGAACTACCTGTTGCCTGCCACTTCAATGCACCACCCTGCTCCCTGGCCAACATCTCTGTCTCCGGCTTGCTGCAGTGTTCCAGTGAAGCCCATCGCAAGCTGGAGGAACAACACCTCATTTTCCGTTTGGGGACCCTACAGTCCTCCGGTCTCAATATTGAGTTCAATAATTTTAGGGCCTAAACTCTCCCATGTCCCAGCCCCCCACCCCACACACCAGGCCTTGTTACCACATAGCCTGTCACTACACACCCCCTGTTGTTAGTCACTAACAGTCCCCATTAACAACTACTCACCCTCCCAGCCAGATCGTTAGCAACTCCTTTGTCTGTTCAACTGTCTTTCTCTCTCTTTGGGCTCTATCCTATCGTTTATTCCCTACCCCACACATCTCCCTATTTTCTGCATATAACCACCACCATCAGTTCTGAGGAAGGGTCACCGGACCCGAAATGTTAACTCTGTTTTCTCCTTCACAGATGCTGCCAGACCTGCTGAGCTTTTCCAGCATCTTTGTTTTTGTTCCTGATTTACAGCATCTGCAGTTCTTTCGGTTTTGATTGTGTGCACGTATGGCAGAAGCTCGTTTCAACATTGAAAAGGACAGCAAGGTTGGTTCACCCACTGCCAGGGAATCAGGAAGTGAGATGAAGCCAATGATAAGGAAACAGATTTTTTATCAGTGAAAAGACAACAGTGGCATCAGTCTTTCAGACCTGCAGAGAGACAGATCTCCATTTATATAAATGTTTATTTGACCATTTTCTCCTCACTGTGTACTGGCTGTCAGACAAGCACCATGACAGATTAGAGATAGCGAGGGGCTTTGAGAAATGTGGGTCTGAGGTAGAGCTGTGTTTTTGGTGCACACCCTAATGAAGGTGCTTCTACTACTCATATTTTTTGAGAACTCAAGCCTAAAGGATTGTGAAAGTTAGTTTATTTAATATATTGGACCTTTTGTTTTAAAAGTTCACTGAAGTGTTACTGTGAGACACTCAAAGTCGCTGTTCTGACAGACGGCACTATCTAATAAGTACTGAGGAAGGGTCACTGGTCCCGAAACGTTTACTCTAATTTTTTTCTTCACAAATGCTGCCAGACCTAGCAGATAGTGAAGGGGACTGTCGGAGAATGCAGCAGAATATAGATAGATTGGAGAGTTGGGCGGAGAAATGGCAGATGGAGTTCAATCCAGGCAAATGAGAGGTGATGCATTTTGGAAGATCCAATTCAAGAGCGAACTATGTGCTAAATGGAAAAGCCCTGGGGAAAATTGATGCACAGAGAGAGCTGGGTGTTCAGGTCCATTGTACCCTGAAGGTGGCAACCCAGGTCGATAGAGTGGTCAAGAAGGCATACGGCATGCTTTCATTCATCGGATGGGGTATTGAGTACAAGTGTTGGCAGGTCATGTTGCAGTTATATAGGACTTTGGTTCGACCACGTTTGGAATACTGCGTACAGTTCTGATCGCCACATTACCAAAAGGATGTGGATGTTTTGGAGAGGGTGCAGAGGAGGTTCACCAGGATGTTGCCTGGTGTGGAGGGCGCTAGCTATGAAGAGAGGTTAAGTAGATTAGGATTATTTACATTAGAAAGACGGAGGTTGAGGGGGGACCTGATTGAGGTCTACAAAATCATGAGAGGTATAGACAGGGTGGATAGCAAGAAGCTTTTTCCCAGAGTGGGGGACTCAATTACTAGGGATCACGATTTCAAGGTGAGAGGGGAAAAGTTTAAGGGAGATATGCGTGGAAAGTTCTTTACGCAGAGGGTGGTGGGTGCCTGGAACGCGTTGCCAGCGGAGGTGGTAGAGGCGGGCACGATAGTGTCATTTAAGATGTATCTAGACAGATACATGAATGGGCAGGGAGCAGAGGGATACAGATCCTTGGAAAATAGGCGACAGGTTTAGATAGAGGATCTGGATTGGCGCAGGCTTGGAGGGCCGAAGGGCCTGTTCCTGTGCTGTAATTTTCTTTTGTTCTTTTGTTCTTTGACCTGCTGAGCTTTTCCAGCAACTTCTGTTTTTGTTCCTGATTTACAGCATCTGCAGTTCTTTTGGTTTTTATTTATGCACTATCCAATAAACCTGAACAGAGCTTCAAATATAGAAGGATTATATTTAAGAATTAATATTACAGCAATGAAAGGATGAGTGGATACAAATTTCCATTACAAAAGATCATGATTCAAATTTCTATTAATGATTTTGTTGCATTTTTGCTGCATTTCACAAAGCACTCTTGAAGTTACAGGATCCTGATGGGTTCACAAGGTTCTGCTAATATTGTTCCTTAATGAGACACTAGAGGGTGTGAGAGTGCTGTAAATATTTTGCCAATTGCAGGAGAGTTTGCCATAATAAAACCCGTCTCCATCCTTGACAAAGCAGCAATATACCAGGTAGGAATGGTTAGCTGGATGTGATCCCAGCCTATATGCTCACAGTCAAAAAGAATTGGCCCAAAACCTTCTTTCTTGTAATTCACCAGATTGGTAAGTTGGTTCATGAGTGCCAAGGTAAGTCCATATCCCAAGGGGCCTGGACCCTGCATGTCGGGGTGGGTGGGGAGAATACATGTGTCAAATTTTAGCCTGAAGCCATGAGGAACTTGTAATAATATCAATCTAATTAATACTTACAGAGTTTAGTAATTGTAACTGTACAGATGGAATTGCAAGAGGGGAAACACTCCAGTCTCAGGTTCTCAGTATCATACAATCTCATGTCATTGGCATCACTCTTTACACAAACTATTTTTAGAGTAAAAGTATAGCAACATAGGAATAGACCATTCAGCCAGTTGAACCCATTCTACAATTCAATTAGATCTGGCTGATCTCAATAGCATTTTACATTGGTATTCCCATAGTCTTTGATGACATTAGTCTCCAGAAACCTATTGGTTTATGTCTTTAACATGTTTAAGAATCGAGCTTGAATAACCCTCTCGAATTTCAAAGATTCATCACCCTCTGAGTGAAGACATTCTCTTTCATGTCAGGATTAAATGGCCTGCCCCCTATTCAGAGAATATGGCCCTTGGTTGTAGGCATATCAACCATTAGAAATATCCTTTCCACATCCACCTTATTACGATACGTAAGAATTTACTAAGTTTCAATGAGATAACCTCCCATTCTTTTAATCTTGAGGGAATGCAGGTCCAGGTACCACAATCTCTCCTCATAAGACAAATCCCAAAATCACAGGGATTAGTCTGGTAAACGTTCATTGCACACCCTCTCTGGAAGTTGAGAGAAAAATAGAAATTGCTGGAAAAGCTCAGCAGGTCTGGCAGCATTTTAGAATATCCTTTATTGTCATGTGCACTCAAGTACAGAACTGCAGGAATACAGTGAAAAGTTTACAATGTTGCCCCATATGACATAATCTTAAGCACAAAATACCTAGGTACCGACATCAGACACAAAATACAGAAATAAAGGTACAAAGAAAGGAAATAAAACTTATATATTATTTACAGTTGTTCATAGAATAAGTTAGAAAAATGAGAATAAAGTTAAGAAGGTAAGCATTGCAGTCTTTCAGTAGATCAGCACGGGGGGCTTCCCCGGTGGTCTGCCCAGGAACACAAGCTGCTGACCACCCACTCCAGTCCCCAGTCCAACAACCATCCCTGCTCCACTCAGGCCTCCAGCCCACTTGCCACCCCGGCTCCACTCAGGCCTCCAGCCCACTTGCCACCCCTGCTCCGCTCAGGTCTCCAGCCCACTGGCCATCCCTGCTCCACTTGAGCCTCCAATCCACTGGCCGTCCCCGCATTGCTCACGCCTCCAGTCTGCTGGCTGTTCCCACATTGCTTGGGGCCCCCGCCGGTTTGCCGTTCCCACTCCGTTCGGGCCTCCAGCCTGATCCACTTCATGCCTCCAGCCCACTTTATCTTAGGAGGGGAAAATGGGGAAAAAAGAGAAGAAAATGGGAAATAAACAGAAAGAGCAGAGGAGTTCTGGTTGGAGAGTCCTACTCTGCTGCCATCTTGATCGTAACAAGTCCCGAGGAAGGTCACTTGACTCAACATGTTAACTCTGATTTCTCTCCACAGATGCTGCCAGGCCTGTTGAGTTTTTCCACCAATTTCTATTTTTGTTTCTGATTTACAGCATCCACAGTTCCTTCAGTTTTTATGATGTTGGGAGCCTTGCTGCCATGGTATCCTCTCACTACTGGACCCTAAACCATACCTGGTTTGCTAAAGAAGTTGAATCTCTTGTCAAGAGGAAGAAGGAGGCTTATGTAAATTGAGGCGTGAAGGCTCAGTTAGGGCGCTTGAGAGTTACAAGTTAGCCAGGAAGAACCTAAAGAGAGAGCTAAGAAGAGCCAGGAGGGGACATGAGAAGTCTTTAGCAGGTAGGATCAAGGAAAACCCTAAAGCTTTCTATAGGTATGTCAGGAATAAAAGAATGACTAGAGTAAGATTAGGGCCAGTCAAGGACTGTAGTGGGGAGATGTATGTGGAGTCTGAAGACATAGGAGAGGCGCTAAATGAATATTTTTCGTCAGTATTCACACAGGAAAAAGACATTGTTGTCGAGGAGAATACTGAGATACAGGTTATTAGACTAGATGGGATTGAGGTTCATAAGGAGGAGGTGTTAGCAATTCTGAAAAGTGTGAAAATAGATAAGTCCCCCGGGCCGGATGGGATTTATCCTAGGATTCTCTGGGAAGCTAGGGAGGAGATTACAGAGCCTTTGGCTTTGATCTTTATGTCATCATTGTCTACAGGAATAGTGCCAGAAGACTGGAGGATAGCAAATGTTGTCCCCTTGTTCAAGAAGGGGAGTAGAGACAACCCTGGTAATTATAGACCAGTGAGCCTTACTTCGGTTGTGGGTAAAGTGTTGGAAAGGATTACAAGAGATAGGATTTATAAGCATCTAGAAAGGAATAATTTGATTAGGGATAGTCAACATGGTTTTGTGAAGGGTAGGTCGTGCCTCATAAACCTTATTGAGTTCTTTGAGAAGGTGACCAAACAGGTGGATGAGGGTAAAGCGGTTGATGTGGTGTATATGGATTTCAGTAAAGCCTTTGATAAGGTTTCCCACGGTAGGCTATTGCAGAAAATACGGAGGCATGGGATTGAGGGTGATTTAGCGGTTTGGATCAGAAATTGGCTAGCTGTAAGAAGACAGAGGGTAGTGGTTGATGGGAAATATTCATCCTGGAGTTACTAGTGGTGTACCGCAAGGATCTGTTTTGGGGCCACTGCTGTTTGTCATTTTTATAAATGACCTGGATGAGGGCGTAGAAGGATGGGTTAGTAAATTTGCGGATGACACTAAAGTCGGTGGAGTTGTGGATAGTGCGGAAGGATGTTGCAGGTTACAGAGGGACATAGCTAAGCTGCAGAGCTGGGCTGAGAGGTGGCAAATGGAGTTTAATGTGGAAAAGTGTGAGGTGATTCACTTTGGAAGGAGCAACAGGAATACAGAGTACTGGGCTAATGGTAAGATTCTTGGTAGTGTGGATGAGCAGAGAGATCTCGGTGTCCATGTGCATCGATCCCTGAAAGTTGCTACCCAGGTTGATAGAGTTGTTAAGAAGGCATATGGTGTGTTAGGTTTTATTGGTAGAGGGATTGAGTTTCGGAGCCATGAGGTCATGTTGCAGCTGTACAAAACTCTGGTGCAGCCGCACTTGAAGTATTGCGTACAGTTCTGGTCACCGCATTATAGGAAGGATGTGGACGCATTGGAAAGGGTGCAGAGGAGATTTACCAGGATGTTGCCTGGTATGGAGGGAAGGTCTTATGAGGAGGGACTTGAGGCTGTTTTCGTTAGAGAGAAGAAGGTTAAGAGGTGACTTAATAGAGACATACAAGATGCTCAGAGGATTAGATAGGGTGGACAGCAAGAGCCTTTTTCCTCAGATGGTGATGGCTAGCATGAGGGGACATAGCTTTAAATTGAGGGGTGATAGATACAGGACAGATGTCAGAGGTAGATTCTTTACTCAGAGAGTAGTAAGGGCATGGAATGCCCTGCCTGCAACAGTAGTAGACTCACCAACTTTAAGGGCATTTAAATGGTCATTGGATAAACATATGGATGATAATGGAATAGTGTAGGTTAGATGGGCTTCAGATTGGTTTCACAGGTTGGCGCATCATCGAGGGCTGAAGGGCCTGTACTGCGCTGTAATGTTCTATGTTCTATGTTCTAAGTTCTGGGCTCTCTTAACCAATTTGGACAGGTCGGGAGGTCTGCATCTCCGATTGAAGGTGTGGGTCCGGTCTGCTCTATACTATTGTTCCTTTTGTTGTATTAGTTCATGTTCCTGCACCATAGCACTTAGTCTTAGTGAATAGAAAAGGGAGGAAAGTTGAATTCAAAACTATTCACAGTGGGCTATCAAAGGTTGGTAAGGAGTAAAGCTGCTCTGTAGCAATGTAGAGCAGTAGGTAAGCAAGGAGAAATGAAAATGGTCAATCATTCTCAGGTGCTTTTTTTAACAGTACATAATCATCTCTTGGCTTCACCATTTGCCTGAGAGAGGGCTTGTCATGTGAAATATTAACATGAGGTTGCAAAGGATTGAAAATAATTGGTAAATAATGGCCCACTGTCAGGGATGACTAGGTTCAGGCTGGAAGGCCAAATGGCCTACTCCTGTACTTATTTTCTATGTTCAGGATTCCATACATGGTAAATCTGACTTTCAAGAGGTTATAACAACTTCCAGTGTGCTTGAATTGAGCTTCAGGATCCATTAGGAATTAGTTGACCAGAATGAAAATAAAATTCTCTTAAATTCAAATAGATCTCCAATGAGACCAAAATTCTCCAATGACTTAGATGGAAAGGACAAGGGCAAAAGAAATCCTTCTGCTCTTGTTTGTTAGTGGTTGAAGTGTCACAATTAGATAGCACATCCTGAATGAGATGCCAGGCCATCATACTGATTGCTGTACCCTGGCCTGACTCTTGGAAATACCTAGGTTTCCCTGGTGGACTTACTGAATCATGACCAGACAGAGAGCATGTGCTACCGTAGACAAAAATGATGAATGGATATTTTTCTGTTTGGCAACCTGGGGTGCCATAGTGTTCAGTCCTCGGGCCTCAACTACTTACAACCTACATGAAAGACTTGGATGTGGGGGTAGAAAGTATTAAGCCAAATTTGCAGGTGACACTAAAACATGTAGAAAATCATGTTGCAAAGAAGAAATAAGAAATTTACAAATGGATATAACTGGGTTAGGTGAATATGCCAAAATTTGTCAGATGGAATTAAATGTGAATCAGTGTGAGGTAATCCATTTTGGTTGGAAGAATTAAAAGGCAATTTATTACCTAAATGGAGAAAAACTTCAAATGCTTCTGTGCAGAGGGATCTGGGTGTCCATGTACATAGAGTCAGAGTCATTGAGACGTACAGCATGGAAACAGACCCTTCAGTCCAACTCATCAAAGCTGACCAAATATCCTAGATAAGTCTAGTTCTGTTTGCCAGCATTTGGCCCATATACCTTTAGACCCTTCCTATTCATATAACCATCCAGGTACCTTTTAAATGTTGTAATTGTACCAGCCTCCACCACTTCTTCTGGCAGGTCATTCCATACATGCACCACCCACTGTGTAAAAGTTGCCTCTTAGGTCCCTTATCAATCTTTCCCCTCTCACCTTAACCCTATGCCCTCTAGTTTTGGACTCCCCCACCCCAGGGAAAAGACCTTGCCTATTTATGCATGATTTTACAAACTTCTATAAGGTCACCCCTCAGCCTCCGACGTTCTGGGGAAAATAGCCCCAGCCTATTCAACTTTTCCCTATAGATAAAACCCTTCAACCCTAGCAACATCCTCTTAAATCTTTTCTGAACCCTTTCAAGTTTCACAACATCCTTCCTTTTGCAGGGAGACTAGAATTGCATGCAGTACTCCAACAGTAGCCTAACAAGTGTCCTGTACAGCTGCAACATGACCTCCTAACTCCTACACTCAATCTACTGACTAATAAAGGCAAGCATACCAAATGCCTTCTTCACTGTGCTATCTATTTGCGACTCCACTTTCAAGGAACTATGAACCTGCACTTCAAAGTCTCTTTGTTCTGCAACACTCCCCAGCACCTTACCATTAAGTGTACAAATCCTGCCCTGATTTGCCTTTCCAAAATGTAGCACTTCACATTTATCTAAATTCAAGTTCATCTGCCACTCCTCGGCCCATTGGCCCATCTGATCAAGATCCCATTGTACTCTGAGGTAACCTTCTTTGCTGTCCACTACACCTCCAATTTTGGTGTCATCTGCAAACTTACCAACCATTCCTCCTGTGTTCACATCCAAATCATATGAATGACGGAAAGCAGTGGACCCAGCACTAATCCTTGAGGCACACCGATGGCCACAGGCTTCCAGTCTGTAAAGCAACCCTCCACCACAACCCTCTGTCTTTTACCTTTGAGCCAGTTCTGTATCCAAATGGCTAGTATTCCATGTGATCGAATTTTGCTAACCAGTCTATCATGAGGAACATTTTGTTGAACGCCTTACTAAAGTTCACATAGATCATATCCAGCGCTTTGCCCTCATCAATTCTCTTCATTGCTTCTACAAAAAACTCAGTCAAGTCAGTGAGACATGATTTCCCATGCACAAAACCATGTTGACCATCCCTAATTAGTCCTTAATAAAAACCGAAAGAACTGCAGATGCTGTAAGTCAGGAACAAAAGCAGAAGTTGCTGGTAAAGCTCAGCAGATCTGGCAGCATCTGTGAAGAAAAGATCAGTTAACGTTTTGGGTCCAGTGACCTTTCCCCAGATGTTCGGAGGAAGGGTCACCAGTCCCGAAATGTTAACTCTGTTTTTTCCTTCACAGATGCTGCCAGACCTGCTGAGCTTTTCCAGCAACTTCTGCTTTTGTTCCT
Organism: Rhincodon typus; assembly: GCF_021869965.1. Taxonomy (NCBI): domain Eukaryota; kingdom Metazoa; phylum Chordata; class Chondrichthyes; order Orectolobiformes; family Rhincodontidae; genus Rhincodon; species Rhincodon typus. The sequence goes on along the minus strand of NC_063332.1, from coordinate 33,272,426 downwards.
AACCAGTCCTTGCCTTTCCAAATACATGTAAATCCTATCCCTCAGAATTCCTTCCAACAACTTGTCCACCATGTTAGTTACACAAAGCTAATATGCAAGTACAGCAGTATTAAAGACAGCAAATTGAATTTTGGCATTTATTGTAAAAGGAATGGAATATAAGAAAGGGAACTGTTGTTGCAATTGTACAAGACATTGGTGAGACTGTATTGTGTATAGTTTTGAGCTCCTTACTTGCTGAGGGATGTAATTACATTGGAGGTAATTCAGGGAAGGTTCGCCAGATTAATTCCAGAGATGAATGGTTTGTTTTATGAGGAGAGATTGAACAGTGTAAACTGATACTCGCTCGACTTTAGAAGAATGAGAGGAGATTTAATTAAAGTATATAAAATGCTAAAGGGAATTAACAAAGTAGACGTAGAAATGATGTTTCCCCTTGTAGCGCAATCTAGAACAAGACATCACAGTTTTAGGTTAAGGGTGGTAGGTTTTAAACAGAGATTTTAAACAGGAGTTACTTCTCTCAAAGGGTCATGAATCTGTGAAACTCACTATCCCAGAGTGCGGTAGATGCTGAGACACTGAATAAATGTACAGAGGAGAAAGACAGATTTTTAATTAGTAAAGGGTTGAAGGGTTATGGGGAGTGGGAATGAAAATGGAATTGAGGCCAAGATAAGATCATCCATGATCTATGTTCTTGATATTGTTAACAATAGTGCCACAGACGAAGCTTACTAAGGACATATTATGGCCAGTTTTCGAGGTACTACGTCTGAATCCGCATACATTCAATTAAGCCTCATGAAATTCCCTGAAACTCTTTACCGTAGCTGGCAGTAATGAGCTGCTAAGGTTGCAAAGGCTTCAACCCCTGGAAGCCATTTTTCATCAAGCATCTCTGGGCTGTTAATAGTTATCCTTGATGTAGCGTCAACTTTAGTCTGGTGTTTTCATTGTAAATGTTCTGGAACTGTTCTGCAACTGTTGCCTTGGTCCATATCTCTGGATTCTGAGAGGCAACTTTGAAAGCTTCTTTGTGCTCAACAAAGTAATGATTGGCTTATGGTCAATTTCAATCTTGACCGGTAGGGCCGAAGATATAATCAGAGAATTTTCACACATCCAAGACACTGCAAGTGTTTCTTTCTCAATTGCAGCCTATGTCTATGGCAGTAAGAAGCACAGTGAATCAGCTGTTTGAGCCTATTATGCTGAATCTGGAATAAGACTCCATCTAAACTTGTGGATAATGCATCTGCTGCCCTTTCAGCCAGAAAATCACAATCATAAATGTGCGAGGATCTCAGATGAAACGAGCACATCTATGATTTTGTCAAAAACCTTTAACCAAGGCAAAATAACACCTGATCTTTTATCATTAATCATTAAATCTGGCAAAGTGAAGTTATAACTTTCCCACTTGTTTCACCATTCCCAAAACCATTGGCATTCCACTATATTCTTGGACAGTGGAAATGTCTGGCTTTCCAGTTTTTGTGGGTTGTTTATGAACTTGTTGATTGAATCACATGGCTTAAATGTGTTATCTTCGGTTTTAAACATTCACACCTGTCATTGGGTGTCAACCAGAACCCTGTAACTTTCTCCAAACTGCACCCCTAGCCCCCTAGCACTGTTGCCATCATGTTATCCTTCAGCGGGTTCCTTATAGAGAATATTATTCCTGGCATATTCCATCTTCCATACCCTTTCAGTATGTTGGCTGTCTTCCACTGGAATATCTCAAGTGTGGAACAGATGCCAAAGGGCAGACAGTTAAAAATATTAATTTTCAGAGGATGTTATAAAAGTGGTCTGCAGCTTGGAGTCCTCCTGTAGGGGAAGTTGCCAAAATCCATTGTTTGTGTCCAGTTTAATGCAGATTGTACTGTTTCCAAGTTTAGCTAGACTGTTGTCTACACACACACACCTTGGATGTATCTCTCATTGCACTGCCTTATTCATGTCTGTCAAGTTGATGCAAACTCTAATGATTTGCATTGGGAACTAGCATTATGGCAGTGCACCAGGCAGGCAACATTTGAAGTAACCCCCTATTTAACTGGGACAGTTTGCTATCTAGTGAAGCTGTGGGCGATTTCTTTAAGCCTGCCTTCAAAGTTTAGACTGCTCTTCCTGTCAGACCATTGAATGATGGATGGTATGGAGCTGTCCTTATATGTCAAATACCATTGAACTTTGGGAAATATTCAAATTCTCTCCTGGTAAAGTGTCCAACTGCTGATGGCAGTAATTTTTATTCTTGTTGGCGCTCTGGGCACTGTCCCACCAACATGCATCAAATCCTGGCCACCACATATAACTTCCTGCCAACATCTTTATTTTGGAAACCCTTGGATGACCCTGGTGGATTTCAACCAGTATCTGGCGGCGACCTTTACTCGGGACAATCACTCTTGCTCCCCATAATAATATGCCGTCCTCTATTGTGAGCTGGTCTCTCCGGGTCCAAAAAACTTTCAGTTCTGTTTGCGACAGGCTTTGATTTCCCTTATCACCACCAGCTGTCTCAGTTTTGCCAGGGCCAGATCTTTCTTTGTCCAAAGACAGATATTGCCAGCTCTGACTGGAAGTATGTTCAGAAAGTTATACACCATTATGGACTCTTCCAGTGGCAGTGGTGTATCTGCCAGCGGGAGGCAGCTCAATGCATCCTTATTTGCTACTTGGCCTCCTGGATGGTGTTCTAACTTGTAATTATACACACTTAGTATTAGAGCCCACCACTGAATTCTACCTGAAGTTAGGGGCAGTACTGCCTCGTATTCTTTTAGTAGATCTAGTGGCAGTTTGTGGTCTATTCTTATTACAAATTTACATCTGTAAAGAAATTGGTAGAACTTCCCTCCTCCAAATATGACTGCCAAACCTTCCTTCTCTATCAGGATGTATTAATGCTCTGCATTAGCCAAAGTCCTGGATGCATACGCTATTGGGTGTTCCTCCACATCGGGTTACCTATGAACTATTACTACCCTGATGCCATACGGGAAGGCATTGAATGTCAATACCAGATCTCACTTGGAATCATAGAGTGCCAACACCTTAAAGGACGATAACTATTTCTTCACTTCCCTGAAGCTTTGGCTTGGGTAAGCGACCATTTCCAACGCTGACTCTTTTTTAGGAGTTGATGCAAAGGTGTCAGAATGGAGGCTAGGTTACGTGTGTACTTTCTGTAATAATTCACCAGCTCAAGGAAAGACCTAAGCTCCTGGACAGATGTGGGAGATGGGACATCTTTGATCGCCCTCACTTTATCTTCCAAGGATGTAACCCAGTCTTGTTGACTCTATCACCCAAGTAGGTCACTTCGGGCGTCTGGAAACACATTTGCCCCTTCTAAGGCATTTACCCACCTGGGAGAAATGTCTACGGACTATGTCCAAGTTTCCTAAGTTCACCGTATTGGTTTTCCCTATTATTAGAATGTCATCTACATGAATGGCAATCTATGGTAGACTTTGTAAAATGTTCTTAACCATCCACTGAAAAATTGCACAGGCTGATGGGACCCTAAATGGAAGTCACATATATTGGTACAAATACCTTATGGGTATTAATTGTAACGTACTTCTGGGAATCCTCAACTAACCACAATTGCACATACGCATGGCTCATGTCCAGCTTTGTGAAGGACAGCCACCCTGCCAGCTTTGTGTATAAATCCTGTATGCGAGGGATAGGGTATGTATCCAGCAGTTTACTGTTTGTTTAAAATCCCTACAAAAGCGAACCAATCTGTTGGGTTTCACAATGAGTACAGCCGGTGCTGCTCATTCTGCAAACTGGACTGGTTTGATGATTCTGAGATAACAAGGTGTAGAGCTGGATGAACACAGCAGGCCAAGCAGCATCAGAGGAGCAGGAAAGCTGACGTTTCGGGGTTTCTGAAGAAGCGTCTAGGCCTGAAACATCAGCTTTCCTGCTCCTCTGATGCTGCTTGGCCTGCTATGTTCATCCAGCTCTACACCTTGTTATCTCAGATTCTCCAGCATCTGCAGTTCCTACTATCTCTGGTTTGATGATTCCTTCACTTTCCAGCCTTCGGATTTCTGCCTCTACTTTTGCCCACGAGGCAAATGGCACAGGGTGGGCCTTGCAGTATCATGGAATTGTTACCTAGTCAACATGCAAGGTGGCCTTTTGATAGTCCCTAGTCCCTTCTGAAAAACTTTAGGATATTTAATTAGGACTTCACTCAGGCAGCCAATTTCTAATCGAAAAATGTTGAGACAATCAAGGCGAATCTTTCTCAACCAAATTTGCCCCTTCAAGCTTGGGTCCAAGCCATTTACTACAATCAATGGTTAATGAACCGGCTGCTTCCCATAAGATACCGAAACTGAAGTTGTACTCTTAATCTGTAAAGGTTCCCCAGTACAGGTTCTAGCCGCAAACGTATGGATTGGAGTCCAGACAAATTTTGTCAAAGGCTGCTTCTGTGATCACTGAAACAGCCGCTCCAGGAATGACCTCCGTTAGAACCAGGTGACCATTTTGATTGGAAACAAAAACAGAAGTTGCTGGAAAAGCTCAGCAGGTCTGGCAGCATCCGTGAAGAGAAATCAGAGTTAACATTTCAGGTCAGGTAACCCTTCCTCAGAACTGGAGGAACAAGTTCTGAGGAAGAGTCACTGGATTCGCAACGTTAACTCTGATTTCGCTTCACCGGTGCTGCCAGACCTGCTGAGCTTTGCCAGCAAATTCTGTTTTTGTTTCTGGTTTACAGCATTCACAGTTCTTTTGGTTTTTATTTTGATTGGTTCTGATTTGAATGTTGCTAAGCAATTAACTGTTCCAAACTAGATACAGGTGGATTTTCCAGGGCATGCATTCTCCTAGATATCACCCTATGAGTTCTCTTGTTCAATTTAGGTTTAGTTGGACTCTTTTGATGTCATGAGTCTGCATACTAGCAGCAACTACAATGGCTTGCTGGCCCGGATCCTAAAGAAAATTTTAACCATTTGGCCGAGGCTTGGCTTTGGCTTGGCATTTTGCTGTGGGCTGACCAAGAGTCCCTCTATTCAGGAAATGTCCTTAGTGAGGCCATGCAATTGCCTTCTCAAGTGATGTTCCCCAAGTTCAGTCGGACTGGCGAGAGTGTCTACTTCCATCGGAATACCCTGTATCTTAAATGCTCCACTTGCCGCATTTTTCAATGATATAGCCAGCTGCAGTGCTTGTTTGAAGTGCAGTTTCGCTTCAGCTATTAGGCACTTTTGCATGGTTCCATCATTAATCCCAAATATCAAACAGTTTTTCAGCATCCCATTGAGGGTTAAACCAAAGTCACATGCCTCTGCCAGTCATCTTAACCTAGTCAAAAATCCCAATACATATTCCTCTGGTACTTGAATTGCCAAGTGAAACTGATAACATCCCAGAATCAGAGGAGGCTTCAGGTCATAATATTCCTTAACTAAATCCATCAACTCTTGAAAGGTTCTCGTATCTGGTGTCTCAGGCTCCTAATAACCAAAAAAGCTGCAGGTCCACAAGCTGTCAGGAGAATTATTTGTTGCTTTTCATCTGCCCCAATGTCATTTGCCTGGAAAAAAATAATGCATTATTTCCACATAGTAGGCCCAGTCTTCAACATCAGGATCAAATAAGTCAAGCTTCCCAAGTAACGATATGATGCTAGAAATGCTTGTCCCAACTCAAAGACAACTGTTGCGAGTGAGTTTCTTCAGCTGCGTGCTTTTCTCTTCTCTCCACTGAAATAACTTTACAGAGGCTGGTATCGTGTCACCAAGTCATCCTTTATTTACACAGGGAGAGTCCTTGACACTGATCTAGCTCCCTCAGAGCCAGG
>NC_063332.1:33255671-33266078 GCF_021869965.1 Rhincodon typus | reverse complement strand
AAGAAGGGTCTAGGCCCGAAACGTCAGCCTTCCTGCTCCTCTGATGCTGCTTGGCCTGCTGTGTTCATCCAGCTCTACGACTTATTATTGCTAGTTTGTTGTTTTTCCAATCTATGTGTAGTTTGAAGCCATCCATGATTACAGTTGTACCCTTATTACATGCCTCTTTAATCTCCTGATTAATTCTATCCCTTGCTTCTCCACTACTATTTGGAGGCCTATAGACAGACCCCACGAACATTTTCTGCCCCTGGGTGTTTATTATCTCTATCCATACAGATACTTTTGCAAATCAATATTCTTCCTCACTACTGCATTGATTTCCTCCTTTACTATCAAAGCCCAGTTCCTTTCCCCATTTATCTATCGTTCCTAAATATTGAAAAGTCTAGATTGTCACCATGCAGCCATGTCTCCATAATTGCTATTATATCATATTCATCTATATCTATTTGCACTGCTAATTCATCAATCTTGTTGCGACTTCTCCATGCACTAAGACACAATGCTTTTAGACTTTTCTTCTTAACCTTGTTAGTCATCTTAGCTTTATCTTGCACAATGGTTCTATTTATATTTTGCCCTCACTTTTTTGCCTTACACTTTTGCCTCTTATTTTTCTGTCTTTCGTATCTACCCTTGGTTCTCCCTTCTTTGTCTCCCTGCTTAGGTTCCTATCCCACTGCCATTCAAATTTAAACCCTGCCCAACAGCACTAACAAACAGCCTGCCTGCCCAGTTTGTACTAGCCCCATCTTCCCCAGAACGACTCTCAATGTCCCAGCAATCTGAATCTCTCACCCCCACTATATAATTTATTCAGGCGTATATTTATCTAATATATTTTATTATGTTTATTCTTGCAAGCACATGACCCAGTCATCCTGAGATCACTACCTTTGAGGTCCTTTTTTTTATGTCCTAACTTCCATTGTCAGTTTGTAGGACATCATCTCTTTTTTTAACCTGCGCTGATATGTACCATGACACATTATCTTTCAATATGGAACCTGGAGTGACTCTAATGAGGTCAGCCAGGTGGACCTCATATAATATGAGTTACCTGATTGGAGGTGTTAACCTGGTCCAATCATAGAATCTCAGATTCATAGAATCATAGAATGGATCTGGTGTGGAAACAGGCCATTTGGCCCATCAAGCCTGCACCAATCCTCCGAAGAACATCCCACCCAGACCCATCCCCATTTTTTTCCAATGGCTATTCCACCTAGCCTGCACATCCATGAACACTATGGGCAATTTAGCACGGCCAATCCACCTAACTTGTACATCTTTGGACTGTGGGAGGAAACCGGAGCACCCAAAGGAAACCCACACAGACACTGGGGAGAATGTGCAAACTCCATGCAGACAGTCACCTGAGGGTGGACGGAGCCCTGGCTGACAAATCAAAAAAGGAGTGTAAGAGATTCTGATATTCAGGGTGTTGACTCTGATGATCCTGTGCCAATGTCAAGGACTGTCTACGAGTAAATAAAGAGTGGCTTTGAGATGGGATATTGGCCTCCTTGGAGTTATATCAGTGACAATGAGAATAAAGCATGTTCATGAAGAAGCATGTTTGCAACAGTCATCTTTGAATTGAGTAAGTACTTACTGCATCACACCATTATTTTGGAAGGTTGACTCATTTGACCCTCCCGTTGGGTCCAGTATGAGGAAAGAATGCATTATTTTTTCCAGGCAAATGACATTGGGGCAAATGAAAATGAACGAGTAATTCTCCTGATAGTCTGAGGACCTGCAGTTTTTTCTGTTATTAGGAGGCTACCTTTCCCTGAGGCACAAGATACTGAAACCTTCCAAGAGTTGACAGATTTAGTAAACAAATATTATGAATACGCTATAGATTTTACTCAACCAGGGGATTTTTGACTATGTTAAGACAACTGGCAGAGGCATGTGACTTTGGTTTAACCCTCAATGAGATGCTGAGAAACTATTTGGTATGTGGGAATAATGATGTAACCATGCAAAAGCACCTACTAGTTGAAGCTCAACTGGACTTCAAACATGCACTATGACTGGCTTTATCAGAATTAGGTTTATTGTCATGTGTACTCAAATACAGAAGTACAGGAGTACAGTGAAGTGTTTACAACGTTGCCTGACATGGTGCCATCTTAGGTACAAGGTACCCATCACTGTCAAGAAATCACTGGAAAATGTGGCAAGTGGAGCATATGAGTTACAGTGGATTCTGATGGAAGTAGATGCCCTCACCAGTCCATCCAAGCTCGGGAAACACCACTTGTATAGCCTCACTCAGGACATATCCTGATTGGAGGGACTCTAGAGCTGAACTCCATCAGGGTCATCTAGAGATTTCCAAAATGAAGGTTTTAGCGAGAAGTTATGTCTGAGGGCCAGGCATGGGTGCAGACATAGCTGCATTGATGAGGCAGTGCCCAGAGTGCCAACAAGGACAATAATTACCGCCAGGAGCTCCCTCACATCCATGGAAATAACTGGGTAAAGTTTGGCAGGACCTTTCATGGGCTCAATGTTCTTAGTCATTGTAGACACTCACTCAAAGTGGATGGACATGCATAGAGTTCATTCATCAAACACAGGTACGACGATAGAGAAACTATACAAGGACTCCTGGAAGTGTTGGTCATGATTTACCAGCAGGGAATTTGGGTATTTCCTAATGTTGAATGCCGTATCATCCATCCATTGATCCATCCATACCATCCATCAGCTAATGGTCTGGCCAAAAGAGCCATGCAAGCTTTGAAGGTAGGCTTGAAGAAACAGCCTTCAGCCTCACTAGAATCCAAGCTGTCATGGTTCATATTTGATTGTAGGATCACCCCACATGCAACTATAGGGATAACGTTGGCAGAGTTGTTCATGGGTAGAAGAATCCGCACCAGGTTAAATCTGATCTTCCTGGACCTGTTGGGGTGTTAGGAGGGGTGAAATGGCATTAGGAACACCAATGCCAGACCCAAGACTCTGCCAAGCAAAACAGACAGTTTACTACAGGGGATGAGATTACATGTAAGAATGATGGAAATGGCCTGCATGGCTAACAGGCATAATCGACATGGGGTCAGGACCAGTGACATATAAAGTTTGGGTCAATGTGATGATCCTGAACAAACACGTGGACCATATGAAAGCCATAAATTTGCAAATGGTATGGGAGCAAAATATGCTGTTCCTTGGAATGGTTGGTAAAGCTGCCTGAACATGTGGATCCACCCTCTCCATCAAGCTTTGAGGAGACTTCTGATTCTAAGGTGGACATGACAGTTTTGTAGTCACATTGATGCCTTTGCCAGTGGAAGAAGAGAGTGAACTTCTACCAAAGCTTTCCTGATGTAAGAGGTGAGCTCTCATGTGTTACAGGCTGCCTGTATCAGACGCCGAGTCAAAGGAACCTGATCCAGTGCTAAAACGGCCCAGGAGTCTCTCCAAGAGAAAGGACTGGCCTATATCCTTGGACTGAAAGGGTAGAGATGTAGTGATTGCAACAGGGTCAGCCACCTGGACCTTATAGAGTATGAGTTCCTTAATTGAGGCTGTTAATCCGATCCAATCAGGGAGCCCTGGCTGACAGATAAAAAGAGAGTCAGAGATTCTGACTGTCTGGGCGCTGACTCTGATGAGGTTGTGCCAGAGTCAGGGACTTTCCATGTGTAAATAAGGGGTAACTTGATGGGATACCAGTCCCAGTAAAGTTATTTCAGAACCAGTTTTCACTAACAGAAAGGAAGTCTGATGTCCATCCAATTTTTTCAAACACGAACAGAATAATCATTTGGAGACTTTAGAGAACAGGAGGAGAACAGGAGTGGTAATGGTAAAAAAGAAGTGAGGGGGGTTTGTTTTGGATGAACAAAGTGAGGGGAACAGACAGATTTTGCAGCAAATCTCTTGGTTTATATAGAATTTTCAATGAGAGCTTGTGATTCTTTGGAAGAGCAAACTGTATCCCCCACATTCCTGTCATTCCAAATCTCATCTGTTAGAAGTTTTTGTTCCCTTACCTGCCTCTAATTATGCGGTGGTGAAGAAATTCAGATGGCCACAAAGCCATGGCAATTTCCACAGCTGCAGAATAAGAGTATTGTCTAACAGTATATTATGTAATCAAGTATTTATAGCATACAGTCAGAGCAAAGGATCCAAAATATGCAGCATTAGTCTATATTCTACAGGATACAGAGCCATTCAGTAAGTTGTAGAACAAAAATGTTTCAAAAGCACACAGTCAGCTAAGAATCCATTGAGTACCCTGGCAGCCAAGAAGGACCAAGGTTTGATAGAGTTCAGAACAAATTCTGGTGTTTTTATTCCATGGCTAGAGTTAAGCCACACTGTTGGACATTGCAGAAGTAGCTCAACGTTCTATGAAGTAAAGACAAAACATGCTGGAAATCACAACGAATCATCAATGAAGAGTCATGTAGACTCGAGACATCCACTTGCTTTCTCTCCATGGATGCTACCTGACCCACTGTGATTTCTGCATTTTTTGTTTTCAGTTCAGATTCTTGTATCTGCAATAATTTGCTTCTACTTTCTATGTTACTGGTGCTGTGCTCCGTCTGAGAATTCATTCCAGATGCTGAAAGTAGAAATAAGCTGTTTTTCTAGGAATGACATCTTTATTCTTGGTCAACAACAAAACAGAAATACAAAACAGATGAAGAAGTTAATTCTATGAGACATTCAATACATCTTCTTCAAATAAAATGTCACTCTATGACACTTACATATGCAACTGATAAAAAGCAACACACTTGAGATTCCATGACAGCTTCGCAGACCATAAGCAAAATTAATAATTGTGGTGCCAATGGTAAGCTTGACTACTCCTCATAACACCTCTTTTATTCCTAACCTTGTTTCCAAGCAATATATGACCTGTCAAAGGAATCGTTCCCAATATCACTGGGAAGTTGTTGTTGAGTCCTGTCCATTTAGATCCAGTAATTTATTTGACATTCCATTTTTCTAAAACACAAGTTGATGCAAGAAGATTCCATTCCATTGTCAAACATTCAGCATGTAACCTGCGAACAATTTCAGGTTACAAATCTGGATCAAACCAGGCTAATGTTCTTACTCCCAAAATATCAAGCAGCTGCTTACTAAAATTACATGTGCTTTGTAAAGGCTGTTTTTCTGCAGTAAAGTTGCTGAATTTACATGCTTCTCTCACTTTCTTCACCTCCTCCCCTACCCCACCCCATTGAGAGAGGGTTAAATGAGGCTTAGATGTAAAGCCCTAATGTAAACTGTCCATTCCCACTCACTTGTTCAGGATCATGTGAAATGGGGTCACTAGTTATAAATGGGAAGCACAGCTGGTTTTGCCTCTGGCCTGGAAGCATGAAAGACAATTGTTATCAGTATGTGCTCCACTCCTACAGATACAGGATTGATATTGAGATCTTCCTGATTTATAATCTACACTAGCATGAACTGTATTTATAGCCTTTTTTTTATTCATTCACAGGATAAGGGTGTCGCTGGCCAGGTAACAGTTATTGCCCATCCCTAATTGCCCAGAGGGCAGTTAAGAGTCAATTATATTGGGGTCTGGAATCACATGTAGGCCAGACTGGGTAAGGATGGCAGATTCCTTCTCTAAAGGACATTAGTGAACCAGATGGATTTTTCCTGACAATCGACAATGGATTCACGGTCATCATTAGATTCTTAATTCCAGATATTTATTGAACTCAAGTTCCACCATCTGCTGTGGCGGGATTCAAATCCGGGTCCCCAGATCATTTTCTGGGTCTCTGGATTAACAGTCCAGTGATAATACCACTAGGCCATTGCCTCCCCCGGACTTGTAACAATATAAAAACTACAAAACGACAGCAGTAATCTAACAACAAAGCATTGTATGTTTTATCTAAAATATTATCAATATGTCAGGACACCGTGGAACTCAGGTAGCTCTCATGAAATGATTCTTTGAAAGCACCATCAGAACTGATGTACAAGTGGGTAACAGACTTAAATCAGAAATCATGTTCCTGCCTGTCTAGTCTGACACATTACCAACAACTTGCTTTCTTTTATTTTCCCCTTGCTTTGCAAATGCAGAGTAAATTGCTGGCATTAAAATGTCTCTAAACACATTAATCATTGAGAAAAGAATAATGGGATATGTCCAGTTTGCTGAAAGTAAGGATCATGTTTAAGAGTGCAGGACAAACAAAGTTTTAAGAAAATGTGGATTGGCTAAATCAAGTAATGATGCCAAGGAGGTATTTAGGGAATAAAACTAATTCATTTGTTGTGCTTCTTGGAATTTAAAAAGAACAAGCAAAGCATCAGTGACAGACAAACAGAAAACCTGTTTTGAAGCGGGAATTAAGCGGATGAGGACATAGAGGTGGGAGAAACATCCCTGACAGTCTCTCAAATTAAAACATTGCAGATGATGGAAATCTGAAATGAAAACATATAATTCCAGAAACATTACATTCAGAAAACAGTGTTTGTGGAGAGAGAAACAGAGCTAATATTTCAGAGCTAAACCCTAAAACTCGAAGTGTCAACTCCCCTAGATGCTCACAGACTTGTTTTGCATTTCTAATCTTTTCTGTTATCATTACCCCGTGACTTCCATAACATTGACAGTATCTGATTCAAGTGACATTAACATCCAAACCTCATCTGGTTTCCTCTGATTTGTTTGTTACAAATGCAAAATTCACAGGATTGTTATGTTTCCAGACTGTTGCTTCAATAAAAGGTTACAAGGGAGGAAATGAGGAAGGTCATGTGAGCTGTCTTTAATCCTGTCTGACAACATATATGCAAGGTGTGGTTGTTGAAGGTGAAATGAGAGCCCATGTTGCTTCACCATGTTGAAGGTTGGTCATACCTATGAACAATGGCATGGGCATCTGTGATAACCGTGTGGTAGTCTTTAAATCTCACAGCGAGGCATTAGAAATGTCAGGTTTTATAATTAACTATATATTACACTACTGTAGCTATTTAGTATTAATGTAGAAAGAAGTTGGGGATTTGGAAGACAGTTAATCAGTATTTCTACTTGCTGTTCAGATGGCCTTTGGGAGGGGAACAGGTTATAGAGATCAACTATAGTATAGGCTTACAAGTTTTTCTTAATATATCACTAAACATCATAATCAGGTCAGTCTGCAGCCACATGAGGTAGACAGCAGAGACATATAGGTAGCCAGTCACCCATACAAAACATAGTTGGAAGTTTGGCTTAGATTGAAGATACCACATTTCTGAGGACTTTCACTATAACCTGGAGGAGTATATTCCCATTATAAGGAACATTTAAAATTTTACCTCCTTGGGTCTCTTCAGGCCTTAATTTCTTTTCTCAGTAGTTTCACCTGCAAGTGAAGACATATCAGCACCACTGCTCTGGCCACTTGTTAAAATCAGAATTGGATTCTGAAGATACCAATTGCACTCTCATCCACTTATTTTAATTGAAAGAATGCAGATGTCATGAAAACCTGCTGATGACACAAAGATAGATCGGAAAGTGAGTTGTGAAGAGGACATAAGGACATAGATAGATTATGTGAGTGGGCAAATATCTGGCAAATGGAGCAGAATGTGGAAAAGTGTGAACTTGTCCATTTTGATGGAAAGAATAAAAAACAAGCATACTACCTTACTGGTGAGAGGTTTCAGATCTCTGAGATGCAGAGAGATCCGAGTGCGCATGAATCACAGAAGTTTAATATGATGTCACAGCAAGCAATCGGGAAAGATAATAGAATGCAATGTTAATTCTGAGGTAAATTGAATGAATGCAAGAGCAGGGAGGTGTGCTTCAGTTATAAACGGCATTGTTGAGATTGCATCTGTAGTGCTGAGTACAGGACAAGTCAGCGTATATATGGAAGGATGTCAATGTGATGGGAATAGTTCAGAGAAGGTTTTCCAGCCTGACAGCTGGAATGAGCAAATTGCCTTCTGAGGACATGCTAGGCAGGCTAAGTGTCCTCTGGTGTTTAGATAAATCAGAGGTTCCTTAATTGAAACATATAAGATCCTGAAGGGACTTGAGTGGATGGATGTTGAAAGCATACTCCTCTTGTGCAAGAACTAGAGGCTGTAGTTTAAAAATGAGGGACACCAATTTAAGACAGAGATAGGAAATATTGTTTTCTCTCAGGAGGTTGTGAATCTTTGGAATTCCCTTCCTTAAAAGATAATAAATGCAGAAACTTTAAACATTTTTAAGGCAGAGGTAAATGGATTCTTGTCTGTCAGATGACCCTGATGTACTTGTGAAAGGTATGATTTGTCTGGTTAGCACACAGACAACACTTTTCATTGTATCTCAGTGCATGTGACAATAATAAATCAAAAATCAAAATCAAGATTAACAACGGGGTGAAAGATTATGGGGGATGTGCAGGAATGTGGAGTTGCAGTTAAAATTAGATGAACCAGATGTAGGGGTCACAGTCTAAGAATCAGGAGTAAGCCATTCAGGACTGAGGAAGAATTTTTTCACTCCGAGTTGCGAACCTGTAGAATTCTTTCCCACAGGAAGCTGTTGGAGCCAGTTCACTAGATATATTAAAGAGGGAGCTGCACTTGGCCCTTGCAGCTAAAGGGATCAAGTGATAAAGAGAGAAAGTGGGAATGGGATACTGAGATTGCATGATCAGCCATGATCATATTGAATGGTGGTGCAGACTCAAAGGGCCAAATGACCTACTCCTGCACTCATTTTCTATGTTTCTATGAAACATGACCTTATTTAATGGCAGAATAGGCTTGACAGGCTGAGTTGCCAACTTTTGTTCATTGTTTGTATGTTGGTATGAAAGGTTGTTGAGCTGAAGAGATTTATGGAATTAGCAACTAGCAAGGCTATGGAGGAGTGAGAAAAACATGAGGTGTTGCTTAACCTGGAACCAAGACAAATCAGCAAGCACAAGAATCATGGGCAAATGGTATTTTGTGTTAGGATCCAGAAAGCAGGATTTAGATGACTTCAGATTTATGAAGCGTCTAGCACATCCAAAGATTTAGGAGAAGCAGAGGAGATTGGAGATATATGGTTTGCAATGAGTTTAACGATTGGATATTTGAGAAGCGTAACAAAATCAGCTAGGGCCAAGATGGAAAACTGGGCAGTCAGCAGTACGACTAGAATAAGGTTGAGTGAATAACAGGCATGTCTCAGGGACAACATGAGCTCAAAGAAGGCATGAAGGAGTGAAACAAGGCTAGGCTGAGGAGATTAAGCGTAGAACTTCATTTTAGTTTTTACTTTCTATTTGTAGCCTGGCAGACAGCCAGATTGACAGGCTGTTTGCTACTTGAGAAAAAATACATGGAAGGACTTAATCACCAGGGATCAGGGGATCTGGTTCTCATCAATCTGGAGTTGAGGTGGGGGGGATGCTCATGGAATGCTGAAGGTTAGAGCTTGGGCAGGCTAATCGTAAAGAAAACCATGGCAGTGGGATAGAAAGACAAAGATTGATGTGGTGGCATGAAGTCTTTGATCCCATTCTCAGCATATTCCAACAACATTTTTAGCCAGGATAGTTAGACAGCACAGACTGAAGTGTGGTCAAGGATGTTATCAATATCAGTTGTTCACTAACATGCAAGTATATGTGCTTCAGTGTTGTGTAACTTCTTCATCAACAATTTCTCCATTCCCTGAATAACTTAGTATTGCAGGACTTTTTTTTTTGTTTAGGTTTTATTCAAATCTATGACCTGAATCGTGCTTCAAGTTTTCTTTCCTCTTGACATAACTTGAGGATGGTATATGATCATCACTAACAGAACTTACTCTTTACCTATGGTGGTGAATAATAGTCAAGGACCTGCCTTAGGGCACAGAATTGGAGAAGATAATACAGAGTAATGCAAATTGAATAAGATTTTGAAAACCTTAGCAAAGTACAGCTAATGAAGAACTTTAAAAATGAGTTACAACCTAGAAGACCGCAAAGTTACAAAAGCAAAAGACAGCTGCAATAATGGTTGACTACAGATTGTACGAAAAACATATGAAGAGCAGCAGTCCAGTAGCTGAAGATAAGAGATTTGATAATGAACAGAACATTCGTTTCAGTAGTTACAGTTAAGAAAATGGGGGAAATGAAAAGTCATATACTTGTCACAAGAACACAATAAAGTGTGGAGGATAAGGATGATTCAAGAGATTTTTTTTGGTGAGAGGGAAATGGTTAAGGCAGATTGCTGGAAATTAAAAAATGAAAATATGGCCTTTCTGCCTAAACATAAGGTATTTCCAGGAAATACTTTTGCTGTCAGAGATAGTAGGAACTGCAGATGCTGGAGAATCCGAGACAACAAGGTGCAGGGCTGGATGAACACAGCAGGCCAAGCAGCATCATAGGAGCAGAGAGGCTGACGTTTCGGGCC
>NC_063332.1:33240200-33255171 GCF_021869965.1 Rhincodon typus | reverse complement strand
ACCTCTGATTTTTTTCTTCACAGATGCTGCCAGACCTGCTGAGCTTTTCCAGCAACTTCTGTTTTTGTTCCTGATCTTCTTTCCCATTCTTGTCACCTTGTGGGAGAGGTGGCTTCCCCCTCAGATTACCAGTTACAATAACAGTAGGGCCTAGATGATTCCTGTGGAATACTACTGTATAAAGAAGGACCTCAACTGGGTTTCCTTGCCACCTCTTCAGATACATTTCTCCAACAGGTCAGTAATGACAGCAATTTTTCCTGCTCACCAAGAGCCATTCTTTGAGAATAGCACTGGTAACAATCTCAAAGCAGATCTCAGTCTCATGACAAACTTTTTCTGCTTTCAGCTAATTCTCCATGCAATGCAACAGGATTGAAGCGTTTAAGCTGTAGGGAGAGGATGAATAGGCTGGGGCTGTATTCCCTAGACCATCGGTGGCTAAGGAGTGACTCTACAGAGATTTATAAAATCATGACGGAGAATGGAAAGGGTGAATAACCAAGGTCATTTTTCCAGTGTAGGCAAGTCCAAAGCTAGAGGGCATAGGTTTAAGGTAGAGGGATAACATTTAAGAGGGACCTGAGGGGCAACTTTTTCATACAGAGGGTGGTGCATGTATGGATTGAACTGCCGGAGAAGCTGGTGGAAACTGGTTCAATTACATTTTAAAGGTATCTCGGTACATGAATAGGAAGGGGTTAAAGGGATTTGGGCTAAATGCTGGCAAGTGGGACTAGATAAATTTAGTATAGTTTAGGGGTGGCATGGTGGCTCAGTGGTTAGCACTGCTGCCTCACAGCACCAGGGACCTGGGTTCAATTCCACTCTTGGGTGACTGTCTGTGTGGAGTTTGTATGTTCGTCTGTGTGGAGTTTGTATGTTCTTCTGCATGGGTTGCCTCCAGGTAGTCTGGTTTCCTCCCACAGTCCAAAGATGTGCAGGTTAGGTGGATTGGCTATACTAAATTGCCCATAGTGTTTAGGGATGTGTGGGTTACAGGGGGATGGGTCTGGGTGGGATGTTCCAAGGGTCACTGTGGACTTGTTGGGCTGAAGGGCCTGTTTCCATACTGTAGGGGTTCTATGATTCTGTACCTGGTCAACAAGGATGAGTTGGATCAAAGTGTCTGATTCCATGCTGTATGACTCTATATGTTGCCTGAGATCAAGTCAGTCTGTTTGCAATCTTGGTGTTACATTTGATTTTGAAATGGGCTTCTATTTCCATGCTGTATGACTCTATGACTGTAAACCAACAGCAGTTCCACAAGAATATGTATCTTGTTGAGAAGTCTCTATTTTCATGGCACCTTAATTTCCTGAAAAGCCTGGTAAGCAATATCCCTCATCCTCCAATGTAAAGAATATTTCAAAAAATTAAGTCAGAATTGTACCACACTTCTCAAAAATCAGATGTCCTTGATAATGCTTTCACTTTCAATTTTTCACGAAATCGTGTCTTGAAGCATCTTACCAGTTACTAAATTCAGAGCAATTTATGTATAAGCCTCCTGGTTGTGTCCTATTTACCTTTGAAAAAGATTGAAACTATGGTGGCAACCTACAACTCTGTGGAAATGAAACAGACAAAGCAACCAGATCATAATTTCTTCAAAGATTTTAACCCATTTACAATTTAAGCTCAAAGACTGGTCCATGTAAAAATTCCTTATTCCAGAATCAAGAGTCAGAATATTACCTGAGAATTCAACAATGTCCAGTTCAGTTCAAAGAATCTTTTTAAAGAAATATGTTAGAGGTTGCCTGCTATGCCGTCTGCCTGTCAAGGATAATTCTGGCACCAGCAGTTATATATTAGTAGATAGTAATACTTACTACTACTAGTAAATAGTAGTAATATTTACTACTAAATATTAGTAGTATTACCTCAGGCTTTGGTAATCATCAGAATACTAGGAGGCAAAATGTAATACAAGAATTCTTTTTGGCTCTTACATTTTTCTCAAATTACCACACGTAACGTCTTGCCATTATTTATTTAATACCTGGACTGAATTAAGAATATTCAGGAGCTTTCTGTTGCCAGCAAAAGCACAGCAAAAATGGCAACAAACCAAACAATAAATGACTTTGTTCAGACTGTCAAGTGCTCCTGGAGGTGGGTGTATGGAAGGGAAGGCCATGTACGTAAGATGAATATATTTCTGACTGTGGGTGCCACCAGATCTCCTGGAATTATTACATATCAGCAAGATGACATTGACACTGACATTGTGTGCAATTTTGAATAGAAGTGCTTCCAGCATGGCTTAATGATTTATGGTCTTGTTCTCTTGAACCATTTTAGATACCTTAGGTAGAGTCACTGCCACAAATCCTTCAAATTGATATTAACTTTACTTACAGGAAGCAAGTAGGAAAGGATGCCAATGTGAAATTTTGAGCAGAAGATAGGTTAAGTCTTGATAAGTAGGATTTATTACCTTTTGCTTAGCTATTGACATTGTAGCTGAGATACATGAGTGTCTTCTGTGAGGCATCAGGCTCACCTTTAGGGTAGGTACACATTGCTGTTACTGAAACACTCTAGTAACATAATTACGCTATACTGGTCACTGGAACGGTGCTTTATATGCTGATGGGCAGGGATTATCCAATGACATCAGTTAACTTCCAGGTACTAACTATCTTGTATATTTCTCCCAAGTCTTTGCTGGTTATTAAATTCTTTATACTAATTTTTCAATTTTTTTTTCAAAATGAATGTCACTGCACCCGAAACAATAACGTTGCTTTCTCACCATAGATGCTGCCCGACCTGCTGAGTTTCTGATTTCCAGCATCCGCTATTCTTTCGGTTTTTTGCAAATAGTTCACACCGCTGCTACCGAGCGTCAATGGTGGAAAGTTTGGATGTTTGGATGTTTGTGGATGTGGATGTGGTGCCAATCAAGTGGGCAGCTTTATCCTGAATGGTGCCAAGCTTTGTTAGTGTTGTTGGAAGTGCCCTCACCTAGGCAAGTGGGAAGTATTCCATCCTGAATTATGCCTTGTATATGATTGTCAGGTTTTGGAGAATCAGGATGCAAGTTATTTGCTGCAGAATTCTTACCCGCTGACCTGTTGCTGTAGCCACTTTCACTGAACTGCTCATTCAGTTCAGTTTCTGGGCATGGCAACCCCCAGGTTGTTGATAGTGGGGAATTCAGTGATGGTAATGCCATTTAATGGAAAGAGGCGATGGTTAGATTCTCTCTTGTTAGAGATTATTATTGCCTGGTACTTGTGTGGGTGAATATTACTTGCCACTAGTCAGTCTGATCTAGTTAGGGTCGTGCTGCATTTGGCCATGAACTGGCTCAGTATCTGAGGAGTCACGAATGGTGCTGAACCTTGTTTCATCATCGGTGAACATTCCCACTTCTGAGCTTTACAATGGAGGAAAACCATTAATTAAGCAGCCTAAGATATTTTGGCTCGGGACACTTGGCTAAAGAAATGCAGAGATGAGCTGAACCTGTGTAAAATAGATCTGCTACTTGTATACAGGTTCAGGTTCAATTTGTTGCTATATTAGAACCTTGGTGGATCCTTTTTCATTCCTGAATGCCCTTTGCATGAGTCACTATCTGATAGAAGCGCATTACAGATTTTTTTTTATTTATTCGTGGGGTTTGGGCATCACTGGCTGACCAGCATTTATTGCCCCTCCCTAGTTACATTTGAGCTGAGTGGCTTGCTAGGCATTTCAGAGGGCAGTTGAGAGTCAACAACATTGCTGTGGGTCTGGAGTCACATGTAGGCCAGACCTGGCGAGGATGGCAGTTTCCTTCCTTGAAGGACATTAGTGAATCAGATGAGTTTTCCTGACAATCGGCAATGGTTTCATGGTCATCAGTAGATTCCAACTTTCAGATTATTATTGAATTCAAATTCCACCATCTGCCCAGGTCCCCAGAACATTACCTGAGTTTATGGTTTAATAGTCTAGCAATAATACCATCAGGCCATTGCCTCCCCAATATATTGTAAGTGTACTGTAAATACACTGTAAGTGGATTAGAGATGTGCTATGAGTGTACAGAGCAGCTGTGAGGCTCAGTGGTTAGCATTGCTGCCTCACAGTGCCAGGGTTTTGGATTCGATTCCACCCTTGGGCAACTGTCTGTGTGGAGTTTGCATTCTTGCTGTGTCTGCCCAGGTTTCCTCTAGGTGCTCTGGTTTCTTGCCACAGTTCAAAGAAGTGCATGTTAGGTGGATTGGTCATGCTAAATTGCCCTGTAGTGTCTGGGGATGCGAAGGTTATATGGATTAGTTTGGGGAAATGCTGGGTTATGGTGACTGGATGGGATACTCTTCAGAGGGTCAGTGTGGACTTGATGGGCTGAATGGCCTGCTTCCACACTGTAGTAATTCTATTCTACAAAACAAAACAGCTGGCATGTATCAGATATCTTGTAGCTACTGCCCAAGGAATGTGCACTGAGCTGTTTGTGCAAAGTGCCCAAAATAGAGCCCCAGAGGAGAAAGTGGGGAGTTGGAGTTGTAAGGTACCCACTCTAACATTCATGTCAGGATTTGTTGATGTCTATTTCCTATCTGCACCATAGTAGGATAGGAACTTGCTAATTAAAGTAGCAAGGTTCAGTATTAATGACAGTGATAACGAGAAAAAAAATCCCTACCAATAGACATCCTGCTACTCCCTAGTGAGAAATTTGTCCTGATGTCCTTGTCTCTGCTGGAAAATTTGACTCGTTGCTCCCGATGTCAAGAAATGCCTTGCTGGAACTCTCCCAGATTCCTTGCCGTAGACTATGTCTTTCAGGGCCCTATACAATTCCACCCTAGGTCTTCAGCAGATAAACAGTAAAGGTTTGTTAGATTTCTTTTATCCTTGCATTGAATATGGCCATAGTGGGATTTGAGCCCATGTCCCTACAACATAAACCTAGGCTTCTGGGTTACTAGTTCAATGACAGTACCACTAAACCGCAGCTGGTTACATCACAGCTGAGATACATGATGATGTTTTGAAGACCTCAGGCTCAACTTAAGAGTAAATACTCATTACTCATTACTGCTACATGCAGCAAGACTACAACAGTGCACAAACTGATCTGCTCCTACCAGGAACAGTCCTTTATATCCTGATGTGGAACTAATCTTGTCATGTCAATTAACTCTCTCAAGTACTATCTGCCTCATGTAATAATGTAACAACAGTAATTCCTCAGATACAGAAAAATGCCACAAAAAGTTTCTTATCTTCAGCTGGGCAAGCATATTGCAGGCTGTACACACTTCCCCCTTCTTGCTTGTCTACCTTTGGGATCAGGACAATCTTTACAATCTAAAAGCAACATTTCCTGATAAGAGATAGTAGGAACTGCCAATGCTGGAGTCTGAGATAACAAGGTATGGAGCTGGAGGAACACAGCAGGCCAGGCAGCATCAGAGGAGCAGGAAAGCTTACCTTTCGGGTCTGGACCCTTCTTCAGAAATGGGGGAGGGGAAGGGGGCTCTGAAATAAATAGAGAGGGGGGGCAGTGATAGAATGTGGATAGTGGAGCAGATGGGTGGGAGAGAAGATGGGCAGGTCAAGGAAGCGGGGATGAGAGGGGGGCGCTGGTCTTGGGATGAGGTCGGGGTTGGGGAGATTTTGAAGCCTGATAAGAGATGCCTCCAACTCCCTATGTTGAACTATACTTTGCAGTTCCCTTAATATATAAAAACTGCATTACACAAACACAAAGCCTCTGTCCCCAATTTAACACCTCATGCCTTCAAATTTCTTACCTTACCTCTCTTATTTCATTAAGCATACCCATTTATGTACCTGCCTTAACTTCTTCACTTACCTCTTAATGGCAATAAAGAGCACACCAAAGAAAGAGCATTGAAAAGCCCTCCACAACTTTAAACTTCTCTACCTCAGAAGGTATTGGAGGCAGTGTCAGTGAATATTTTTAAGGTGGAGCTGGATAGATTCTTGCTAAGCAAGGGAATGAAAGGTCTTTTTTTAACATATTCACTTGTGGGATATGGCTGGCCAACTTTTTTAGTTGCCCTTGAGAAGGTTGTGGTGAGCTGCTTTCTTGAACTGCTGCAGCACATGTGCTTCTGCACCATGTCATTAGGGAGGCAATTCCAGGCTTTTGACCCAGCGACAGTGAAGGAACGGCAAAATATTTCCAAGTCAGGATAGTGAGTGGGTGGGGGAGAACTCGTGTTCTTATGTATCAGCTGTTCTGATCCTTCCGGCTGGAAATGGTCGTGGATTTGGAAGGTGCTGTCCAAAGATCATCCTGAAGAATTTTTGCAGTGCATCTTGTAGATAGTACACACTGCTGCTACTGAGCATCATTGGTAGAGGGAGTGGATGCTTGTGGATGTAGTGCCAATCAAGCGGGCTGCTTTGTCCTGGATGATGTCAAGCTTCTTGAGTGTTGTTGGAGCTACACCCATCCAGGTAAGTGGGGAGTATTCCATCACACTCCTGACTTGTGCCTTGTACATGCTGAACAGCCTTTGGTGTGTCAGAAAATGAGTTACTTGCCACAGTATTCCTGTCCTCTGACCTGCTCTTGTAGCCATGATGTTTATAACGTGAGTCCAGTTGTGTTTCAGGTCAATTGTAACCCCCACAATGTTGTAATGGGGGATTATTAGGGAGTAAATATGAATGTGGAATTGAATGCACATACAGGGAAGCCATGACCATATTGAATGACAGAGCAGAAGCAAGACCAAATGGTCAAGTTCTGCTTCTAATCTCCTTGTCCTTCTGGCCACCTTTAAAACAAGGTTATTCAGCTTTTACCATACGAGATGTTGAAAACTCTAGACTTTTGCCACTCCTATTTTACGAATTTCCCCCTTGGGATCCCTCTAATGCAAAACAGAATCTTAATATTCCATTCTCATCTCTAACTCATTAATGTTTTACTAATGGGTGTCACTACTGCCACCTCAAGTTAAATTAGGACTATATTGTGAGAAAATTACTTAATTTTTTGTTTAGTGTGATCCAGTATGGATGAAGACAACTGTATTGATTGTTTTATTAAACTATGTTATATGTTCCTCAAGCCAAATGACAAATGCTTCCATGATGTTACTGCAATAGAATTTTCAGCGTTCTTGTGGTCTCAAGGTTGCTGGCAATTCCCCTGCATTTTTTTCTATGGCATCATTTCCATCTGACTGCTGAAAAGATTGATTGTATGTCACATTATAATTAGAGCCCGATTGACTTCACATTGCTCACGAGACAAATAGGAGAGATTTTCAAAATACTTGATTAAACTGGTTTCCTGATAAGCAACCTGGGACAATTTTGAACTTTTGCCAACTTCCACAGGAAATTATTTGTACGATTTGTACTGCTGTGGACGGCAAACTCTGCTGAATTGCTCTTTAGTAAAACAAATTACATTTTCACTATGCATACCAACAACACAATGATAGTAATGTCACCAAGTTATAATGCTCAGTAAAATGAAGTAAGTCAGTTACCACAGAATGACGCCCCCTTTCTTGTTAGAACCTTGGTTGAAGAGAATGCCTATGTGTAGTTTATACCATGTTTCTAGCTATTCCATGATGTTTCTGTAAAGTTACAGCACATGAACAGGAGAAAGCCCAGGGAAATTTGACTCCCCTTCCTGAGCTGTATAATTACCCTTCTTTTGCTCTCAGGTAACATTGTATACATATCGTCATGTTCCACTGTTGTCATATCTCACCATAGCAAGTTGTGAAACTGAATTCAATTAATCAAGTATTTTTTAATTTGTACCCAAATAATTTATCGCCAGGGTACAAGACAATTTTTTAAAAATTTCACGGGACCTCAAGGAGGGTAAATTAATTTGGGGGAGTCGAGGACTATTACAGTGCCAATTACCTTGGACAAGTTGGGATAAGCTGCCTTCCTGAAATGTTGCAATCCTGTTAAGGTGGGAAGTTGTAGAATTTTGACCCCATGTCAATGGAAGAACAACGATATAGATCCAAATCAGGATTGTGGTTTGGTGGGGAACTTGCAGTTAGTCATGTTCCCATGTATCTGCTCCTATCGTCCAGACAGATGGTAAAGGTCACAGGTTTGGAAGGTGTTGCTGAAGGAGGCTTGGTGAATTACTGCAGTGCATCTTATACATGGTACACACCACTGCAATTGTGCATCAATTGTGAAGTGAGTAAATGTCGAAGAAGCTGCATGGGTTGCCAGTTCAATGGACTGCATTGTCCTGGATGGTGTCAATCTTCTTGAGTGTTGTTGGATCTGTACTCTTTCAGGTAAGTAGGGAATATTCCCCCACACTCTTGCCTTGTAGATAGTGGACAGAATTTTGAGTGACAAGAGGTGAGTTGCTTACACAAGGTGCCTAGCCTCTAACCTGCTCTGTAGTTCTATTACTGATCCAGTTCAGCTTCTAGTCAATGCTAACTCTTAGGATATTGCTACTGTTTAATTCAGTGATGATAATGCCATTGAATGTCAAGAGGTATTGGTTACATTCTCTTTCTTGTTGGAGATGGTCATCACCATGCACGTTTATGTTGTAAATACCGTTATGAATAAAATGGGGGAGTTGGTTTAGCTCAGTTGGGTGGACAATTGGTTTGCAAAGCAGTGCAATACCAACAGCATGGGTTCAATTCCTGCATTAGCTGAGGTTACCATGAAGGACTCCTTCACAACCTCCCCCTTCCATCAATTGTCTCTCTCCAACAAGAGCCCTGTGGTAGGTAAAACTATGGTGACACAATTATGAACGAGGACAGCTTCTTCAACAGGGTACCCTAACACTCTAAAGAACTACAACATCTTTAGATCTTCTTTTTAATGATCTAAATTAAAACATGTTATATTTTGGACATCCACTAGCACAAGTAGCATTGCACTTTAAACTGTGCACCTCATAAGATGTGCAAAGTACAACCAGTCCCCATTACCACTTCTACTTAACCTCACTCATCCTGTTGATAAAGGTCGGGGCTATTACTTCCAGAATCAGGTCTCTGATATCATTTTGGACAACCTCTTCATTAATACGAAATCTCAGACCATAGTGTCCAACTTTATATATGATTCTGTAATTGGGCAGCATTTATTGAACAAACCTGAGTATATCAAGATTTGCATTAACAGCCAATTTTAGATTATCAATTGGGCTCGCAATATGGCACACTTTACTCACTCAAAATCATATATATTCATATGCATAGACTAGCATCATGCAGACTAAAGGAAATTGTTAAGATGTTTGGTATTCTCAAATAAAAGCTTGGGGAATACTGTTCCTTATGCATCTCTCATGGTACATTTTAACAAATCAGAGTTGATTTGCCAGTTTTGACTTTAAATGCAAGATTTGGAGTAACTATTCCCTGATGCATATTCCATAGCAAAGCCTCAGCCAATCAGAAACCAGTTGCAAATGAAACTGCATCCTGTTTCCCATCAGTATAAATTGTTCCCTTTGAGATTTGCTGTTCTTATATTTGTCCAGATGACTGCAAGTCGAAAAACATTGACAGCGTGTCACTTTTTTTCAGCTTCCCCCTGTTCCCAACACCCTCCAATTCTGTTCTGATAAAGAATCACTAGACTCAAAATGTTATCTTTTTCTCGCTCCACAGATGCTGCCAGATCTGCTGAGTTTCTCCAGCAGTTTCTGATTTGTTTCAGATCTTCAGCATCAACAGTTTTATTCTAGATTTTAACATGCCTGAAGCTCCACCAAAATTAACAGGTTCCAAAACTCAGTGTTAATGCACAGGCACAAATTGACAGAGGGCAAGGGTAAATGTCTGATACAAAGGCAGCATTCACTATTACACTGAGAAACTCCAGCAAATGTGTCAGGGTAAAGCCTCTGTTGAGTGGAGCCATAACTGATACTAAAGGAAATGCTTTTAAGAAAGCAATCATCGTATATTTAGGACATTGATGCAGACATTTCTCAGAGAAGTAAAGCCCAATCATTAATTTTGCTTTGTCTATGACTGTTCATCCATAATATCTCGTGTCAGTATATTGTTAAGTTGTCAAGTTGGTTTATTGAGAGATTCCAGACCAGCTTCGTTCCAAGATTATGGGGACAATGTTCAATCACAAACAAGGAGCAGACAAGGCTGTTATCTATGCCTGCATATTTAGAAAACAGTCTCCAATTTCAAGAAAGTTATCAAAATATGATACTAGTAATAGGCCCAACACTTTTGTATTCAGATATAAATTATGGCAGGTGAATTCTCAAGTATTTTATAATAACTTGTATTAACACTAATAATATTGTTCCAACCTTTCAGATATAAACCTAATATAGTATAATTTATTTGGTTAACACCAGAGACCAGCGAGTAAATTAACTAAGAATGGAAAAGTGCCTAACAAAAAAATTATTACTTGCAAGAATGCTGACATTTGAAGTAAAGCAGACCTACACTCATTTTGCACACATAAATGATTGCTCTAAGTAATAATGAATAATTAATCTAATCTTTTTTGCTGATGTTGGTTGAGGGGGGAATGATTCTCACACACTACAAGACTGCAAGGCTGACCCTTAGAAGACAAAGGGCGGTAATGGATGGAAAATATTCAACATGGTGCTCAGTTACGAGTGGTGTATCACAAGGATCTGTTCTGGGCCCTCTTCTATTTGTGATTTTTGTAACTGATTTGGATGTAGGAGTGGAAGGGTGGATTAGCAAGTTCGCGGACAATACGAAGGTGGGTCGCGTTGTGGACAGTGCAGAGGGCTGTTCTAGGTTACAAAGGGACATTGATAGGATGTAGACCTGGGCTGAGAAGTGGCAGATGGAGTTTAACCCTGAAAAGTGTGAGGTGATTCATTTTGGAAGGAAAAACTTGAAAGCAGAATACAGGGTTAACGGAAAGGTTCTTGGCAGTGTGGAGGAGCAGAGGGATCTTGGGCTTCATGGCCACAGTTCCCTGAAAGCTGCCACCCAGGTGGATAGAGTTGTTAAGAAGGTGTATGGTGTGCTAGCTTCCATTAATAGAGGGATTGAGTTCAAGAGCCATGAAGTTATGCTCCAGCTATACAAAAGCCTGGTTCGGCCACATCTGGAGTATTGTGTCCAGTTCTGGTCGCCTCATTACAGGAAAGATGTGGAAGCGTTGGAAAAGGTGCAGAGGAGATTTACCAGGATGTTGCCTGGAATGGAGGGAAGGTCTTACGAGGAAAGGTTGAGAGAGCTAGGGCTTTTCTCTTTAGAACGACGAAGGATGAGAGGTGACTTGATAGAGGTGTACAAAATGATCAGAGGTATAGATAAAGTGGATAGCCAGAGACTTTTTCCTAAGGTGGAGGTAGCTATTATGAGGGGGCATAGTTTTAAAGTGAGTGGAGGTAGATATAGGGGAGACGTCAGAGGTAGGTTCTTTACTCAGAGAGTGTTAGGGGCGTGGAATGCATTGTCAGACAGGGTAGTGGAGTCAGCCTCATTAGGGGCATTTAAATGGCTATTAGATAGGCATATGGATGATAGTATAAGGTAGCGGTGGAGGTTAGATAGACCTTAGGATTAGGGTAAAAGTTCGGCGCAACATCGTGGGCCGAAGAGCCTGTACTGTTCTATGTTCTATGTTCTATGAAATAGCATGGTTTCTTTTACTCTCAAATAAACAGGCAGATAAGGCCTCAGTTTAACATTCAAAATGTAAGTAAAAACAGAAAATGCTGGAGAAACTCGGCAGGTCTGGCAGCATCTGTGGAGAAAGAAACCGACATAACACTTTGAGTCTGAAACAAAAAGAATTCTGAAGAAGAGCTATATCAGACTCAAAGCATTAGATATGTTCTCTCTCCACAGGTGATGCCAGCCCTGTTGTATTTTTCCAGCACTTTCTGGGTTTTTTAAATTACCATGAAAGCCCTCCCTCAGTAATGCACTGAAGTATCAATTAAATTTCTAAACGTGTAGTAATTTTATCTTTCCATTGAAGCAAAATTTCTGTTACAAGCATTAATATTTTGTACCTTTGTTAATAGTTCCTTGTTTTCCCACTGAATAGCACGCAGCTGGGCATCCTTTGTTTTGATCTGTTCTAGGGTCTGACGATACTTAGAACAGAGCTCAGCCACACATGGCTCAGCTTCATTAACTCCAGCTGATTCCAGCGTTTGTCTCTATAAAACAGAAAACCACATTTAAATAGTGGCTTTAATGAAATGCTTCTTCACAAAAGCCTGACAAAACAAAGTACGATACCGAGTCATAAGAACATATTAGTTCAGATAACCCAAAGCTAGATGTTGGTTTTTAAGAAGTGTCTTACAGGAGGAAAGTAAGGGGCAGAGAGGTGGAAGAAGGACATTTAGGAGCTTTGCTGGGACCTAGGCAACAATTAATAGAACATAGAACAGTACAGCACAGGAACAGGCACTTTGGCTCACCTTGCCTGTGCTGACCATGATGCCATTCTAAACTAATACTATCTGCCTGCACATAAGGCCATTGTGAGATTTGAAAACAAGGAGGAAAATTTTAAAACCAAGACATTGCTTGAAAAAGAGCCAATGTAGGCCAGTGAACACATGGGTGACAGGGGGATGAAACTTGTTGTATGTTAAGATCCTGGCAGCTGAATTATGCATGACCTCAAGTTTACAGAGGGTGGATTGCAAGAACCATGCCAAGAGTGAATTGTATTGGCCAAAGAGAAGTACAAAGGCATTCATGAGAGTTTCAGCAATAGAGCAGCTGAAACAGGGTTTAAGTTGGACAATATTATTGAAGTGGAAAAAAGTGATCTGAGCAGTGGCATGCATATGAGGTCAGAAGTCCATTTCAAAAC
This sequence comes from Rhincodon typus, assembly GCF_021869965.1. Classification (NCBI taxonomy): domain Eukaryota; kingdom Metazoa; phylum Chordata; class Chondrichthyes; order Orectolobiformes; family Rhincodontidae; genus Rhincodon; species Rhincodon typus. The sequence goes on along the minus strand of NC_063332.1, from coordinate 33,242,373 downwards.
CTACTGCAGCACCAAGATTGCGAGCAGACTGATTTAATCTCTAACAACATATAGAGTTATAGAATCATAGAGTTATACTGCATGGAAACAGGCCCTTGAGTCCAACTCATCTATGCCAACCACTTATTCTAAACTGATCTAGTCCCATTTGCCAGCATTTGGCCCATATCACTCTAAACTCTTCCTATTCATGCACCCATCCAGATGCCTTTTAAATGTTGTAATTGTACCTGCCTCCACCATCTGCTCTGGCAGCTCAATCCATACACGCACCACCCACTGCACGAAAAGTTGTCCCTCAGGTCTTTCTTCAGTGTTTCCTCTCTCAACTTAAACTTATGCCCTCTAGTTTTGGACTCCCCTGGGAAAAAAGACCTTGCCTATTTACCCTATCCATGCCCCTCATGATTTTATAAACCTCTATAAGGTCACAACTCAGTCTCCGACGCACCAGGGAAAAAAGACCCAACATATTCCTAAGGGCAGCACGGTGGCTCAGTGGTTAGTACTGCTGCCTCACAGCACCAGGGACCTGGGTTTGATTCCACCCTCAGGTGACTGTCTGTGTGGTGTTTGCACATTCTCCCTGTGTCTGTATGGGTTTCCTCCCACAGTCCAAAGACGTGCAGGCTTGGTAGATTGGCCTTGCAAAATTGCCCATAGTGTTCAGGGATGATTAGATTAGAGGGGTTATAGGGGGATGGGTCTGGGTGGGATGCTCTGAGTGTCAGTGTGGACTTGTTGGGCCAAAGGGCCTGTTTCCACACTGTAGGGATTCTATGATCTATTCAGCCTCTCCCTATAGCTCAAACCCTCTAATCCTTGTAAATCTACTTTTAATTAGAGTTATATTACTATATTGTGAACATATATTATACAAATTATGCTGTTTAGAAATAGCTGCTGGTGGGTATAATTGAATTCTTTGAGATTATTTCTCAATAATCTGCATAGTGAGGTAGTCGTGGGGAATGTTCCTGACAACTCATATGCAAATATTGCCTGTTTGCGCAGAAAACGTGAGACATGTAAAGAGAAAGCAAGTCTACACTACCTTATGGACTAGTGGAATTAAAACCATTTGTATTTGAGAGAAATTTCACTGGGCCAGAGCAAAAATAAAGTAACTTTTACGAGCTTCCAAGTGAAAGATCAGAGATATTGCACATAGACCAACAGCAAACTCTATTACTGTCCAATGTAAATTTGTTCAAAACTCAAAGAACTCGACCCGAAACCCGAACTCTGATTTCTCTTCACAGGTGCTGCCAGACCTGCTGAGCTTTTCCAGCGATTTCTATTTTTGTAAATGGGTTAACTGTGGAGTAAGGAGTTTCTGTAAATCAGTCTGTAATATAACTAATATCACAACAAAGGCAGAATGCTCTGTGAGAACAGTCTGAGATGTAGACTATGTTCTTTTAAATGACAGTAATCTGAACAGTGTTAATAAAGAGACGGAATTACTTTATCTGATTTATGTCCCAATTACTGGTGGAGTAGAACAGATAAGGACAACCAATCTGTTCACCAGGTAGGGGATTGGGAAAAGTCAAGTCTCAGATCTCTACTCCATAGTCAACACCATCCCAAAGCACTAACTACAGAGATAAAACACGAAGAAGAAAAAATAGACTTTATCATAGAAGCAACAGCACACATACTTCAATGCTCTTAAGTGTTATTCTGCAGCATTTTACCAGGTTCAATTATGTTAAGCTGAGATCTTAGTTAAGATATGAATCATGTAGAATTTAATCAGTCATATCATTTTGTACATGTATATATTCTCATATCATGAGCAATTACATCCACATGGAAGATACATTTGGATTAATTAACGTGTCACATGGAATATGAGAATACAACAATGCAATTAACCACCAATTTTACTGAAAATGTCCGGAACACTTATTTCTTGAAAGAAGAATTGCATATTTCTACAAACTCCACGCTCTCCACTATTTTAAAGAGATAAATTCCAATGCTAAAGCAGAATACTGAAGGATTGCAAGAGGATGTGATAAGTGCCTCTGTGATTTTTGGTTCAGGGCCTTCCGGTTCTTGTCAAAACTATAAAATAAATTTCGTAAATAACTGAGCAACCTGTACCAAAATATTATCACAATCATGCTACAAAAGCATAAAGAAACATCTGCAAGATAATAACCAA
>NC_063332.1:33234779-33239700 GCF_021869965.1 Rhincodon typus | reverse complement strand
AATAATGAAAGTGTTCAAAACTACACTCAAAAGATCTAGTGTTCAATGAACGATTTTATCATTTGAATATTGCTGAAAAAGACACATTTGAAAGAAAAAAAACAGAACAATGCAGCACAGGAACAGGCCCTTTGGCCCTCCAAGCCTCTGCTGAAACGTTTTGCCCTTCCATATTAAAACTGTCTTCACTTACAGGATCCGCATCCCTCTATTCCCTTCCTATTCATGTATTCATCCAGGTGCTTCTTGAATAATGCTATTGTGTCTGCTTCTACCAGCTCCTCTGGCAGTGCATTCCAGGCACTCCATTTGTGTGGAAAACTTGCCTCATGCATCTCTTTTAAACATCCTCCCAACCCCCGCAACTTGAACCTGTGTCCCCTAGTAATTGACCCCTCCACCCGGGAAAATACCTCATACTGTCCACTCTGTCCGTACCATTCACAATCTTATAAACATCTATCAGGCCACCCCTCAACTTCCTGCGGTCTAGTGGAAACAAACCCAGTCTATCCAAATGTTCTTCATAGCTAAAATCCCCCATACCAGGCAACAAGCTGGTAAACCTTTTCTGTACCTTCTCCAAAGCATTTATTCTAAGTGTTGCCTAGCTGAAGTTGTATAAAGCTACAGCGTAATTTACCTATTCTTATACTCAATGCTCTTTCCAATGAAGGCAAGCAAGCCATTGGTTTTTTTTTACTACCTTATCTACCTGCGCTGCCACCTTCAGTAATTTGTGGACCTGGATACCCAGATCCCTCTGCATTTCAGTACACCTAAGGGTTCTGCCATTCACTTACAATTTCCACCTGTACTTGACCTTCTAAAATACATCACCTGAAAATGTTCATCTGTCTGGATTAAACTCCATTTTCCATTTGTCTGCCCACACCTGTAACTGATCTATATCCTGCTGTATCCTCTGATAATCCTCATCACTATTTGCAACTCCACCAATCTTTGTATTGTCCGTAAACGTACTAATTAGACCAACCACGCTTTCTTCCAAATCATTTATGTAGACCGCAAACAGCAAAGGTCCCAGCACTGATCCCTGTGGAACACCACCAGAGACATCCCTCCATTCTGAAAAGCATCTTTCTACTGCTACCCTCTGTCTCCTATGACTAAGCCGGTTCTGCATCCATCTTGCCAGCTCACTCCTGATACCATGTGACTTCACCTTTTGTACCAGTCTGCCATGAAGGAACTTGTCAAAATTTTTACTGAAGTCCATGTAGACTTAATTGAAGACATTTTTGTCTGGGACTCAACAGGACAAGTCTCAAGAAATACAAATTCAAATAGAAAACAACATTCATACTACATGATAGGAAAGTACTGATTGGTCAGCATGTGGACTCTGATTGGTAGAGGGGTTGCCATGGAGAATGTACCAATCAATGATGACTGACAGTTAACTGCCAAGTTTAAATTTTAAACAAGACCTGTTCACTCTGAATGGCTGAAACATTGCCCTGGAAAATGAGCCAGAGAATGCTGGCACTTATTTTGTTACATTTAAACAGTGCTGTTTGTGTATGTATTCTTTCTACTCTACGATATATCATTTGGTTGAGGGCGGTTAACTCCTAGTAATTTTCAGTTGGGAAATTGCTCCAGTGAAATGAGTGCTTACTTAGTAGAAGTATCTAATGAGATTTTAATCAATGGGTGTCATTGGCACCAGCCCACTTTCATCCTGGAATAAATAGTGCACGGCAGTTGACAGGAGACAAAGATCAGGTAGCCCTTATACACCCCACCACATCCCTGTCCATTCCCAGCAACTCTATACACAGGTTAAAACTACTTTGTCTTCCTCCTGACGTATAAACGCCCTGCCTTGCATAACTTCATGTTACTTTTCAGTTGATTGTGTCAGTAATCTTGTTTTTAACAGCCTGCCTGTCTAGCTGCACCAGGAGAATAGATTAAAATTGATTTTATTTTATTCATTCATGGGATGAGGGTTTCATTGGCTGGAGCAGCAATTATTGCCACCACATTGCTGAGTGTCTGGAGTCACATGTAAGCCAGACCAGGTAAGGATGGCAGTTTCCTTCCCTAAAGGGCATTAGTGAAGCAAATGTTTCTTCCAACAATCGAAAATGGATTCAATGATCATCATTAGACTCTTAATTCCAGACTTCCATTGAATTCAAATTCCACCATCTGCCATGGCGGGATTTGAACCTGTGTCCCCAGAACATTACCTGGGTCACTGGATTAACAATTCAGTGATAAAACCACTTCCCCTATTGTCTTGTACTGTTTGCCCCCTTTAAGAAACCCAAACTACTAGCCATCACTTTTTTTACCCAGTGTTAACAATCTGTATGCACTGGCCTGTAAATTTGACCGCACACTGTCCATTTTCCAGACATTAACTTTTCTTCCAATATGGCAGGTCTGGAATTTTTTGATCTTTGGCCAGACCAAGAACCCCCAGGCCTGACATCCCTGGCCTGACACCTTCCCCAGACTTCAGACTCTGATCTGTCTCGTCCCACTTCTCACCGCCCTGATTCTGGCCTCCCTGATGGCAGACAAGGCAGGAAGGGCCAAATGGCCTACTCCCATGTTCCCATTAATCCCGATTCCAAGGCCACCATTCCAATTCTGTAACAACCGCAGCTTTGTCTTGCTTACAACAATCACTGAGATCCTTAATGTACGTCACTATGAATAGCTCTTTACAATTTGATCAGAAAGCACATCGGTATAGTCTGTGGTGTTAGACACTGACATCGATACAGTTATTTTAATATTGCAGCTATCCCTGCCAAGAGCTTTCTTTGGTCACTGAAGCTCAAAGGCAATAGGAAAAGCAACATTTGAAAAATGATAAAATATTGATTTGAGTAATCTCCAAGCCCTAGAATCTGATATAAATAATTAAATTATGGTAATACAGGAGGTGGCTTGTGGTCCTAGTGAAAGATCTAATCTACAGTTGTAACCTTCCACCAAAGTCGCCTATCATCCAAGTTTTCTCTTTTCTCAGGTGTTCAGTCTCATTACATGTATCCACTTTGAATCCTGTCATTCATTATAACCAATTTCAGGTTTCATGCCCAGCTCACACAGGCAAAATTATTCTCTGACTCGTTATGAATTAGAGGAGCATTCCACCCACGACATCAATAGCAGGTTCATGATCTGCATTTATTAAAAATGACTTTTTGACATCATAAATTGCTCTCCAGAACATTTTGTTCGATTCTCCAAGACATTTTGATTAAAGGCACTCTTGATTCACTGCAAAGGATTCATAAACTTTTTTTTTGCTTGAACATAACTTCACATGCCTTCATTTTAAAGTGAGGCACTGAGTTTGGGTGCAGGAGGTGTACTGAAAGATTTAGCATGTGTTCCAAGCTATTTTTACTTCTAAGTCTCATGTTAATAATTATCGATGGACTGGTCTCCAGATTGTTTTGATATTTAGCCAGCCCTACACACAATTGCTCAAACAGTTACTGAAGCGATCTCAACTCCTCTTACATGTGTTACATGTCTTAATGCTGGGGTTTTATTCCCTAATTTAATTTTTCATTGCAAATGTACAGAATGTGCTTTTGATGAGATAGGTTAGTCACTGAACTTTCCCCATTCCCAGTTATTCCGATACCTCCTTGTTTTTCCTAACCCCTTCACCTAATGAAGGAATGAAAATGTTCTTGTCTGTCAGTTGCATTAACCCCATGTGGAATGTATTTTGGCAGTCTTAACTCATCTTCATTGAGTTGCTACTGATTCAATGATAATTTCAATGAATGAATGAATGATATATTGTCACATATACCTAGTGAGATATAGTGAAAAGTGTTCTGCCACAATCCGGCACCATTTTGAGGTACAAAAGAGTAGAAAGAAAGTACTTAAATAGAGTTTATCTTCATTGGCTGGAGTCTCAAACACGGCTCCAGGACTTCTGCAAAATTCCCGTTCTGGGTCTACCGGAGCCAGGAACCCTGCTCCGAGCACCGACACCGCCATCGCCGAAAGAGTCCATGCTCCAGGCCTACTACAGCTAAGAGTCCTGTCTACACCATTGCTGCAGCAGATGCTGTAATGCCATTCCAGGGTTCCATGCATCCAGCATATGAAGCCAGGACTCATCACTGACACTGCTCTGGCCAACTCGATTCCAGTGAAATATCCACAAAACATTTGTATTTTACTGTAATCTTAGTTAGACAGCATGTCTGGTGAGGAAATGAAGAACCTCACTCTTGTGTAGAAGGAACTCAAAAAAAGGCTATGACGCAGGACAGAAAGGTATATCTGACACCTAACCACAATACAACCCAACCAACTGATGCTGGTTAAAGGTGCTGAAAATTAGAAAATATTCCATTTCCTACACTATCAAAAAGCATGCAACTAATGGCCTGTTAACTTAATATCTGTCATTGTGAAAGTGTTTAGAACTATTTTTAAGGAAGTTATGGTGAGGCACTGAGATAAATTCAAGATAATCAAGCAAAAACAGCATTTGAGAAAGGGAAATCAAGTTTAACCAACCAATTAAAGTGTTTTAAGGAAGAAACAAGTGCTGTGGATAAAGGAGAACCAATGGAGGTACTGTACATGGGTTTCCAGAAGTTTTTTCAAAATTTGCTTCATCAAAGGTTCCTTCCGAAACTAAATGCTCATGTGTACTTGGTAACATATTGGCATGATAGAAGAATATTAGGTAACAGGAAGCAGACAGTAGGCATAACTGGGTCACTTTCAGGCTGGCAAAATTTAAAGGGTGCTGTGCCATTGGGATCAGCTGCTATAAACCCAATGCTTTGCAATTTATATAAACTACGTGGATGAAGAGACAGAAAGATTTGTTGCTAATTTTGCTAATGACACAAAGACAGGAAGAAAAGTAAGTTGTGAAGAGGACATAAGGAAACTGCAA
>NC_063332.1:33218066-33234679 GCF_021869965.1 Rhincodon typus | reverse complement strand
CGGGCCTACACCCTTCATCAGAAAAGGGAGAGGGGAAGGGGGCTTTTATTTCAGAACCCCCTTCCCCTCCCCCTTTTCTGATGAAGGGTCTAGGCCCGAAACGTCAGCCTTTCTGCTCCTATGATGCTGCTTGGCCTGCTGTGTTCATCCAGCCCTGCACCTTGTTGTCTCGGATTCTCCAGCATCTGCAGTTCCTACTATCTCTGATACAAAGGGATATAGATAGTTTAACTGAGTAAAGAAAGATGTTACAAATGAAGGATAATGTGGGAAAAGTGCAAAATTCTGTCCATTTTGAAAGGACGAATGGAAAAGAAGGATTTATCTATGTGATGAGAGAAATTATGTCAAGCTCTTAGATACATAAAGATCTGGGTCTCCTCGTGCTTGATTCACAAAGGGTTAGTTTGCAGGTACAGTGAATAGAATGTTTTAATTCGCTGCTAGATGAACTGAATACAAAAGAAAAGAGTTATGCTTCAGTTGTACAGGGTACTGGTGAGACACATTTGGAGCACCGTACACATTGTGAGTCACGTCATTTAAGGAAGGATGTAAGGAAGGAAGCCGTTCGGAGAAGGTTTACCACACCTGGAATATGTCTTATCAGGAAAGATAGGACAGACCAGACTTATACCTGCTGGACTATAGAACAGCAAGAAGATTAAAGCATTGAAGATCCTGAGGGGTTTTGGCAGGGTATATATGGAGAGGATGTTCCCTTTTATGGGACAATCAAGAACTTGAAATCACTTTAAAAATCAGGAGTCACCTATTTAAAATTGAAATTTTCTCTCACACGGTTATGAGTCTTTGTAACTCTTTTCCTGAAAAGTTGATGGAAGCAAAGTCCTTGAATATTTTTAAGGCAGAGGTGTGTTGATTCTTGTTAAGCAAGAGAGTGAAAGATTATTAGGGTTATTAGAGTGAACATTTGAAGTTCCATCAGTTTGGCCATGAATGGCAGACCATACTCAAGGGGTTGAATGGCCTACACCTACTCCCTGTTTATAAGTCAGCTAGTAGGTGACAATATGAGAAATAGCAGTGGGAGTAGGACATTCGGCCCCTCAAGCCTGACCTACCATTTAACAAGATCATGGCTGATGTGTCATAGGCCCCAACTCCTATTTAATGCTAGCTCAGCATTAACACCAACTCCCTGATAGTTCAAAAATCTACCTAACTCCTCTCTAAATAGTTTCAGAGATTTTGCCTCCACAATTCTTTGGGGTGGAGAATTCCAGATATTCATTGCCATCTGGGAGAAGAAATTCCTCTTCACATCTCTGATTTAAGTGAGAGTCATTTTATTCTGTATCCCCTGGTTCAAGATGCGCACAAGCAGAAGCATCTTCTTAATGTCTACCCTGTCAAGCCCCCTCAGAATCCTATATGTTTCAATAAGATCACCCCTCATTCTTCTAAACTCTAATGAATAAAGGTCTAACCTGTTTAGCCGTTCTTGATACATCATCATCCAGGAATCAATCTCATGAATCTCTTTTAATCCGTCTCTAGTGTCAGTATATCCTTTATTAAATATAGGGACCAAAACTATACCCATACTCCAGGTCAGGCCTCACTGTTGTAGTGATTGAAACGGGTTGACCTCATTGACTACAAGGTCAGTGATTGGGGTTGTTAACCTGGGCCAATCAGGAAAGTGCTGCTGACCAATATAACCAGGAGTTGCTTGCAGCAGTGCCCTGTAACCGCAGATTGCGGTGGTTCATGGACTCCCAGCCCAAATGCCTGTTTTGTGGCGCTGTGGAGTCCGTGAACCATGTATAAATTAGGTGTGGGCACTTGCACTCCCTTTTCAGTTATTCTAAAGACATCCTTTTGTGTTTTTGGTTGCACTTCAGCCCCACACTCCTGATCTTTGGGCACCCGGTGCGGAGGGGAGTGGGCAAGTCTGAGAATCTCCTCGTGGGCCTGCTCCTGGACCTGGTCAAGCTGGCCATTAATAGGCCCAGGCAGTGGGCCATGGAGGAGGTCCTTATGGCCAACTGCCTGCCTCTTTTCCACGGCTACGTCCGCGCCCGGGTCTCCCTGGAGAAGGAGTACGCAGTGTTCACAAGCACACTTGATACATTTCGGGAGATTGGGCACCACGGGGTGTGGAATGTTTTATCTCCCCCTCCAATTCCATTTTGATTTAATCCCTATCCTCTCCTTCACCTTCTTGTTCACATAGGCATTGCCCCCAGGGCTCTGCTTGCTATTGACTCCTTAGTCACATGGGTGTCTTTCCTGGTGGTGGTTATGTTGATAAAGTTATTTGCACACCTGGTGTTTTTATTGTGTATAAAAGAAAAAAATATATAAACAAGGGATTTAAAATCTCCTCAGCCCAGATGACTGACTCCAAACTGGCTGGTGATAGTAAATAAAGGGAGACTCGGTGACAGATTACCAGTCTCTGTGCAGCTATTTCAGTGGTAATGAGAGAAAACAGGACAAGACATTCGCTTGTTACAGTCATCAACAAGTGGAGTTGGGGTAAGTATTTCTGGCATCATGCCTCAATTTGGGAAGCTTGGCTGATTTGACCCTGCTGTCGAAGACTGGACTCAGTATGTGGAAGGAATGCAATATTTATTCCGGGCAAATGACATTGGGGCAGGTGAAAAGCAACAAGTAAATCCTTCGGACTGTTTGCAGACCCAAAAATTCTCAGTTATAAGGGGCTTAACTTTCCCAGAGGCACCAAACACCAAAACCTTCAAAGAATTGAAGAAGTTACTTAAGGAATATTACGACTTCAAACCTCCTCTAATTCTGAGACGCTAGTGTTTTCATTCGGCTATTAGTGAACCGGGGGAATCCGTATCAGGATTTTTGATGTTGTTGAGACGACTGGTAGAGGCATGTGATTTTGTGCTAACCCTGCGAGAAATGCTGAGAGACAGTTTGGTATGTTGGATTAATGATATAATCATGCGGAAGCGCCTACTGGCCGAAGCCTGACTGGACTTCGAACAGGCACTGCAGCTGGCCTTGTCATTAGAAAATGTGGCAAGTGAAGCATGAGCTCTACAGGGCATCCCAATGGAAGTAACCATCCTCACCTCTCCGACTGAGCTTGGGGAACACCACTTGAGTGTAAGCAATCGCAGAGCCTGACGCAGAGCATATCCTGAGCAGAGGGACCCTAGGCCAACCCACAACAGAACCCCACAACAAAGCCAAGCCTCACCAAGCGGCTAAAAAGTTCTTCAGGATCTGGGTTGGCAGGGCATTGTAGTGCTGTTGGTATGCTGACTGCAGACAGCAAAGGAGTCCTACAAGGCCTGACTTCAGTAAGAGAGCTCATAGGCCGGTACCCAGGAGAGTTCACATCCTGAAAACTCCCCCTACATGTGGGTTGGAACAATTAAATTACTTAGTGACAGTCAAATCGGAACCGATTAAAATTAATGTTTGGTTAAATGTTTACCCAGTTCCCATGGAGGTCGATACCGGTGCAGCTGTATCTTTGGTTGCAGAATCTGCCTTTAACCTCAGCCAGACTGAGAACATACACTGAGGAATGTTGTAGATTAAGGGTACAACTTCGGTTCTGGTTGCCTATGAGAATCAGTTACCATTGATGGTAGCAAAAGGCTCAGGCCCAAGCCGATTGGGGTGGAATTGGTTCAGAAATATTCACCAAGATTGGCTCAACATTTTTCGATTAGAAAGTGGCTGCCTCAGTGAAGTCCTAGTGAAATACCCAGGAGTTTTTTGGGAAGGGCTTGGGGCTATCAACGGGGCCAAAGCCACTTTATATGATGACCAGGAAGCAATTCCGAGATATTGCAAGGCCCGTCTGGTGCCATTTGTCTTCTGGGCAAAAGTAGAGGCAGAAATCAGGAGGCTGGAGAGTGAAGGAATCATCAAACCAGTGCAGTTTGTAGAATGGGCAGTACCAGTCATACTGATTGTGAAGCCTGATGGCTCAGTTTGCTTTTGTGAGGATTTTAAACAAATGATAAACTGCTTCTCGCAGCTGGATAAATACCCGATCCCTCGCATAGAGGACTTGTACACAGAGTTGGTAGGAGGGTTGTCCTTTATGAAGCTGACATGAGCCACGCCCACCTGCAACTGCAACTGGATGAGGAGTCCCAGAAGTACGGTACAATTAATACCCATAAGGGTTTATATCAATATACAAGTCTGCCATTTGGGGTATTGTCAGCCTGCGCCATTTTCCAGCGGACCATGAAGAACATTTTACGAGGGCTACCCCAGGTTGCCATTTATATGGATGACATATTAATAATTGGGAAGACCAAAAAAAAAGCACTTAAAGAACTTGGACATAGTGCTTAATTATTTCTCCCAGGAGGACGTACACCTTACAAGGGAGAAATGTGAGTTCCGAGCACCCCAAGTGACCTACTTGTGTTACAGAGTCGACAAAAGCAGTTTATATCCATTGGAAGAGAAAGTGAGCGTGATCAAAGGAGCCCTGGCTCCCACATCTGTATGTGAGCTTGGGTCTTTTTTTGGGTTAGTGAATTATTACAGAAAATTCATACGTAGCCTGGCCTCCATCATGGTACACTTACACTTGCTAGTGAAAAAGGGTCAGCCTTGGAAATGGTCGCGTAGCCAAAAAGTAGCCTTCAGGAAAATGAAAAATCAGCTATCATCATCTAAGGTATTGGCCTACTACGATCTGAAGCGAGAGGCAATGCTGACATGCGATGCTGACCCGTTGGGTATCAGGGTAGTGTTGGGTCACCGGCGGTCCAATGGAGAGGAATGCCCAATAACATATGTTTCCTGGAATTTGGCTGATGAGTAATGCAAATACGCCCAAATAGAGAAGGAAGGTTTGGTGGATATCTTTGGTGTGACGGAGTTCCACCTGTACCTTTACGGATAGCTAGGGCAATGAAAGGAAGACAAGGCAGTGCTACCCATAGCTTCCAGTACAATTCAGCGTTGGGCCCTTATTCTCAGTTTGTACAAATTAGAATGCCATCCAGGAAGCCCAAGTGGCTAATGCAGATGCCCTGAGCTACTTCCTACTGGCAGATACTCCACCGGTCGTACCAACCCTGGAAGAATCCATTCTGGTTGCAAACTTCCTGGACACCCTTCCAGTCACCGCTGACAATATCTGGCTGTGGACACAAAAACATCCTGTCCTAACAAAAGTGAAACAGCTGGTGGTAATGGGTGAAGCAGAAGGGCCATCGCAACCAGGATTGAAACCTGTCTGGACCCAGCGAGACCACATTACCGTAGAGGATGGCATATCACTATGGGGAACAAGTGCGATTGTCCCGAGTGAAGGTCACCGCCAGATACTGGCTGAACTCCACCAAGCTCATCCAGGGGTTTCCAAGATGATGATACTAGCGAGAAGCTGTGTCTGGTGGCCAGGGTTAGATGCCAACAAAGCTGCATTGGTGGGCCAGTGCCCAGAGTGCCAACAAGGACAAAAATTACCACCAGCAGCATCCCCCACATTCGGGGAAAGCCCTGGATTCAGTTGCATGTAGATAATGCCAGTCCTTTCGTGGGCTCAATGTTCCTGGTCATTACAGATGCCCATTCAAAGTGGTTGGATGTGCCTGAAGTTCATTCGGCAAACTCAGAGATGAGAAGGTGCGAGCATCATTTATGATACACAGACTCCCAGAAGTATTGGTCATGGACAATGGGATATCATTTACCAGCAGGGAATTCAAATATTTCCCAAAATGGCATTCGGCACATTAGGACAGCTCCATACCATCGATCATCCAATGGTCTAGTGGAAAGATCTGTCCAAATGTTGAAAGAAGGCTTAAAGAAGCAGCCTATAGCATCAATTGATACCAAACTGTCCCAGTTCCTGTTCGTTTATAGGACCATCCCACATGCAACAACAGGGATAGCTCCAGTAGAGTTGCCGATGAGGAAAAGACTCCACACCAGGTTAAACCTGGTATTTCCAGACTAGGGTGAGGGAGGTAGGAGAGAGTGAAACAGCAGCAGGAATGCCAATGCTGGCCACATGCCTCCTCTAAGCGAGAGAGACAATTTAATTCGGGGAATGAAGTTTGGTGCCTGAACCATAGAAATGGCCCTGTTTGGGTATGAGGCGAGGTTGATGCAAGGTCAGGTCCCATCACTTACAAAGTTCCGGTAGGTGAGGCAGTCCTGAACAAACATGCGGATCACCTAAACACTGTTACCTCACAAACGGGGCAGGAGCAAAACGTACCTGGCCCCTCAGAACAGCCCGAAAGCCTGTCAGAAACCATAGGTTCCTCCCACTTCGTTTAGTGTCAGGCAAACCTCAGAGTCTGAGATTGATGCAGCTTTGATGGCTTTACCACTGAAAGAAGAGGAGAAAACTCTCCTGAGATGCTCCAGATGCAAGAGATGGTCTACAGTCTGGCAGATGCCGCCCGTGTCAGAGTCCGAATCAGAGGAACCAGATTTGGAGTGAAGACACCACAGGAAAAGCTACAAGCCAAAGACCAGGTGTATTTCTCCTGACTTAGGAGTGGGGAGGGGTGTAGTGACTGGAACCAGGTTGACCTCATTGACTATGAGATCATTGGTTGGTGTTGTTAACCTGGGCCAATCAGAAAATCCTTGGCTGACCCCCTTGTTCCTGATGCTTTTGTTGTGTGGGTGCTTTTCCTGGCGGTGGTCTGTTAATAAAGTTATTTCCACAAAAAAAAACCGAGAGGTTAGAATCTCCTCAGTTCAGGCGACTTACTCCAAGCTAAAGGGTGACTTGGTGATAGGATATCGGCCTTTGTGCAGTTATTTCAGCTGAGTATATTTGTACCAAGCCCTCCTTATTTGTACAATACCAACAAAAACAGAAATTACTGGAAAATGTGGGGCAGCATGGTGGCTCGGTGGTTAGCACTGCTGCCCCATAGCACCAGGGTCCTGGTTTTGATTCCGCCATTGTGCAACTGTGTCTGTGTAGAGTTTGCGCATTCTCCCCGTGTCTGCGTGGGTTTCCTCTGGGTGCTCTGGTTTCTTCCACAGTCCGAAGATCTGCAGGTTAGATGGATTGAGCATACTAAAATTGCCCACAGTATCCAGGGATATGCAGGCTAGGTTGGTTAGCCATGGTAAAGGCAGCCTTACAGGGATAGGATATTTAGTGGGTCTAGAAGGGATGCTCTCTAGAGGGTTGGTGTGGACTCGATGGGCCAAATGACCTGCTTCCACACTATAGAGATTCTATGATTCTGTGAAAAAGCCAGCAGGTCCGTGGAGAGAAAGTAGAGTTAATGTCGTAGGTACCTTGACCCTTCTTCAGCACTCCCTATTGTTGACTCTTCACCCCAGTGAATTTCTTTGAATAGCTTCAGATGCCTGCGTATCCTTTCTTGGATGTGGGGACCAAAACTGTGCACAATATTTCAGGCTCAGCCCCAACAACAGCCTGCACAGTTGTAACAAGACCTCTCTGATTTTAAACTCCGGCCTCTAACAATAAAGCATAAAATTCTATTTACCTAATTTCTTGCTGTACCCGCATTCTAACTTTAATGTTTCATGTACAAGAACACCCAGACCTCTCTGTGCTGTATGTTTTTTGGAGTCTGGAGTTTGTATTTAATTAAAAGTGTGCCTTTTTATTCTTCCTCCCAAAGTGTATAGTCTCACACTTTTCTACATTAATTTCCATCTGTCAAGTTTTTGCCCAGTCACTCAACCTATCTGTATCATCTTGTAGATTCCTTATGTCCTCATCACAATATCACCTCCCACTTAGTTTTGTATTGTCACAAATATGGATATGCTGCACTCTGTCCCCTGCTTCAAGTCATTGATATTGATAATAAATAAATGAGACCCCAGGACTGATTCTTGTGGCGCTCCACTGGTTCCATCTTTCCAACCTGAAAAAGACATATTAATCCTGACATTCCATCTTCTGTGTGTTAACCAATCCTCAAGCCTTACTCATGCATTCCCCACAATACTATGAGCTCCTAGTCGGGATTGAGGAAGATGCTAGGGAAGTCGATTGTTGGGTATATATGTTTTCACTGTGAGTTCTGATGTTGAAATACTTCATGTCTTTAGCTGGAGGCCTGTCAAGAAGCAGGAGCTGCAGCACTTCGGAATGCCTCACAAAAACTTTTCGAAAACTACCAAAGGCAGATGGATGAACTAAGACAACGACATGATGAAGAGAAGCACAAATTACAGGTCAGCGTCATTGAGCATCAGTCTGAAAATTAAAAATTAAAAGGCAAGGACAGAATGAGGAAGACAAACATTTGACAGATTTGCATATCTATAGAGGTTAACACAATTGAATTTGCTCAGTTCCTATACTTCACCAAAATATCCAGGAAGGATATTCCAGAGATCAGTCTTTGACAGCATAGAGTCGTGGAGATATACAGCATGGAAACAGACTCTTCGATCCAACCCGTCCATGCCGACCAGATAGCCTAAATTAATCTAGTCCCATTTGTGAGCATTTGGCCCATATCCCTCTAAATCCTTCCTATTCATGGACCCATTCAGATGCCTTTTAAATGTTGTAATTGTACCAGCCTCCACCACTTCGTCTGGCAGCTCATTCCATACACGCACAACCCTCTGTGTGAAAAAGTGTCCCTAAGTCCCTTTTAAATCTTTCCCTTCTCACTTTAAACCAATGCTAATTTTGGTCTCCCCAACCCTGGGAGAATGGACTTTTCGATGGCAGCTCCAAGAGCAGGTTGTCTTTATTACATGATGAATTAAAGCCATGGGAACAATGTTGGAGCCAGAGCCCCTAAAAACTAGACAGGTTTTTTTTTGAACAAGAAGATAAATTAATGGAGAAACTCAGCAGATCTGGCAGCACCTGTGGGAAGAAAGCAAAGTTAACATTTCGAGTGTCGTGACCCTTCTTCAGCTGATGAAGAATCACTAGACCTAAAACTCTTCTTTCTTCCCACAGATGCTGCCGGACCTGTTGAGTTTCTCCAGCAATTTTTGCTTCTGTTTCTGAACTCCAGCATCCACAGTTATTTGTTTTATTTCATTTAGAGCAAATTGGAGGTGCAATAACAAGAACAAAATTATCAATTGATCATTTGATTAAAGCAATGACCTCTTCCAAAATGTTTCACTTCCTTTTCAGACTTTTGCTGAGGAGCAGGAGCAAAGTTTGAAGAGAAGTGTGGAAAATTACAATAACCTGGTGTTGCAACTTCAGCAGAAACAGAACAGAGCCAAAGAACTGGAAAAACTAATAGAGAGGATGGAGAAGGTAAGAGCCTGAAGAAAATTCCCTCGGGAGACCTTAAGGCGCACAATAGGTTGGAGCATAAAATCCAACAACTTCAATATTGCTAACCCTGTCTGAAATTCTAGGGTGAACAACCTGATCAGGAGAAGAAACAATTTCAATGTGTTTGAGATTGGGGTCCATCCTAAGTGCCCTTCTGCTTCAATATTGTTTCACAGAGTGCTATTTCCTGTGTTGGGTCAGGACTCTGATGCTGGGGTGTGCAGTGCAGGGCCCAACCCAGCAATGTGTTGGAAGCAATTTTCCATTGATTGGTGAGAGAATGTACTTGCTGCCCAACAGGTGGAGTCACAAAGGTGGCCGTCCAGCACAGAAGGACGTATAGCAAGGCTTTATAAGGCAGCCTCTCAGCAACGTAAAAATAAAATCTGAAATTTAAAAAAAAATGCCCCTTCAGGGTGTCCAGCAACAGGAGGCAGCAGAGGCAAAGTCTGCTTGGAGGCAGTATTTTGGTATCCGTGCTGCTAATGCTGCAGGAGATCCCACAGGCCGACTGGGAAATTCCAGTCAACCTGTGATAATTAGCCTTAATTGGACTTTAACTTACTTCAATTGACTGCCAATGACTTTGAAGGCAGACAGTATTCCTGACCTTGATCCAGCCTCTGGGGAATTGTTCCAGTGGGGAATGGTGCCGACAAGTCAACACACTGGGTCCTCATGGGGGATATTATGCTCTTATTTCCAATCACTGCACCATATCTGGACAGAATCACTGCCTGTAATGTTCCTAGAGAGGTTCTGCTCATTATCATCCGTACACACTCCTTTCCATCCATTCTGAGGGATGAAGTTGCTCCATTTTTTTATCTGATTATGAAAGATCAGGTTTTCACGCTGAAAAAATGCCAAGAAACCCACACTGATTTTTTATGAGCAGAGGTGTCTGTGTCTCCCTTCAATCAGGCAGTCTGGGGGGCAGCAGTGTGCCTTCATCCGAAATAAGGGCCTAGGGTAGGGTGCGGGATGGAGCGTTTGGCATAATGCCTGCCCAGCAAGAGCCACTGGCCAATTAGAGGTGCACTTCTTTCGTCTTCAGTAACGCCGCTAAGACTGCGGCTGCTGCTAGAGTATAACCGAGATCAGGGCGAGCAAGATGTCAGGTAAGGATCTTTTTTTTTGGATGGGTTTCGGGTCACAAGGAGAAAGATGTCATAAGCAAGGACCAGGGTTGGCTCTCAGTGGCCATGATTCTGCCCTAATTCCAGTCCCTTAATCAAGCACAAACTAGTGCTGTTTGAGTGACCCCCTCATCAACTTATAATCTGATAACTACCCTACTCTTTGGGTCCCACCTGGAGCTGAGATTTCTGAAGTCTTGTTTCCTCTGGCAATGCACTAGTTAGTATATTCACACATAATTCCTTTCCATTCTATTTTAACACAACCTGTTTCATGAATTAACATCAGTATCAAAACAGCACACAAGGGAAGCTTAAAGGAATGCATTAACTAAATTTCTATGAGAGGAAAATGAAGTTTCGCACAGATCCTAAATAAAGGCCCAAACAAAAAGACAAGTTGGATGAACAGTGTTTTATCACTTTTAATTTTTTTAGATCCATATGAAAATTTAATGCTAACTCTCTTAAGTTTTAAACATTTTGTGTTCTGAGAGGATTCCTGAAATTATACTTCAAATATTTGTTTAGGAGAAGAAAGAGCTAATGGAAAAGAAACAGTCATTGGAAAAAAAGATGCATTGGAAGAGGTCTACGTCTATGGATGTTCCAGATGGCTCATCGAGGTGGGATGTTTTACGACAATAACAAAGTGTCATTAGTGTTTGAACTTGACATCCATTGTCTAATACTTACCATTTCTTGTCTACTGGGGGTAAACTTTTACCTTCAGCAATGGGGATTGGTAAGCTCATTTGGCTGAGGATCTAGTTTGTGATGCAGGTCAATGCCAGCATAACCGGTTTCATTCCCATACTAACTGAGGTTACTACCAATGACTCTCCTTCTCAGCCACTCCCGTTGCCTGAGTTGTAAAGACCCTCGTCTCTCTCATGATAAAGCAGACCTAGGATCTGGTAGGACTCTGGCAATATTACTTTATCTTCAAATCAGTCAAACAGACAATTATTTACAGTATGTATTAAGCGACTGAATGAGGATAGTGAATGTACTATAGCCAAGTTTATAAATGATACAAAAATAGGTGGGAAGGCTAGTAGTGACACAAAGAGTCTGCAGAGAGACAATAGACAGGTTAAGTGAGTGGGCAGAATCTTGGCAGATAGACTATAATGAGGGCATATGTGAGGTTATGCAGTTTGGCAGGAAAATAGAGGAGCTGAATGTTATTTAAATGGAGAAAGACTGCAGAATGTGACAGAACAGAGGGATTTGAGAGTTCTCATCCTCATATCTCAAAAAGCTAGGATTCAAATTCAGTGGGTAATAGGGAAGGCAAATGGAATTTTGGCCTTTATTTCAAAGGAAATGGAGTATAAAAGTAGGGAGGTTTTGCTATAACTATACACAGCATTAATCAGAAGCTGGAATACTGTGGACAGTTTTGGGCCCCCAATCCATGGAAAGATATACTGGCATTGGAGGTTGTCCAGAGACGGTTCATTCAGCTCAAACCAGGTATGGAGGGACTGTTTTATGAGAAAAGGCTAAGTAGATTGGACAAATATTCATTGGAATGTAGAAGAATGAAAGGCAACCTTACTGAAAAATGTATGATTCTTGGCAGGCCTGACAGGGTTATTTCCCCTCTGGATAATTCTAGGACCCAAGGGCATAATAAGGGAATAAGGGGTTACACATTTACAGCAGAGATAAGGAGGAATTTCTTCACTTAGCGGGTAATCAATCAGTAGAATTAGAGCCATAGAGTCTTACAGCACAGAAAGAGACCCTTTGGTCCAACTTGTCTATGCCAACCAGGTTTTCCAAACTGAACTTGTCCCATTTGCCTGCATTAAGCCCATAATCCTTCTGAACTTTTCCTTTCCGTATACCTGTCCAAATATCTTTTAAATGTTGGAATTGCTCCACAAATTCCTCTGACAGCTTGATCCATACATGCATCACCCTCTGTGTGAAAAAATTGCCCCTCAGGTCCCTTTAAAATCTTTCCTCTTTCACCTTAAACCCATGTCCTCTAGTTTTGGACACACCCTACCCTGGGTAAAAGACCTTGACTATTCACCTTATCAATGTCCCTCATGACTTTATAAACCTCTATGAGGTCACCCCTCAGCCTCTTATGCTCTAGCCTATCCAGCTTCTCCTTATAACTCGAACCTTCAAGTTTTGGTAACTTCTTTGCAATTCTTTTTTGCATCCTTACCAGTTTGATAACATCCTTCTGATAACAAGGTGATCAGAATTGTATGCAATATTCCAAATGTAACCTTACGAATGTCTTGTGTACCCATAATACGATGTCCCAACTCCTGCACTCAATGCTCTGACCGATGAAAGCAAGCATGCCTAATGGTTTTCTTCACCAACCTGTCTACCTGGGCGCCACTTTCAAGGAACTATGTACCTGCACCCCTCAATCTCTCTGTTTGACAACACTCCCCAGCGCTCTAACATGAACTGTGCAAGTCCTGGTTTGTCTTGTCAAAATGCAACATATCGCATCTATCTACATTAAGCTCCATCTACCATTCCTCGGTCCACTGGCCCAGTTCATCAAATTGCATTGTACTCTTAACTAACCTTCTTTACTGTTAATAGTGAACCTAGCATCGATCCTTGCAGCGCACCACTGGTCACAGGCTTCCAGTCTGAACAGCAGCCCTCTACCAAAACATCTGTCTTCTACCGTCAAGCCAAATTTTGTACCCAATTAGCCATCTCTCTCTGGATCCCATGTGATTTAACCTTACCAACCACTATACAATGCAGAGCCTTGTTGAAGACCTTGTTAAACTCC
Organism: Rhincodon typus; assembly: GCF_021869965.1. NCBI lineage: Eukaryota > Metazoa > Chordata > Chondrichthyes > Orectolobiformes > Rhincodontidae > Rhincodon > Rhincodon typus. Next base: position 33,221,511 of record NC_063332.1, on the reverse strand, counting down.
ATGAAGACAATGTCTACTGCTCTGCCTTCATCTATCTTCTTGGTCACCTCTTCAAAAAACTCAATCAAGTTTGTGAGACACGATTGCCAATGTACAATGCCATACTGACTATCTAGCACAGTCCTGGCCTTTCCAAATGCATGTAAATCCTATCTCTCAGAATCCTCTCCAACAACTTACCCATCACTGATGTCAGGCTCACCGGTCTGTAGTTCCTTGGCTTTTCCTTGCAGCATCAATGGCACAACATTAGCCACCCTCCTGTCTTCCAGCACCTCACCCATGGCTGTAGATGATAAAAATGTCTCTGCTAGGGGCTCAGCAATTTCTTCCCTAGATTCCCACAATGCCCTGGGATACACTTGATCAGGTGCTGGAGATTTATCTACTTTTATCCATTTTAAGATCTCCAGCACCTTTTTTTGTAATGTGGACTCTTTTCAAGACATCACAATTTATTTCCCTGAGTTCCCTAGCTTCCACGTCTTTCTTCACTGTAAAATCCTGATGTGAAATATTAGTTTAAGATCTCATCCATCTCTTTGGTTCCACACATAAATGGCCTCATTGATCTTTAAAGGGCCTTCTTCTCTTCCTAGTTACTCTTTTGCCCTTAATATATTTATAGAATCTCTTTTCCTTAACCCTTATGTGCCAAAGCTATCTTGTCCTCGTTTTGCCCTCCCGATTTCCCTCTTAAGTGTGTTCTTAAATGCCCATACTCCTCAATGGATTCACTTGATCCCACCTGCCTCTACCTGACATATGCCCCCTTCTTTTTCTTGACCAGAGCCTCAATATTTCTAGTCATCCAGTATTCCCGACTCTTGCCAGCCTTGTCCTTCACACTGACAGGAACATGCTGTCCCTGAACTCTCATTACCTTGCTTTTGAAAGCCTCCCAGTTGCCAGATATTCCTTTACCCATGAACAGCCTCTTTTACCACAGAGGGGTATTGAGTCTAAGTTGTTAAGTATGTTCAAGACTGAGGTAGATTTTTAATCAGTAAGGGAATAAGGGGTTACAGTGAAAATCCAGAAATATGGAGTTGAGGCTTATCAGATCAGCCATGATCTCATTGAATGGCAGAGCAGACTTGACAGACTGAACAGCCTAGTTCTGCTTCTACGTCTTATGGTCTAATGAACTTATTGTCCTTTGTAGATCCTGCCCATTTTTCATTTCAATTGAAATCAAGTTGGTTCTATATTAACTGCCTGAGCAGCTCCAGCAGGTTACTATACAATCTGTGGAAGTGAAAATCATCGACTTTGTCTTTTTGATTTTCTCACTTGTGCTTTCTCAGTATGAATAATTTTCAGAACATCTGTGAAGTGCTTTAATGTATGTCTTATAATTGTCTCGGCCAGCCATACCTTCTGTACATCGTTTTCTTATGATTTGCTTCTAACTTTGGGGGTCAGACAGCTCAGGTGGCTAGACCATTAGAGTGTAATACAGAATGATGCCTATGGCAATGGTAGGAATTGCCTCCTTGTCTTTCCCCATACTTGCAGAGTGATGTCCATCAAGCTACATATAACCTATTGATTCAGTGGAACATGCTGGGACAGTTCACGTGGTTCCAGAAGTAACGAAATACAAAAATGCACATCACTCTCATTTTTTGGGGAAAAAAAACAATTAAATTCAATATAATCAGTGCTTTTTTTTAACTTTGCAAAAATACAAATTTTTATTATTTATCGTTGAGTGTGTTTAACTATGCTAAAGACACTGCAAGATTGTAAATTGTAATTATGGTAGCCCAGATCTTTCTATTCCCAGTCCATAATGTGGAATCCAGAGATTAGGCTTTCTGATGTTGCATTGTAAGTGGAGACTCTTCCCTGCTAATTGTGCACAATACAAATTAGGCATTCAGCCAAATTTCTGAAATCTGTTTACAAGGATTAAAACAGTTTCCAGCAGTAGAGAAGTATAAAATATCCCTTAGAGGTTTACCTCAGTTGAGGTAAGACTAACTGGGCTGTAATGTTCTGTTTTCTCACCCTGCTTTTCTTTAAATACAGTGTAACATTTGCCAGACATCATTTCTTTGGCACAATTCCTAGTTCTAAAGAACATTAGCAAATGACAATTTGTGTCTCCTTTATCGTTTCTGCTGCTTCTTCCTTTGTTCTGAGATGAAAGAAATTTATTTTTAATACAGTTAAGTCACTGATGCCTACACCTCACCACCATCACACCACACTCTAATTAATGTTTCTCAATTCCCAGCTATTAATACTTTGCATATTTGCATATAAACATTGCATGAATGCCAGTCTTGATGCCTTTTTTAAAACTCTCCCTTAAAATGTTCTGCAAAATCCTTTCCTCATTCGACCTAAAACAATATCCATAATCATAACAATTTAACTGGTCTCCCAATCTTCTAAAATGTTTTAAAGCATAAGAATTAATGTTTCGCTCCTCAATATCAGGGAGGCAGTATGTTGTCTGGACCTTAATTGATATCCCCAAGATATCTGTCCATAGAACATAACAGATAGCAGCAGGAATACACCATTCAGCTCATTCAACCTGTTTCATCATTCAATAAAATCATCTGATCTCCATATCCCTTGATTACATTAAGTGCGCAGAAATCTGTTCATCTCAAATTTGAAAATAATGACCTACAGCCTTCTGTGATAGAGAATTTCAAAGGTATTCAAACCTTTAATTGAAGAAATTTCTCCTTTTTCAACTCCTAAATATAATTGACCCCTTATACTGAAGCAATGAGCCAAGGTTCTGGCCTCTCTAGCTAATAAAACATTCAGTCAGCAACTATCTGTAAAGCCCAATTAGAATTTTATTCCTTTCAAAAAAATTGCTTTCTCATTCTATGAGAGTACAGTAGATATTCACAGTGCAGAAGGAAGACATTCAGCCCATCAAATCCACCAGTCAACAAAGATCTGTCTACATTAATCTCATTTTCCAGCTTTTGGCCCCTTGCACTGGAAGCTATGTTAAAACAAATCAATGTAAAAATACTGCTAAATGTTTGTGATAGTTTCTGACTCAGCCAGGTAGTGAATTCTAAACTTCCACCACACTTTGGGGGTGAAGAAATTCTCCTCACCTGTCGTCTTAGCCTTCTACCTCTTATCTTCAATCCGTGTTCCCCTGGTTACTGACTCGTCTATGAATGGAAAAATTGCCTTCCTATTCATCCTATCAATACCCCTCATTATCTTACATACCACTATCAGCCAAAAATCCAACAATCCTATGCAATCTTTCTTCACAGCTCAGACTCTCCAGCCCATGCAGCATTCTGGTAAAACTCCTCTAGTTGAGCCTCCCTGAGTGCATTATCTCTCACTCTTCCAGGTTGAATTCCAATTGCCTCAGAGATAGTAGGAACTGCAGATACTGGAGAATCTGAGACAACAAGGTGCAGAGCTGGATGAACACAGCAGGCCAAGCAGC
>NC_063332.1:33175913-33217666 GCF_021869965.1 Rhincodon typus | reverse complement strand
TTGGCCTGCTGTGTTCATCCAGCTCTGCACCTTGTTGTCTCTGAATTCCAATTGCCTCTGCTTTGCCCATCTGAGCAGGCCGCTGATATCCCCTACAGTTTATGGCTATTCTTTCTAATTAGCACCATATCACTTTTCATGTAATTTGTGAAATTCTTGAACATGCCCCCAACGTTTCAGTCCAAATCATTAACGTACACCACAAACAGCAAGGGCCCCAGCAACAAGCTCTGAGGGAACCCACTGGAATCAGACTACTAGTCAGAAAAACATTCCCCTATCAGAACCGTCTGCTTCCTGACTCAGCCAATTTTGGATCCACCATGTCATTTTACCTTGGATCTCATGTTAACGTTTAACTTGTTAAAGTTTGATAGACCTTGTCAATTTTCTGGTTACATCCACAAAATGTTAAATCAAATTTGTCAAGCATGACATTTCTATATAAAAGAAAGTGCTGATTATCCCTGATTCTTCTGTGTTATTTCCAAGGTCAAATATATTCTGTTCCACTCTGTTCTTTCCCACCCCAGTCCAACACTGGCACCTCCACATCATTGTATTTAGGCAGTAAAGAAAATTTTAATCCAAATAGTTGGGGGCAAGGGATCAAGTGAGGGGAAGATGTAATGGATTAAAGGGAGAGGACAAAGCAAGAAAACAAAATAACAAAAAGAGAATTGTTAATCTGAGTGGCAGGAAAGGGACAGAGCATTCAGTCTTAAGAGTGTATCAGCAGATAAGGCTAGCTGTTACAAACGTAATGAAAAGTCAGAATTTTAAGCACTTTATGTTTGAATACACAGTATTCACAACGAGGTTAATGAATTGATGATGCAACCGTAAGAAAATAGGTGTGATCCAATTGCCATTATGGAGATCAGGCTGCACAGTGATCATGACTGGGAACTGAAAGTTTGAGGATACTTGACATTTAGTGAGTTTAGACCAAAGGGAAAAGTAAACGAGCTTGCACTGTCAATATTTGATGTGTTCAGTGAATTAGTGAGACAGGATCTCACAACAGAGAATGAAAATGGAGAAACAATTTGGATAAAGCTAAGAAACAGCAGGGGGCAGTAAACATTGGGTGAAGTTGTTTGTGGGTCACCAAATGGTAGTGGTAAGAAAAGACAAAGTATAAATCAGGAGATTAGAGGTACATATAATGTGTGTATCATTGCAATCACGGGGATTTCTGTCAGTATGTGGACTGAATGAGCCTAACTAGCACTGATACTATTAAGGAAAGACACAGGAATATGTACAAGATGAGAGTCCGACCAAAGAATGGATTATTTTAGATATAGTATAATATGATGAGAGGTCCAATTAATAATTTTGCTGTAAAAGTGCCTCTAGGGAAAAGTGAGCATAATGTCGAATTTTACGTTAAATTTGGAAGTGATGTAGTTAATCTGAAACTACAGGCTTAGTTTGGCAGATAGTATGTTCTGTTCCCTTGACATGTTCAATGCTTCCTCCAGGAAGCTCTGATGAAGAGTCATCTAAACTCAGGGTGTTGGCTTGCTTTTTCTCCATGGATGCTGCCTGGCCCACTGTAATTTCCAGCTTCTTTTTTCAGTACAAATACCAGCATCTGCAGTAATTTGCTCCTACATTGTGCCAAATCTTTACTGGGTATGTCCTGCCTACAGCACTGGTGGTATCTGGTTTTTGTCTGCTACATATGATCCTATGGATAGCAAACTGTCAGGCTGTTTTTTGATCCCTCTATGGGAAAGCTTTTTCAATTTTTTGTAGAAGCCCAACTGTTAATGAGGAGGTCTTTGCAAGGTTTTCAGTATCTTAAGTCAATGCCAGATATTTGTCCTGTTTTATTCCTTATTGACCTTTCTGTCGCAATTTGCTGCAACTAAATGGCTTGCTAGGTAATTTCAGAGGCCATTTAAAAATCAGTTGCATTGCTGTATGACTGAGGTCATGTGTAGATGAGCAGGGAAAGGCAATGGATATCCTTCTGGAAAGCCCATTAGTAAACCAGATAGGCTTTTACTGCAATGCATTATGCTTTCATGCCACTATTACTGAGAATATTTTTCAGTTCCTGGTTTTTAATAATGAGTTGGATTTAAATTTCAACAGCTACCATGATAGGAATTGAACCCATTACTGGTCTGCCTCACAAATTCTTGCTGATTAGTCATGTGTTTAAATTTATATTTCCAAGGAAGAGCCTAATCTAGTAATACTATCTCTACTATTGCATAAATCAAGAGCTAACTCTTGATTTTTTTTCAAAGCATGAGCCAGTACAATTGTTTATAAACCTCATTAAAGACTGATATAATTTCTTAACAAGTTAGAGTTCTTTTACAAAATTTGTATTACTTCAGCTGCAAATCTTTGTTAAAATTATACTTTTTAAAATCTCATGTTATCCCCCACATTAAAGAATGATCTGCCCTTCCACAACAATTGAATGATGTTGCAGATGGAGGCTAGTCTACATGTTATCTCTTTCGTGTAGATATTTAATGAGTCACACTTGCCTTTTTCCCATTAGCCTTGTAATTTTTTTCCCTTCATGTATTTATCCAATTCCATTTTTGAAGGTTATTGTATCTGCATTCACTATCCTTTCAGGAAATTAATGGAAGATTATGCTAATACGGTTAGGAAAAAGATGGAAGCAGTCTTATGTTGGACGTGAATATTGACATAAAGCAGTTGGGCTAAATTAACTTGTTTCTTTGCTATGAATTCAACTTGACACCTTAAAACATATATTTACTTTCCACATGTGTGACATGCTGACTGAATGTCATCAATTTGGATAGACGTTCCTAAAAATTGTGAAAATTCAAGTTTCTAAGTGGATGTGAGTCATCACAAATCACTCCTCCAATATATCCTGGGACCAGGTACTCTGGGTTTAGCTTACTTGGTGGATTGAAATTTAAGAGGATAGCTGTCTCCTGATTTTGTTGCTGTAATTCAGGAATTGAAGATGCTATACCAATTTAACGCTATTCGGTCTAATTTTGTGGACCAACCTCCTTTATCCAAAGAGCACATGAAGAATTTTGGCTTTTTTAAGATTTTCCAAGCTGCTGCCTGAGACATTTAAAAGGCATCTGGATAGTATATGAATAGGAAGGCTTTAGAGGGATATGGGCCAAATGCTGGCAAATGAGACTAGATTAATGTAGAATATCTGGTCAGCATGGATCAGTTGGACTGAAGGGTGTATTTCCGTGCCGCACAATTCTATAACTCTAAAACTCTAACTGCCCACCAGTGAAGTTAGACTGACTGGCCTGTAATTTGCCTGTCTCTCATTTTTCTAAAAATAGACAGCATTAGCAATCCTTCAGTCCTCTAGCACCTCACCTGTGGCCAGACAGGACTTGAAAATTACAACAAGGGATCCTGATAACTCCCTCCTTGCTTCCTTTAGAAGACTGGAATACCTCTCATCTGGGTGTACAGTGCTATCCAATTTTAACGCCATTGAATCTGCTAGTACTTCCTCTTTCTCTCTCTCTCACTCGCTCTCTCCCCACCCCGCCATGTTAATTTCTTGTAATATTTCAAGGTCCTCCAGCCTGTTGTCTATATCTGCATCATCCTTTTCCATTCATGGAGGACTGTGCTCATATCTTCAGGTCTATACAGAGATTGCCTCTATGGTCCCTCCCTGGACACAGAAAATAATCTGTGTTTTTGCAGTAATCCCAATAAATAACACAGATAACTTCTAGCAAGAAATATGAATTTGCAGCAAATGTCTTAAAGGAAGTGCACAACAAGATTTCAAGTTCTAAGACTTTTCCCAAAACACAGACCTCAAAGCAATATTGCCTAATCATTACTTAGTCAGCAAATAACACTCTAAACTACAGAAAAAAATCCTTATATAAATAATAAAGCCACACTCCATACATACTTTACAGCACAGTTTCAACAGAATTTGTAGTCTTTTCAGCAAAGAATCTGAAGTCAGTTCCAGCTTCCACAGGTTTGCTTGCCTCATTCTGTTGAGTCATGACATCCAGTGATTGTTGAAGGCCCTGTCCCTCAACCTTCTGAGAATTTCCAAACTGTAGTAAAACCCTCTCTTGCAGTTTCTTCCCTGAACTTCACCAAGGTGGGTTTTCCAGTCTATATAAATTGCTACAGGTTCCCACTCTTCAACCAATGGACAAACGGTTCTCAGCATTTGATCCAGTAGCTAATAGAGAAAACAGTCTTTTCTCTCTGCAGAACACAATGACTGCTGTTCTGATCCACTCTCTTACTGTTCCTGTTCGATGTCTTTGTCTCTGAGTGGAATCTTGTGACCACTCCCTCCCCTCAATTTGTTGAATTTGGTGGTAGAAAACCATTCAATCAGATGAGTGGGTCAAGGGGTGGACACACCATGTTTACATTCTGACTCTAATGTCATTGGGGGGAAGGCAATGGATGGGCTTCCCATCCTGCTGACGATTGAATAATTGATGTTAAGGACACATGTTAATCATTTTGCTAAAAATAGCATTTATCACTGTCACATTGTCTTCACTTGTTTTTCTCAGTAACTCCATTGGTGAAAGGACATGCAATGGAAGAAAGCTTTTACAATGTTTTCATTAATCAAATAAACCAAAAAGTATTTGTTAACAGGTTTCAGGATCTTCAGCTGGAGGTTTCCACAACACACGAAAAGATATTTCATCTAGACAGTGTTGTCACCCAACAACATCGAAACCTATACAGTGTAATAAATACGGTAAGAAGCAGAATATAACACTTATGTAAGACATTAATGTATATTCCATAATGTAGGAAAATATTCATCACTTCAATAACAATCAAACTACTTCTGCTATCTAGCTGTCTGGGTGTTTTTTGTGGGTAAATATGTCAGCCAATGGAGTATTGTGTCATACAGAGTTAAGTGCCAGGTTCATTCCATGGTCTGTGTTGAGTTCTCTGGCCTCAGTTTGGATGACAGTTGAGACATGACCACACAATCCACCAACACTCAGTGTCTAAGCTTAGTACAGAAGAAGTTGGAACAAGAGAAAAGGAAATGTAGCTGTTGACAACCATTCATGGAATCCAGAAAGAGTTAGCAACAACTTGGAGGAAGGAGACTAAGAAAGATGATAAACTAGGGTAAAATATCTTATTATTGTTCATAACAAATTATTGTTTTGCACAATCCTATTTCTGATGGTAATGCTACTCTAAGAGTGCTCATGTACTAGAGTAAATGAAAATAGCATGGTTGCACTTCTCATGAGGAAGTCTATGAGCCACTTATCCAATTGGATGGCAAAACCAGAAAATTGGATTAAATTATTTGTAGTCTAGATACTGTAGCTCATATCTAAATATCAAATTCGAAAACTACATTAATCTCAGTCTGGGGTCCACAACTAAACATTAACTCAACACTGAGGCTCATTCTTTCAAGCATTTTTCTGTTTTGGCTCCAGATATCAACATTCTTTATCTACATTTAGAATGTTTTAGATACTCATGGATGAATGAATAGTCAGAAAGATGCACACATACATATTTGTTTGGTAAGGGTATGAAGGAAAAGGAGATGAATACAGTTGAGGTTAAAACCAACCATGGCCTAATTGAATGGTGGATTGAATGGCTTACACTCATCTCCCAATGCTACTGTGTTAAAAGCGGCTGTTTGTTATCCCACAGGATATGATGTATTACAATTTTTTAAATTTCATGCACGTGTAAGAGCTGTGAACTATAAGGGACTTCCTCATCCGTGAAGGAGAAATCTGCAACACCTTCTGCTGCATTTTATGTAATACATTTTTTTATTCTCTTCGCAGATTGAAAATTTGAAAATGAAGTTGACAAAACAGGATCAAATTATACTCTCTCTGAGGGAACAAGTGGGCATACTTGAAGCAGAGGTGTTTATTTGTAAATTATAAGCACATAGAGTGAAAATGTTGATTGAAATGATTATTAATTGTTTCGTGCAACTATCAGGACAGTAGAATATGAATTGACTGAGTTAATTTTCATCTCACAATTCTTATGTTCCTAAGTAAAGCCAGCACTGTCAGGTTTATATTGCGTGAGATAGAACTCAAATGAACAAAAAGTATAGCAGTTAGCACTGTGTAACAGCAATGTGAAGCATTTCAAATGTTGCTTAACAGAGTGCAAAAAATATATATTCCACTGAAAAGAAAGAAAAAAAAGTTAAATACTCGTGGTGCCAGAGATAAATAAATACATAAAAGAACAAGGACACTACATTAAGTACACAGACAGCAGAGTGCATTAAACACTCATGCCTAACCCCACATCAAAAACCTAGCCTCATAGTTACTCGTCTATATTAAACCCCAGGCCAGTGGTAGTGTGAGATTCAGTGATGGTAATGCCATTGGACAATTTGATTCTGAATTACTGGAGATAGACATGGCCTGGCACCTACGTGGCATGAATGTTACTTCCCACTTAACAGCCCCAGGGTAATGTCCAGGTCTTGCAGCGTTTGGACATGGACTGCTTCAGTATCTGAGGAGTCATGGATCGTGCTGAGCACTGTGCAATAATCAGTGCACACGCACACTTCCATGTTATGATGGAGGGAAGGTCATTTTTGAATGACAAAAGATGGTTGTGTCTATAGCACTAGGTACTTTTTAATTAAGAGCAGGAATGGGCCATTTTGCCCTTTGGGCCTGCTCCACCATTTCATAAGATCAGATAAATCTGGTTTCCTGTTCGTGGTCCATTACCCTTGACTCCCTTGTATTTCAAAAACCACCCCGAGGAATTCCTGCAGTGATGTTGTGGGGTTCAGTTGATTAACCTCCAACAACTACAAGCAATTTCTTTGTGCTATGACTGAAACCAGTGGAGAGTTTTCCCTGAGACTTCAGTTTTGTAACGCTCCTTGATGCCATACTTGACCATACTGTCCCTCTACCCCTGGATTTCAACTGTTTTGTCTGTATTTCGACCAAGGCTGTAATACAGTCAGGAGCTGAATGGCTCTGACAGATCCAAAACTGAGCATCAGTGAGCAGATTATTGCTGATCAAGTGACAATTATTAGCACTGTCAATGACTCCTCCCACACTTTGCTGATGATCAATGGGGTGGCACGGTGGCTCAGTGGTTAGCACTGCTGTCTCACAGCACCAGGGACCTGCATTCAATTCCACCCTCAGGTGACTGTCTATGTGGAGTTTGCACATTTTCCCCATGTTTGCGTGGGTATCCTCTGGGTGCCTGAATGGCCTGTTTCCACACTGTAGGGATTCTATGATTCTATGATTCCAAAGATGTGCAGGTTAAGTGGATTGGCTGTGCAAAATTGCCCTGTAGTTTCCAGGGATATGCAGGCATGGTGGGTTAGCCATGGGAAATGCAGGTTATGGGGATAGCATGGGTGGATGCTCTTTGGGGAGGATGAAAGCAGATGCAATGGGCTGAATGGCCTTTTTTGGTACTGTAGGGATTCTACGATTCTAAACAGTTGACTGGTGGAGCAGTAGTTTGCCAGATTGGATTTGTCCTGATTTGTGGACAGGGTATACTTGGACAAATTTCCAATAATTAGATAAATGTCCTTGTTTTAAATGTATTGGAACAGCTTGGCTAGGGGAGTGGCTAGTTCTTGCAGTACCAGTTTTCAACACAATGTCCAGAATATAGTTAAGGTCCATAGCCTTTTCAACCATTTCTTGATATTGCATGGAGTGAATCGAATTAGGTGAAGACCAGGACTTGTGATGCTAGACAACTCTGGAGGAGGCCAAGATGGATCATCCTCTCAGAACTTCTGTCTGAATGAGGATGCAAACGCTTCAGTCTTGTGTTTTGCACTGAAGTGCTTGTCATCCATCATTGAAGATGGTGATATTTGTGGAACCTCCTCCTTCAGGGGGATGTTTAATTATCTGTCAACATGTCCGGGTGTAACAAGATTGAAGATTGGCTGTGAGATTGTTTAGTCCTATCTATTGCATGGACAGCTTCTGCTGTTTGGCATGCAAGTCATCCTGTGTCATGTCTTCACCAGATTGTGCTAATATCTCAGCCAGTGACTATTAAAAAAATACAAAATTCCACCCTGTAGCTGCCTTCAGTCAGCTCTGATTCTGCCAGTGGAATTTCCAAAGAATGACTTGTGCACTGATAAGGGAAGGTTTAAAATTATTGAAATTCTTCAAAGAGACAGAGTACTTTTGAATATAGCTCCAGGACATCTTTGGAAGAGGTCAAGTACCATTTAGGAGATGTCAGGCATCATTAAGCATTATTAAAAGTAGATTTGAATGTGTTTAAAAATTGGATAAAATCACTGGAACTGTCAATTTCATCTGAGTATTCAAGAAAGCTGTGAAGGGAACTCTCCAGTTAGCGAGGTATTCAAATCTTTCATATATGGCCTTTCATATATTTCAGTAAAAAGCAGGAGAATGGCACTAGATAACAGAGTAGGTGCAGTCATGATGGCTTCCTTCTATACCATAATAATAACTTTATAATTCTGTGAAATGGATAGCATTTTCAACGTGTTTGACATTATGAATGCATAGCTGTTTAAGTCAATAACCTTTGTTTCTCAGTCTTGTGCCAACTTCTGCTGCCCATGCAGGTAGCTGTCATAGAGGCATAGAGGTATACAGCAAGGAAGTAGGCCTTTAGCCTTCTAAACCTTTCCTCTCCATGTACGTGTCCAAATGTTTTTTAAATGTTGTAATTGTACCTGCCTCTACCACTTCCTCTGACAGCTCGTTCCATATACGATCACTCACTGTGCGACAAAGTTGCCCCTCAGGTCTCTTTTAAATCTTTCCCCTCTCATCTTAAATCTATGCCCGCTAGTTTTGGACTCCCGTACCCTTGGGAAAAGACCTTTGCTATTCACTTTAACTATGTCCCTTGTGATTTTATAAACCTCTATAAGGTACTCCTCAGCCTGCTATGCGCCAGAGAAAAAAAAATCCCGGCCTATCCAACCTCTCCTTATAACTTAAAACTTCCAATCTCAGTAACATCCTTGTAAATCTTTTTTGCACTGTTTCAAGTTTAATAGCATCCTTCTTATTGCAGGGCAACCAGAAATCTACACAGTACTCCAATTGTGGGCTTACCAGTGTCTTGTACCACTGTAACTTGACATCCCAACTTCTGTTCTCAATGCTCAGACCGAGCCAAACGCGTGTCATGCTAGTATTCTTTGAGGAAGTAACAAGCAGGGCAGATAAGGGGAAGGAGTGAATTTTCAGAAGGTGTTTGATAACATGCCACATATTAAGCTATTTTGTAAGAGCCCATGGTGTTAGTGGGAGTATATTAGCTAGAAAAACCCAGCAGGTCCTTGCCCTGGTAATTTATTTCATTTTCTATTACTTTTTGGCTTAAAACTTTCACCTGACTTTTTTATTTGATGGTTTCTAATTTTTAACATAAATTTCAACCTTTCATCATGAACAATTTTCAACATTGATGTCAATTTCCTTTAAAATTTTGAAACCTTATTTGAAGTTATTTTGAAGTCTCATCTTTTCAAATGACAAGAATTCAAGCTCAACTTGGCTAAACCTTTCTCATAGCTAAAGGTTTGGAGCAGGGATGGGTTTGGGTTGAATGACGATCTGAAGTGCTGCACAGCATATTCAGTTTGGCTTAGTACTCTGCAAAAGGAAATCACAACTTTACTTACAACATGTTCATTCTGATGAAATGTAAGAAAAGAAATTCATCGGCATTGAGACAATTTTAATCTAGTACTAGAAGATAGAAATACAAGCAAATGACTTACTTTATTGTTAAACAGAACAAAGAACTGAAATATAAAGCTGAAGTTTACTCTGACAAGCAAAACACGAATGCCTCACCAGTATCCTGTGCCAGGTAAAATTCTTGAGGTTTTTTGCATCGTAATGTGCATTAAGGAGCTTTGAAAGTGGACACTTAAAGCACAATATGTTGAAATAATGGCTATTTCTTAATTTTGTGCCTATTTTAATAAAAATAAATTGCTACTGTACAATGATAGAGAATTCATTGCCTGGATGGGTGCAGCTCCAACAATAGTCAAGAAGCTTGACACCATCCAGGACATAGTAGCCCACTTGATTAACACCACATCCACAATCATCCACTCCCTCCATGACTGATGCTTAGTAACAGCAGTGTGTACTATCTACAAGATGCACTGCACAAATTCACCAAAGATCCTCAAGACAGCTCCTTCCAAACCCATGACCACTTCCATCTAGAAGGACAAGGGCAGCAAATACAAGGGAACACCACCAACTGCAAGTTCCCTCCAGGCCACTCACCATCCTGACTTGGAAATATTTTGCCATTCCTTCACTGTCACTGGGTCAAAATCATCGAATTCCCCCCCAGTGGCATTGTGGGTCAACCCACAGCAGGTGAACTACAGCGGTTCAAGAAGGCAGCTCACCACCACTTTCTCAAGGGCAACTAGGGACAGGCAACAAATGTTGGCCAGCCACCGACACCTACATCCTGCAAATGAATAAGAAAAAGTAGGCATATTCAGCAAAAGAATTGAAAGTGAACTTAGGCTTCAAAACAGCCACATCACAAACACAAGAAAATAAACGGAAAATGTTGAATGCAAACATGATTACAAGAATATATAATTCATACTGGATTTAAAAAATCAGGAAAAATCCCATGTAAGTTTAACTAAAGCAAAAGCCAAGCACAAACCAAGGGCATTAATTAATCACATCGTATTAAGGGTAATGAAAAGGGGCTTTTATCGAAAGGCTCACTTTTGGCTTTTTCTATTGAACAAGAAATGCAGATAATCATATCAGTAAATGTAATATGTTACAAGATAAGTCATGGTTAATGAAGAATGTCAGTCATTTTGGTCTTTTCTGTTTGTCTACTTTGGTCCTCTCATTTGGCCCTTTGACCCCATACTCCACAGTTATGAATCGACTCGAAACAAAACCCCGTACCAAATGTTAATGAAGTGGAAAAAGGAAAGTGCCTGACCATGGATCACCTGGTTCTGTACAGCAGAGTGTTTACCACAGAAGAGCTGTTAAAGAAGAGAGCTTGATATCTCTGCACACGGAACTTGCCTTCCAGCTGCCCTGGGACCAAACAAGCACCACAGGATGAAGATAAAAATCAAATTTGTCTAAAACTGGACGTGACCAAAAAAAAAGGTTTCAGATCTCCTGAGTCTGTGGTCTTTCAGATACATTTCGTGTTAAGAAATAAAATGCTGTAGATGAAAAAAAAGGGAATGTTGTGGAAATGAAATGAAAATGTTCTATAAGGTACAGCTCAGAGGATTAAGGATGATACAACTTTTATTCAAGCATTGTCATGAAAACAAGCCTTTTCTGTACTGCATTGTTTGAAACCTCTTAGCACATCATTATATGATTTACTGCTTTCCAGAACACATTATTGTGCAGTGCCAGCAGCAGGTAGTTTTAAACAATGCTGTGTGCCCATTTTAATTTTTAATTCAGGGAACATGGGCAAAATTAAACATTTACAGGGTAATTTTCTTGTCCCAAATAAATCTTTTATTTAATTGTTTTTATTCTGAATGATCATTCTTGTAAATGGTGGATTTAGCATGCAATGTGTTTCTGTGTGACCATAGATTTTGATAATGACAAACACACACACACGCTCACATACACACACACACACACACACACATACACACTCACACACACACACATACACACACACACTCACACACACACACACACTCACACACACACACAAACCACACACACTCACACACACTCTCTCACACACATTCTCTCTCACACTCACACACACACACACATACACACACACACACACACACACACACACACACACACAGATACAAAGTTTGCAGCAGGATTCTGGCTCCGAGGTTAACAGAAGTGCTATCACTTCCCTGAATGAAATCAGCAAGCATGTCCCTTCCTTAACTGAGATCAATTAATGCAGAATTTCTCCCAATGTCAAACCAGGTATTTAACCAAAGATCTTCCAGTGCTTTGGTTTTGTTTTTATTTCAAAAGTACACTTTATTCATAAAAAATACATACATAGTCACAAAACAGTGCAGCTCTGTTCAGTAACATATGAATAAAACAAATAAACATTGGAGTTTGACTCTATCCAACAAACAACCCCAAGGCGTGCTTACTTACACAGGGTTATACTTGCATATACATTTCTAGTGCTTTGATATGTTCAGATGCAGCAGTGAATTTATCCACTGAACCACCAGGGGGCTCAGCACCTGTTCTGAGATTTCTTTTAAGAGATTTCATGTTTAACTTCTGTTGGCTATAATGTCTGTATGCTGCTTTACCTGAAGATTCAGAAACACACAAAGCACTTGAAAATTGATATCATGGAACCCCATTGTTCAATCCTTGCACCAATTAAAAACAACTGAGTTAATACAGATATGTAAAGATCAAATCACCATTGTCCAACCAAACTACTCTCTCATTAGAGAGGGAGATGACTGGTGGCAAGTTTAACCTGAGGGTCACTACAGCTCAGGCAAGGAAACTGCCATCCTTACCTTGTCTCGTCTACATGTGACTCTAGACCCACAGCAATGTGGTTGACTCATAACTGCTCTCTGGGCAATTAGGGATGGGCAATAAATACCTAGCCAGTGACTTGAGAAGGACAATCCTTTGTGGTAACCTCAGCTGGTGTGGGAATTGAACCCACACTGTTAATAGAATCCCTACAATATGAAAGTAGACCATTGAGCCCGTTGAGTCCACGTTGACCCCCTGAAGAGCAGCCCACCCAGACCCGCCCCTACACTATCCTTGTAACCCTACATTTCCCATGGCTAATCTACCAGGGGAGGCGATGGCCTAGTGGTATTATCGCTGGTCTGTTAATCCAGAGACCCAGATAACGTTCTGGGGACCTGTATTCAAATCCTACCATGGCAGATGGTGGAATTTGAATTCAATAAATATCTGGAATTAAGAATCTAATGATGACGGTGAATCCATTGTCAATTGTTGGGAAAAACCCACCTGGTTCACTAAGGTCCTTTAGGGAAGGAAACTGCCTTTCTTACTTTGTCTGGTCTACATGTGACTCCAGACCCACAGCAATGTGGTTGACTCTGAACTGCCCTCTGGGCAATTAGTGATGGGCAATAAATGCCTAGTCAGTGACACTCTCATCCCATGAATGAATAAAGAAAGATAAAACCTAACTTGCACATCCCTGGACACTACAGGCAATTTAGCATAGACAATCCACCTAACCCGCACATCTTTGGACTGTAGGAGAAAACTCACACAGACACAGAGAGAATGTACGAACTCCACACAGACAGTTGGTGGATGGTGGAATCAAGCCCAGGTCACTGGGGCCACGAGGCAGCAAAGCTAACCACGGAGCCATATGCTGCTGTTAGCAGCACACTGCATTGCAAACCAGCTGTCCAGCCAACTGAGCTAAACCCTTAGGACAGATGCATGTAGGTACGTTTGTAAAGTGTAACACTGAAAAGGAGCACTCTTGTGGCACAGTGGTAGTGCCCCTCCCTCTGGGGCAGAATGTCTGTGTTTAAGTCCCATCTGCTCCAGGTACGTGTCATTACATGTCTCTACAGGCTGATTGAAAACTTCTATCTTATTGAGGAGACCAAAACTGGGTGTAGACAAGGTGAATGGCAGGTATCTTTTCCCTAGAATGGGGGATTTCAAGACTCAGGGACATATTTTTAAGATCAGAGGAGAAAGATTAAAAAAAAAACATGAGGGGCAATTTATTTTACACAGAGAGTGTCTCATGTGTGGAATGAACTTCAAGAGGAAGTGATGGATATGGGTCCAGTTACAATGTTTAAAAGAGATTTGGATAATTACATGAATACAAAATGTTTGGAGGGATATAGGCCAAGTGCAGGCAGGTGGGATAGTTTAGTTTGGGATTATGTTCGGCATGGACTGGTTGGACCGAAGGGTCTGCTTCCATGCTGTATGACTCTATGAGTCTATGAACACCAGGTATGATATCACCAAGACCAAGATATAATTATTTTAGTTTGATGACCTTTCATCAGAAACCTATAAAGTGTAACACTGGATTTTGTGCAAGGGAGCTGACATATACAAGATCAGCAGATGGATAAACTTGCGTTGAAGATTGTTAGCTTTGAAGATGCTGATTACAGAGATGAAAGGAGAATGGCAGGTGAGAGTGCATTTTTGTTTTCAATTTGTCCTCTCCACACAAATATACAGTGAAAATCCAGCACTAAATCCTTATTTCTCATCATTTGTGGAACGTGGACATTGCTGACTGGCCAACATTTATTGCCCAGCCCTAGTTGCCCTTGAGAAGGTGACCTTGAGCAGATGAACCGCTGCAGTCCATTTGGTGTAAGTAGACCCACAATGCCATTAGGGATGGAATTCCAGGAGTTTAATCCAGCAACACCGAAGGAACAGCAATATATTTCCAAGTCAGGATGGTCAGTCGCTTAGAAGGGAACTTGCTGGTGGTGGGTGTTCCCATGTATCTGCTGCCCTTATCGTTCTAGATGAACGTGGTCGTGGGTTAGGAAGATGCTGATTGAAGATCTTTGGTGAATTTCTGCAGTTTATCTTGTACATAGGGTACATTGCCACTACTGAATGTTGGTGGTGGAAGAGTGGATGCTTGTGGATGTGGTGCCAATTAAGTAGGCTGCTTTGTCTTGGATGATGTCAAGCTTCTTGAGTGTTATTGGAGCTGCACTCATCCAGGCAAGTGGGGAATATCCCATTGCATTCCTAACTTGTGGACAGGCAGTGGGGAGTCAGGAGGTGAGTTACTCTCCACAGTATTCCTAGCCTCTGATCTACACATGTAGCCATTGTATTTATATGGGGAGTACAATGAGTTTCTGGTCAATGATAAGCCCCAGGATATTGGTAGTGGGGCATTCAGTGAAGGTAACACCACTGAATGTCAAGAGACAGCTGTTAATTCATGCTAATTGTACTTCATGTGTGAGTTGATGTGTATGTCTGATTGATAAGCACTATTTCTTTTGATTCCCTGCAACTGTCAAAATAAGCAGTATATCTGAATCTAATGTTATCATCTCCTCATAATTCAATATTTAGCAACGAAAATCTGAAATATTTCAAAGCAACAGGCACTATTTAATTACTTTTGCAACTCTTCCTACAAATATTAATGCCCAGACAAATAGAGACATATAGCATGAAAACAAACCTTTTGGTCCAACTTATCTGCACCAACCAGACATCCCAATCTGTAATAGACTACCTCAGAGAAGAAATTCCTCATCTCTGTCTTAAATTGGCTACCCCTTACTCAAATTATGCCCACTGTCCCAGACTCTCCAATAACAGGAAACAACCTATCCCCATCTACCCTGTTAAGCCACCTAAGAATCTTGAACATTTTGAGGTCGCCTCTTATTCTTCTAAATTTTAATGAGCACAGGTCCAACCTACTCAACTTCTCCTTCATACCTGGGATCAACCTAGTGAACATTCTTTGGATTGCATCCAGTGCCAGTATATCTTACCTTAACAGGTGATCAAAACTGTTCACAGTATTCTTGGTATGGTCTAAACAATCTCATATATAATTTTAGAAAGATTTCCCATTTTTATTCTTTGCTAACTTTGAAGTAAAGCCCACCATTCTATTTGTCTGCCCTTTCACACGCTTAATTTGTATGCTAGCTTTTTGTGATCTATGTACAAGGACTTCCAAATCTCGCTTTGCTGTAGCCCTCTGCAGTCTCTAAATAATATTTAGCTCCTTTATTCTTCCTACCAAAGTGTATAACCTCACATTTTTCCACTTTATATTCCATCTGCCAAGTTTTTTCCCACATGCATAACCTGTCTGTATCCCTTACGGATTGTTATCCTCATTACTTGCCTTACCCTCCCATTCTTTTGTCATCTGCAAACTCGACTGTAGTACATTCACTTCTGTCATCTAAACCACTATTATATATTGTAAATAACTATGACTGCAGCACTGACCCTGTGGCAAAACATTTGTTGAAGGTTGCCATTCTGAACATATCCCCCATATCCTAACTCTGTCTTCTATCAGTTAGGAAATCCTCCGTCCAGGCTGATATACTATATCCAACACAATAAGCTCTTTTCTTACTAAGTAGCCTAATGTGTGGTATCAATGTCATATACAAGATTCCCTGCAGAGACTTTGACAAACACTACATTGGACAAACAGGATGGAAATTAACAACAAAGGTACACGAACATCAATTGGCTACAAAAAGACACGACCAATACTCACTCATCTCTATCCACATGGATAAGGAGAACCACCAATTCATCTGGGACAACACCAAGATCCTGGGACAAGCCAAGCAGAGACAAGCACGGGAATTCCTAGAAGTCTGGTACTCCACGAAGAAAGCCATCAACAAACACATAGAGCTTGACCCCATATACACTCTGCTGTGAAGGAAAACCGGAAGTGAGGTAATCCAGCTCAATGGACACCAGAGTTTAAATAACAGGCGGGAAAACACAACGGTGCTTCATCGGAGGCTGCACTGATGATGTTACCCAGCAGCGTAATGAAATGTCTGCGGAACAACGAACCAGCTTGGCAAGTCAACCAACCACAGAATTCTAATAAATTTGTGGGGCATGATTTTCCCCTTGTGACGCCCTGCTGACTGTGTTATTAGTTATCAAAGTCATAGCCATTGAAATGTATAGCATGGTAACAGACCTCTCAGACCAACTTGTCCATGCCAACCAGATATCCTAAATTAATCTAGTCCCAATTGCCAGCATTTGGCCCATATCCCTCTAAACCCTTCCTATTCATATACCCATCCAGATGCCTTTTAATTGTTGTAATTGTATCAGCCTCCATCACTTCCTCTGGCAGTTCATTCCATACACGCACCATCCTCTGCATTAAAACATTGCCCCATCGGTCCCTTTTAAATCTTCCTCCTCTCACCTTAAACCTATGCCCTGTAGTTTTGGATTCTCCTACCCTGGGAAAAAGATCTTGGCCATTCACCCTATCAATGCCCCTCATGATTATATAAACTTCTATAAGGTCACCCCTCAGCTTCCGATGCTCCAGGGAACAAACCCCCAGTCTATTCAGCCTCTCCTTATAGCTCAAACCCTCCAAGCCTGGCAACACCCTTGTAAGTCAGTTCCGAATCCTTTCAAGTTTCACAACATCTCTCCTATATTTCTGAATGAATGCACTGCTATTAAATCTTTACGATAGATTCTAACATTTTCCCGATGACAGTTGTTAAGCTAACTGTTAAGGAGTTACCAGTTTTTGTCTGCTTCCCTTTTAAAATAAAGATGTTACACTGGTGGTTTTTCAATTCTGCGTCCAAATCTAACAGAAAAACGTTTTCCAGAAACTACAATTCATGAAAGGTTACCAAACAGAATCTGAACTGTGGTACTGAATTATTTGTTAAATATAGTGGTACAATTTCCAGGTTTTACCCTTGGGCAGGCTAAGATTGCAGCGTGGTTTTTTAAGACTATAAGACATAGAAGTAGATCATTTATCAAGTCTGCTGTGCCAATAGACAAGATCATGGCTGAAGTGATAATTCTCAACACCACTTTCCTAGACTTTTCCTCGTAAACCTTGTTTCCCTTACTGACTAAAAGTCTGTTTATTGCAGCTTTGAATATAATCCAGCTTCTACAGTCCTCTGTGATAAAGAACCCCATAGATTCACAACCTTCTGAGAGAAGAAATTCCTTCTCATCTCTGTCTTGAATGTGCACCCCCATTCTGACATTATGCCCACTGATCCTAGACTCTCCTGCAATGCAAAACAAATGTTTCTGTGGTTCCTTCCCTGAGATCTAAATGGAAATGCAGTACATTTGCTAAGTTTCCAATTTTATTGTTAAAGCTGGTAGTCTTCATCTGATGAAGAATCACCAAACTCAAAATCTTAACTCTGCTTTCTTTCCACAGATGCTGCCAGACTTGTTGAATTTTGCCATCAATTTCTGAATTAAAGAGAAAGGATTTTCCTCTTGCTTCAATAGATGAATATTTATCAAAAAAGAAAAAAAAGAAATAGCTAGCTTACAGTCTAAATTCATTTCATCTGGTCTTGATTTGCATAACTGATTATGAATACTGTGGGTATAGCCAGTATCAGGGTGAATGGAGACATTGGGTTGGCACAGTGCTCACTTGTCCTGAAGACATTTCACTGTTCTCCTCAAAGCCACTGAGCCACTGTGCCACCCCATTTTGTGATATACATATATTGATATATATCAGATCCAAAAGTAGGTAGTGGGAGCCAGTGCCCAAGCAATCACGTTAAACTGTAAAGGATTGGTGGCAGGTATGTTACACACGGATGGCACAGATTTGGCAGGGACAGGTATTCATTAGTGGAGCCCACCATCAAGTACTAACCTCACAGTATTGGATGGGCTGTGGAGCTGAGGCTGCAATCAGGTAAGCCATGATCTTATCGAGCAGTCTCACGTAGTCAAATGGCCCGTTCCAATTCCTAATTTGTGAAAGGGAGGCACTGCATCAAGGCCACAACTTTCCTGTCCATCACTTTTCGTTCAGTACTTTGATCCGTTTGTTCCTGCACCCTCTCACCATCAGCATCCCCTCCTCCATTTCCTCCCTGCTTTATTATTGTGTTGTGTCCTGTGGGCATACAAATATAGGGGACCTCTCTCCTCCACCCATCCCCTCACACTCCACCGTTTCCAAGTCCCTTCCACTGTACCTTGAAGAAGCGAGAGCCAAGACAGAGACCAATCCCACAGTTTACCGAAGCTGCACTGCTGTGCCACTGGAACTCAATGCTCCTGCTGCCTGGCTGTCTTCAGCTGTGGAGAACTTGATCAATTCATTCACACGCCAGAAGAGCACATTGGTCACCTCCTTATACAATCATAGACTCGTCCATGCCGACCACGTATCCTATTGCAACGGAGTCCCATTTGCCAGCTATTGGCCCATATCTCTCTAATTCCTTCCTAATCAGATACCCATCTGGATGCCTGTTAAATGTTGTAGTTGTACCAGCCTTCACCCCCTCCTCTGGCAGCTCATTCCATACACGCATCAGCCTCTGCATGAAAAGGTTGCCCCTTAGGTCCCTCTTAAATATTTCTCCTCTCACCTTAAACCTATGTTCTCTAGTTTTGGACTCCACTACTTTGAGAAAAAGACCTTGGTTATTCACCCTATCTGTGCCTGTCATGATTTTATAAACCTCTATGGAGGTCACCCCTCAGCCTCCAACACTTCGGGAAATATAGCCCCAACCTATTCAGCCTCTTCATTTAGCTCAAACCCCCCAATTCCAGCATCATCCTTCTAAATCTTTTCTGAACCTTTTCAAGTTTCACAATATATTTCCTATAGCAGGGAGACCAGAATTCAGTGCAGTGTTCCTAAAGTGGTCTAACCAATGTCCTGTACAGCCACAACATGATCTGATGTACCTGTTTGAAGCAACCTGTGAAGTATCACATTTGTTATGTCTGTGAAGCTCAGGAGACCACTGCTGGTCGCATCCTCTCCTCCTG
Organism: Rhincodon typus; assembly: GCF_021869965.1. Taxonomy (NCBI): domain Eukaryota; kingdom Metazoa; phylum Chordata; class Chondrichthyes; order Orectolobiformes; family Rhincodontidae; genus Rhincodon; species Rhincodon typus. Next base: position 33,198,101 of record NC_063332.1, on the reverse strand, counting down.
CTCCTGAAGTTGGAAGAATATTCAGATGTGTATATATATAAAATATATATACTATACATACATTATCCATATATATCAGAGCCATGGTGATTCTGCAAAGTTAACTATGCAAAGAAAGCAGGCCATGATATGAGCACTCTGTGATTTTCCCCCATACGGCTGCTAATTGATGAGATTTTCAAATCTTCCCGTGGGGTACACCCAAAATCGCACACCCCTCAACTCTCAGTGACCACCTAACACTTGGACAGAAGCCCCTCCAGCTGAACAGAAGCGACCAGCAACACAATCACATTGACTATCCACTTGGAATCTATAGCCCTCCAACCTCTCTCTGACATCTTTATGTTTGTGCACATCACTCTCGAACAGCCAAGCGTTGCTGTACACCTTCCGCCTGCCGACCTTGGACATTCAACCATCATCCTTCACTCCGTGATAGTGAAGTGAACACACCATGTCTCTTCCTTGACCCTACACCCCTCACCATAAACATTCCTTCTCTGATCCTAGCATCACTCCCATCATCCTTGAAAAGCCCTGAGAATCCTTTGACTTGTCCCCAAGTCTGTTCTTCCATTATCCCTCCCACAGACAGTTCTCTTTCCCTATGTAATTGTTGACTTTCTCCAGGTCAATTTCCTTTACTTTGACATCTAGAACCTATCCTTTCACCCTCCCATTTTGTATTTACATTATTTCTTTCCCTCATCTGCCAGCCACACCCAAGAGACCAGAACCTTCCTATCGCCTAGATCCATGACCCAGGTCCCCAATCTCTCCTTCCTCAAAGCGCCCTTGTTCCTCTTCATAAGAACATGATAACGTAAGAATTAGGAGCAGGAGTAGGCCGTCGGGCCCTTCGAGCCTGCTCCGCCATTCAATAAGATCATGGCTGATCCTTTCGTGGACTCAGATCCACTTACCCACGTTCTCACCGTATCCCTTAATTCCTTTATTGTTCAAAAAAGACTACCTTTTTTTAAAAAACATTTACTGAAGTAGCGTCAACTACTTCACTGGGCAAGGAATTCCATAGATTAACAACCCTCTGGGTGAAGAAATTCCTTCTCAGTTCAGTCCTAAATCTGCTCCCTCTAATCTTGAGGCTATGCCCTCTTGTCCTAGCTTCACCTGCCAGTGGAAACATCCTCTCTACTTCTATCTTATATTTTTATATTTTATAATTTTATATGTTTCTATAAGATCCCCCCTCAATCTTCTGAATTCCAATGAATATAATCCTAATCTACTCAGTCTCTCCTCATAAGCCAACCCCCTCAACTCTGGAATCAACCTAGTGAACCTCCATTGCACCCCCTCCAGTGCCAGTACATCCTTTCTCAAGTAAGGAGAACAAAACTGCACACAGTACTCCAGGTGTGGCCTCACCAGCACCTTGTACAGCTGCAACATAACCTCTCTGCTTTTTATTTCAATCCCTTTAGCAATGAAGGACAAAATTCCATTTGCCTTCCTAATTACTTGTTGTACCTGCAGACCTACCTTCTGTGATTCATGCACAAGGACACCCAGGTCCCTCTGCATAGCGGCATGCTGCAACTTTTTACCATTCAAGTAATAATCCTTTTTACTATTACTCCTACCAAAATGTATGACTTCACATTTATTTACATTGTATTCCATCTGCCAGACCTTTGCCCACTCACTCAATGTATCAATGTTCCTCTGCAAAGTTTCACAGTCCTCTGCACACTTTGCTTTGCCACTCATCTTAGTGTCATCTGCAAACTTTGACACCCTACACGTGGTCCCCAACTCCAAATCATCCATATAAATTGTAAATAATTGCGGTCCCAACATCGATCCCTGAGGCACACCACTAGTCACTGACTGCCAGCTAGAATAGCACTCATTTATCCCGACTCTTTGCTTCCTGTTAGTCATCCAATCCTCTAACCATGCTAATACCTTACCCTTAACGCCATGCATCCTTATCTTATGCAGTAGCCTCTTGTGCGGCACCTTGTCAAAGGCCTTTTGGAAATCTAGGTACACCACATCCACTGGGTCCCCATTGTCCACCTCGTTCGTAATGGCTTCATAGAATTCCAAAAGATTTGTCAAGCATGACCTGCCCTTCATGAACTCATGCTGCGTCTGCCCAACGGGACAATTTCTACCAAGATGCTTTGCTATTTCTTCCTTGATAATAGACTCAAGCATCTTCCCCACTACAGACGTTAAGCTAACTGGTCTATAATTCCCCATCTTTTGTCTACTTCCCTTTTTAAACAGTGGCGTCACATTTGCTGTTTTCCAATCTGCTGGGACTGCCCCAGAGTCCAGCGAATTTTGGAAAATTACCGCCAGTGCACCAAATATATTCCCAGCAGCCCCCTGGTCCTCGCTGTCGCCTCTCCCTCTGCTGCTGGAAAATGAAGCCCATGGACGTGGACTGAGCCCAACCATTCCATTTATTTGAAGCCCTCTGGCTTCAGTAGACGACAGTCATCCAAACTCAGCTCATCATTGCTAAAAGACTTTTGCCCCCTCCTGGCCCTCCACATGAGCTGCCTTTCTCAAACTCTCTTCCCCTGTGTAACAGAGTTCAACAAAGACAACTACTCACCTCAGAATCAAATGGACAAACCTGACTGGTGTACAAATGTGAAGCTAGTAGCACGAGATCCCCATTTTCTCATGCTGACTTAATCTTATCAGTAGGGCTTTATTTAAAGATATTGCTACAATGGGGGGGATCTAAATGTATTGAAAGAACCTGCTACCAGAAGCATTGAGGTCCGATCTTGCACAGCCATGTCAGTAGGATCATCTTGACTCCCAACCACTTCATCAGAAAACCAAAATTTCTTTAGCTCACCACGTTCCCTCCAAATTTTACCCCAGGGAACTGCATTGGGGTAAAATTTGGAGGAAAACGGTGAGCTGAAGGAATTTTGCTAGAATAGATCATCTGTGTGACTAAATATTTAAATGCCGAGAAATTAGAGTCAAATGTAAATGTCCCTGAAAAAGGTACAGGGATGATGACACAGGTTTAATCCTCACTCATGCCTTCCAGCATAAATAACCCCCAGTAGTGTCCAGCGATGTGCAGGCTGGATGGATTCATCGTGAGAACTGCGAGATTGTAGGGATAGGGTTGGGGGTTGGGGGTTGGGGTGGGATGTTCTTCAGAGGGATGGTGTAGACTTGATGGGCCAAATGGCATGTTCCCATACTGTAGAGATTCTATGATTCTTTGAATGTGTCCCACTAATGTAAATAATACTGTGGTAGGCCCAGCACTGAGCATGCTGCTTGGTAGATATATGACTCAACAATCGGTCCAGATTTATTTAGGCCTCACACCATTAAAAGTGTATGACTTAAAGTCAGCCTGAATCTCTTAAAGGGGAAGTGCACTCTGGCCACACTAAGTGCTGGAAATGGCTGGGCAAAGGTTTCCAGCTGGAAGCAGTACAATAAGGTACATTAGCCTGAGAGTGTGCTCCAAGCTTTTCACATGCTGCACTAGATTTCCCTCACTCGGGTAGAGCATAAAGACTCCATGAATGCAATGACACTACTAAAAACACAAGCAGTATAATTCTAAAGGTATTCATACTGTGCAGAAAGACACCTTAATTATCTCACCTGAGTGGAGAAGGTTAGTCAATTCATTGTCAGATGCTGTACCCTTAAACCTGAACCAATAGTGTCACACCCTGTTCAATTCATCACCACCCTTTCTCTCACCTAGTTTAATGTTATCAATCAAGCACAACGTATATACCTAGCTTCACTTTGCCTTCACACACTCTGCAGTGCCACAAGCCCCATACCAACAGCTCACAGCTTACACACACTGCCATCTATTCAACCATAAAAGACGTACCACCTAGGTTCATTGCACCAAACTCACTGACACACTTTCCTCTCTCTCCCTAAGTTACTGCACAACCAGAACAAACAAACAGGATCAGGAGCAGACCATTCAGCCCTTTGGGACTGTCCACTGTTCAATAAGATCATGATTGAGATCAAGAGGGTATGAGCTTCACTGGATTGTCTAGGCCATCCCTAATTGCCCTTGAGGCATCAGCATGAGTGGCCTGAAACTAGGCAGGGTTTGGGTGGTGGGGGGTGGGCCGGGGAGGATGCGGGGTGTGTAGTAGAATAGAAAGGGTGCCAGCTCATTGGAGAGCATGGTAACAAACAAACTCAATTGTAGAGAGGACAGATGGAGTTGTGAGGGGGCGTTGAATGGAATATGACAGCTCGGCATGCACATGGCGTGCTTGATGGAATGGCTAATCTCACTAACTGATCACTGTGAAGGACAGTGGAATTTAATGCACATTCTCCTTACTGTTGAAGTTGTGCTGAGTCCATGAATGAGCACACATGAACAGAGATGTGACGAGATGCATTTGGCTGAGGTCTCAGCTTCCACTACAATGCAGGCAACATTTTGAGCTGTGCTTTGGAACTGTACATCAATTTAGAGCCATGCAAACACAGCTTGCTCCTGTTCATGCTCAGGTTGCTGCCACCGTAGCCCCAGCCATGAGGTTCAAAGTGGTTTTCAAGCTTCCACATAAGGCCATCAAAGGTGATTAGTCAACTTTTCCCCCCAAATGGGATGGTTTGTATGTTAAGCTGATTTGGAATAATTGTTTTACATTGTCTATTATTGCAGGATCGTGGCCAGGAGGTTGCAGTAATGGCCTTTAACAGAGTGACGATTAAGTGGGAGACTGTTTTAGAGTAGGCAATGGGGGAGATGATGACCTAGTGATATTATCATTAGATTATTAAACCAGAGACCCAGGTAATGTTCTGGGGACCTATGTTCAAATCCTGCTGAAGTAAATGGTGGAATTTGAATTAAGATTCTAATGATAACTGTGAAACCATTGTTGATTGAACCATCTGGTTCACGAATGCCATTTAGAGAAGGAAGCTGCCATCCTTACTTGTTCTGGCCTACATGTGAGTCCAGGCTCACAGCAATGTGGTTGACTCTTAACTCCCCTCTGGGCAATAAATACTGGCCCAACCAGTGATACCCACATCCCATGAATGAATAAAAAGAGATTGAGGTTCCATTCACTAGTACCAAAGTCAGATGTGCAGTACTTAGCCTGACCATAGAGAGCAAAGGTTGGTTGCTCCTTCTTGATCTCATCAGCCGCTTTGTCTATAGCAGATAGCAAGGACTGTGTTCTCCTGAAGGTGAAATATTGCAGGATGCTGTATACTAAATTGATCATGGTGGGGTACTACAGGTTTCCTTCAGGACATTCCAAGCAATGTAGGTGTTGCTTCAGTACTCATACTTGGTGGCATTTTGTGTGGCAGCATGGTTTTCATGTAATGCCAGCTATCCACATTTGTACGGTTTGTAGATAGCATTCATGAGCCACGCTGTCAGTGGACAGTCCTGGTTATCCGGTGGCCACCCTCTGGTCTCTCATTCTGCCTCAACAACACAGACTGATACAGACTAGATTCATGCTGTCGGCTGCCAGGATATTTGGCATTTACAAGCATAAGTTTGTGCATGACACCAAAATTGGTGGCATAATTGACAGTGAAGAAGGTTATCTAAGATTACAAAGGGATCTTGATCAATTGGACCAATGGCTGAAGAGGGGCAGATGGAGTTTAATTTGGATAAATGCAATGTATTGCATTTTGGTAAAAACAAACAAGGGCAGGATATATACAGTTAATGGTAGGGCCCTGGGTAGTGTTATCGAACAGAGAGACCTAGAGGTTCAGGTACATAGTTCTTTGAAAGTTGCATCACAGGTAGACAGGGTGCTTAAGAAGGCTTTTAGTATGTTTGCTTTCATTGCTCAGAGCAGTGAGTATAGGAGTTGGGATGTCGTGTTGAGGTTATACAGGATGCTGGTGAGGTCACTTTTGGACTACTGTGTATAGTGCTGGTCACCCTGCTTTAGGAAGGCTGTTATTACGTTGGAGAAAACAGGCAATTCATTCCAAAATGTAAACAGAAAATGCTGTAAGCAGTTAGCAGCTCTTTAAAAATGGGTCATTTTGAAATGAATTCAAAAGCAAAATAAAACCAGTGGAAAACCAGAAGTTTCTCGACCCGGAAATGTTGAGGAGGTTAGATGAGTTGAAATTTTCAGATCTGAGATTGTTTACCAATATCAAACAAAATTATACGATTTTTATTTAAAAGAGTCAGATGGTAGGATTCTCTCATTTGAAAGGAGTAAAACTGAATAAATATAGGAACAAAGGAATTGCTATAAAATTTATTTTTCACAGGATGTGGGGTGGTTGGCTTGGGCAATATTTATTTTCCATCCCTAAGTGCCTTTGAGATGGTAATGGTAATCGGTCTCTTGAACCCCTGCAGTCCCTGTGGTGAAAGTGTACCAACAGTGCTGTAGATCTTATGTACAAGATTGGAAAGGTTACTGCTATCCATCGAAGTGCTTCCCTTTGTCTAACCACAATGCTTGCAGTCAGCAGTTTTTTTTAATGAAAAAGAAATGTCAAAATAAGAATTCAATACCACTCTTTATTAAATGAAACTTTAATTTGAAAACATGCATAATTAAAAGCACAAAATTGCACTTTTCTCATGGCATTCCTCATAAATTGTAAACGCCGAACAATTAGGACAAATTATTCTTTGTAAAACGAGACAAAAACATCTTGTGCAAACATTATTCATTACATTCTATCCATAACTTAAAGTAGGTACTTGAGAGAGACTGAACAAATTCACTAAACACGCGTTATAGAATTTTTGAAGATGCTTTAATGTGATTTTTATTCCATGTCAATTGACAATAGATTGGACAATGTTGACAGGCATTATTGGACCTGGAGTTTTGTGCAGCTCAAGGTCTTGACTATTTAACACAGGCAGAGCTGCAGACTACACGGTTTCACATGGTGTAAAGGTGGCTACATTTAATTACAATTCTTAAGCAAAATGAAGGAAGCTTTTCCAAGACTCAAGTTTCTCAGTGATGAGAGCCCTGTGAAGAAAATTATCCTTCTCCCAAAATTAGAATCCAAATATATGAGTTAAGATAAGGAATAGGTCATTCATTCGGGCCTTCCAGCCTGCTCTGCCATTCAGTAACATCATGTTTGATCTAATTTTAAACTTAACTCCACATTTTGCCTACTCCCATTAACCTTTCACCCCTTTGCTTATCATGAATCAAAAATATTCAAAGATATTGCCTCCACTTCCTTTAAGGAAGAGAATTCCAAAGATTCAATGAGTGACCCCTCAATTTTAAAAAATGCCCTAAATTCTTCCTTTAAAGGAATAATTCTTTCCAGATCCACACTAGCAGTTTTTCTCAGAATCTTGAATGTTTCCATTAAACCACCACTAACCAAGAACACAGGAACAGGAGTAAGCCATTCAGCCCATCCAACCTGCTTGCACCAGTCAAAGCGATCATAGCCTTTTAATAACCCCATAATCCCCATAATCCAAAACACCACTGGTAATCAGCAATTTATCAACTCTATCTTAAACACACTCATAGATTGAATCTGCACAGGCCTCTGTGGTAGAGAATTCCAAAGGTTCACAACATTCTGAGTAAACAAAAATTCTCCTCATCTCAGTTAGATACCTCATATTGTTAGCTTGTGCTGTCTGGTTCTAGGTTCCCCAAACATGGGGAGACATCTTACCTGCACCTACTGTCTATCGTTTAAAATATTTTGCAAGTTTTAATGAGATCATCTTCGAGACTCTAGAGGAAACATTTTACACAACTTCTCTTCATAGAACAGTCCTTTTAAATTCAAACGGGTACAAGCATAAACGTACAGCGTTTCCTCATAACGCAATCTGTCCATTCCAGATATTAATCTCGCAAAGCTTCTCTGAACTGCCTTCAGTGCATTTACATTCTTACTTAAATCAGGAGACCAATGCTGTACACAGCGTTCCAAATGGTCTCACTAATGACATGTATAATTGAATCATAACCTCTATACTTTTGCATTCAATTACTTTCTTAATAAATGATAACATTTTAATAGCTTTCCTAATTACTAGCTGCACCTGCATACTAATCCTTTGTAATTCTTGTACTGGGACACACAGATCCCTCAGCATTTTAGAGCTCTGTAATCTCTCAACATTGAGATAATAAGCTACCCTTTCATTCTTCTCCCCAAAATGGGCAACTTTTCATTTTCCTACATCATATGCCACTTGCCAGATCTCTGTCCAGTCATTTAACCTGTCTATATCCTTCTAAATCCTCTTTATGATTGTTCACAACTTACCTTCCAACCATCTTTGTGTCAACAGCAAATTTAGTAATCATACCTTCTGTGCCTTCATCCAAGTCATTGATATAAATTGTAAAGAGATCAGGACCTAGTACTGATTGCTGTGGCACACCAATTGTTACATCTTGCCAACCAGAAAATGTTCCATTTATGCCTACTCTCTGTTTCCTGTTAGCCAGCCAATCTCCTATCCAAGCTAATATCTTAACCCGTACACCATGAATTTTTATTTTCCATAATAACAATGTTTTCTGAAGATTTAATATGATACATCCACTAGTTCCCCTTGATCCACAGCATATGTTCCTAAATGTGGAGAAATATGCATGTTGATATAATTGCAGTGTCTGAAATCCTTTGCCCTCGCACTTCAAGGCATTTCACCAGAAGGTGACCTTTAGGCATTAAGTTTTTTTTTGAGTTATATTCTGCTGACTGACTGATATCAATTTTAAAAATCAGTAGGTGGAAGTTAATGCCCTCTTTAGTGGTGGGTTTAGTGGTGATAAGGCATTTAATCAGGCGGGAGAATGACATATGGGGACCTGGTTGCTTACTGCCTCTGCCTTTTATAAGGCTAGTGCAAGAAGCCTTGTGGGTAAGCTTACTGCCCCATCATGAACTGAGGCTCTGAACTGGGCATAAATTAGGGGACTCATCCTGCCATCACTGGTATTCACCCAATGGTCATTAGGGAATTCACCAAGCCGGAATCACAGACAGCAAGGACTTTCAGCATTGGGAAGTGTGGGGCAGAGTTCTTCATTCAAACGCTGTCAGTCACTGATCAAGGAATCTGCTGTCGCGAAAAGGAAATCCACTAAGGCTCTCACTCTGTCCTTGCTGAAAGCCCTCCCCAGCAATCCTCTCCCTGTCCAATGTGGCCAGTGATTAGAGGTGTTTGAGCAATGAATGGCTCTGATAGTAGGGTATATGTAAGAGTTGCTGTGGAATGAAGATTGATGCTCACTCGGTTGGTGGGACATGGACGCCTTAGCATCCGGTATAAGTGTTCCTTGTCTCCTTCTGCAAAAGCCAGGTTTCCCTCCTCATATGGGGTGAGGAACTAATCCTAGTGTCAGGCATCCTTCCATCTGTACAGGCTCACCCTGCCCTGGTATGGGTTGTCTTCTTCTGTACGAGAGAAAGGGAGATGAAAGTGAGTGATACGGATGTTCGTCCTGATACAGGTGGGTCAACTGTGGTAAGCTGCTCCAAAGAAGTGAAGAGACAGCTCAAAGGCTATGCAGCTTTAGTCCGGTGGGAAATGGGAGATTGTGACGAGACCAAGTGAGGGAGGATTTTGAAGGCAATAGTTAGAGAGACAGCGCATGAGCCTTGGGAAAGCTGTGTGCAATAACAGGGAGATGTGAGTATGAGGGGGCAGAGATGTGGCACTTACTCTGACACAACGGAGATAATCATTGACATTTTTTGTGGCACTACTGGCTGTTCTTCTGGATAATGCACTGACCCCATTGGAGACCCTGAGCCTACCTGCTCAGCGTCTAGTGTTGTGGCCTACTCTGCGGTTCATACCGTAAAAGGACTCCCTTCCTTTGCACCTTCCCCTCAACCAGGACCTTCAGTCCCCTGTTGGAGAACCTTCCTCTTCTCTGACATCATCTGGAAATGTCTTTGACCAAATAAAGTGCACAGCAGCCTTAGAAAGATGGTATAGCCCCATGGAATGCTGGTCTTTGGGTGGATATCCACTGAGCGGTGAATTATTCTGTAACGGCATGTGGTAAGATGGGGCCAGAATCAGATATGCAGACCCTGATGGGCGGGAAAGGTAGTAAATAAGGAAATTTGGTATGATACAGTGAGAAAACTTCCCAGTCTACGCAGCGGAAATCCCTCCAAAATGCAACTCGATCTTTGCCAAATTATGTAAGATTCAGCCCTCCGTTTTCCTCAATGTTCTTTCCTTCTCTTTCAGGGGGTGTTGGCTTATTCTGAGAATTGACATCCCTTGGGTGCCTCACCCAAGGCACATCTGTTCTGTGTGAGTCTATGGCAAAAGGCGTCAAGAGAGTGAGGAGGAGAGCATTAAAAATTTAGCTCATTCCCATTCTCACTCAACAAGCATGCCCTTACAATCACATTCCTACAGGAGTCACTAGATAGTCACTAAAAGCAGAAACCAAAACTGAACTGCCAGGCTGTGCATTTACCAACTCAGAAAGCTCAGCAATTAAAATTTTACTGAAATCCCAGGAATGTAAGTTGAATTTTAAAAAATCAATTTTGCTGAAAGGATTGACAATAGCTGTGTAGTCATACTATCAGTCTGTTGTGCTGCTCTGCCTCACTGAGGACAATCTAAATTTGTCATAATTTTCCAGTTTCACAATACAGCGATCAATACTTAGAACATAGAACATAGAACAGTACAGCACAGTACAGGCCCTTCGGCCCACGATGTTGTACCGAACTTTTACCCGAAACCTAAGGTCTATCTAACCTCCACCGCTACCTTATACTATCATCCATATGCTCAACCTTTGATTGAGCTTCGCAATACACATGTATCATTTGCATGTGATGTCAATAAAAATTTCACACATCTTCATCTTGTTTTCCTATCTTCCCAAAGAGTGAAAATTTGCCAAATAATCATTTCATCAGCGTGCCTTTAAGGGTAGCCACCTGATTTTGACTCAGAGCTAGGATCATCCAGGAGACAGCAACAATACTTCAGTACCACTTTCAATAGAGTAAAGCCAAGTCTTCCTCAAATGAGCCCTTTTGAACGATCCAATATTAATTTAATGACATTGGATCTGAACTGTGTGAGAAGTAACTTGGTAATTGTAGAACCAGAGATATTGTTATGAAAGAAGGATAAACTTAATTTCGAACTTTTTGAAAGATGCATTTCTAATAAGTAATGGCATTGGGTTCTATATCTGAAAAAGTTTTTGGGAGTGGCAATCAAGTCCTTGGTTCCTCAGCGTACAATGATTAGAATAAACACTTTGAATAATAAATGTTTTGCATCTGAAGGCAACAGATGAATTAAAGAAAACATTGTCAGCGACAGAACGAGAATGTCTTGAATAAGAGCTTTTTGGACAAGTATATCAGAGAGTAAATTCTACAACAGGTATAAAAGAATGAGATTGTTTCTGAGTATAAATGTGATTTGACAGTTGTGGAAGGGAATGGGAGAAAGAATTAAATTACATCAAAGCCTGAATTTATGTACTGATAGGGAGGTTCTTCAGCTAAGTGAAAATGGCATCAAATGCATGAATCTGTAAGTTCCACCCTCAAAACCATCCCCTACCATTCCCACAGGTGGTAGGGTTGGGGGGAAAAATGAGGTCAGGTTGTAATTTGCGATCTGCAGGGAGGCAATGGCACATGTTAAAGTGCAGCTACCTTAAATTGCATTTGATTTTTGCTAATGGACTCCCAAAACATGACTTGCACACTCCAGACCTGGTAGGTTAAATTCCAAGCTTACCACATCTTTGGAGATGTAGCGGACTTCTTTTGGATATAACACTGATTCAGCTTTGGGAGAGTTCAGGTGCCCTTTTGGAAAGGTGAAGTGCCCTTTGGGATTGTCAAAGTTATAAGGCGAAGGTGTGTATAGAGTCAATAAACTCACTGTAACTGTCAAGCTCACTGGAGTTGTTACGTGAGCTGTCAACAGAGGCCCTTGAGAGCAGTGAAGCTGGCAAGACATTTTTTTCTTTTATTCATTCATAGGATGAGGGCATTTCTGCGTAGGCCAGCATTTATCGCCAATCCCTAAGTGCCAAGAGGGCAGTTAAGAGTCAACCACATTGCTGTGGGTTTGGAGGCCAGGCCAGGTAAGGATGGCACTTTCCTTCCCTAAAGGACATTAGTGAACCAGATGGATTTTTCCAATTTTTCAATAATTGACAATGGTTTCACGGTCATCGTTAGATTCTTAATTCCAGATATTTATTGAATTCAAATTCTACCCTTAGATCTCCCTTCCTTTAAATATTTGAAAAGAAAAACTGCAGGTTTAAAAATATCAGCACTTGCTATTTCACGCTGTCTGCTAAACTAAGCTTGAGAATCACCATTACAGGATTAGTGCTGTCTTAGTAATTTCACAAACTGTCTTTACCACCGTGAAGCGCTTGTTCACTGTTTGATTGACTGCTCCCCAAATACATATAAAGCCTTTCAGGTAGGGCCATGAATACAAATGCTTGTTATAATAAAGGATGAAATGAATTAAAGTGTAGTAATTGTATATTTATCAATCAGAGTGATTTTCTTCATGGTGAATTCATCAATAGACATTTTAAGAACTTAATTTAATTTCAGAATGATTTTAAGGTCTGTGACATTGAGTGAATAGATGTGAGAGCATATGGGTTGGCATGGGTTAGCACTAGATTGACAGAGGGGCTATAAGGGCCATTGGTTAGAAAGAGGGGTATAGATATGGCATAGGGAGTATGAGATACCATGAGGATGGTCAGGACACATAGACTGACATGGCGGAATAGTTTGAGCTATGCGGTGGGTGGAGCATGAAGTGGCACTAAGGGACGTGGATTGGATTGGTCGGCCTTTGATTTCATTCTCTTTTTCATAGCTTCAACAATGTGCTGCAACACTGAGACCGGCCTTTTGAACAGCCAACCAACCAATGTACTTACCTCTGAGCTCCTTCTGGGGGTGACACTTTTTCCTGGGTCGGGTTTATGAACTTGGAATTGTCTGAAATCTAAGCTCCTGAACCTACACCAAATATCTAGGCTCTATTTTTCTTTGGCACACAATCATTTAAATAACTTTGCAAGTATATGTAAAGAATAGGCAAAGAGATTGGACTGGCATGATGGTATTATTGTTAGCACTGCTGCCTCACAGAATGAGGGACCCAGGTTTGATTCCAACTTTGGGCAACTGTGTGGAGTTTGCACGTTCTCCCTGTGTCTGTGTGAGTTTCTGCTGGGTGCTCTGATTTCCTCCCACAGTCCAAATATGTGCAGGTTAGGTGGATTGGCTCTGGTAAATTAACCTGTAAGTGTTCAGGGATGGGTGGGCTAATTATGGTAAATATGGAGGGGGTGTGATGCTTTTCAGAGAATCCATGCAGCCTTGATGGAATGGCTTCTATCTGCACTGCAGGGATTTTATGATATATTGTTAGCTGCAATGTCACTGTATTCCCTTTGGATAACAGAAGCAAATTTCTTAAAATCTTATTTGTTTGATATACAGAGCAACTCGTCCAGAAATGTTTATTTCTTTTTCTCTGAATTTTCTCCATGAGGTGTTGATTTTTTTTTGCCTTAGATTTGGTTCGTCAGATACGATCTGCTATCTCACCAAATGACATTTCTCCATGTGTGATGTTCATTCCTGAATCACAGCACATCAGGATCCAAGTACCATACCATCTGGCTTGCAAATATATCACCATTGCTTCACAATCACTGTCAAAATCCAGGAACTCTCTTCTTGACAGCACTGTGGGTGTACCTATACCACATGGATTGCAGAAGTTCAAGAACAGAACTCACTACCACCTCCCCTGGGCAATTAGGGAATAGCAATAAACGGTATCCCAAAAAATGATGCCCACGTCTCATGAACAGATAATAATATAAAAACATCCATTAGGTCAAGTCCTTTGGAAATTTTATACATTTTAATGAGGTTGCCTTTCATACTTTTCAAAGTTGGAAAAAAATAGACCCAATACACTAAATGCCTTCTCAAAAGGCAATGGTTTCTTCCCAGAGATCAATCAAAATAATTGATATTTTCGAGTGTGCATAAAACATATGCAAGTCAGATGACAAAGCTCAAATACAGAACTAAAAGACTGTGTAAAAAGGACAGTCAAACATTTTCACTACACCACACAGGCACCGTAAAATCAGCTTTGGGTACAGTTTCAATTGTCTAAAACTATATCCAGCACCAAACCCAGACCTTCTAATTTAAACTTCCTCTCTAAAGAACAGTTCAGGCATTTATAAATTATTTGCTTGACATTTATGTTGAATTTGGTCTGAAATATTCCACTTCAAAGGCCTTTCTTCAAGGCTTGCGACATTTTTACTGAAGATTCTGCACATTCCAACAAATTTATTCAAAAATATATACTTCTCTACAAAACCTTTAACCTGATGATAATTCAGCATCAAATGACAATGAAACATCTGTAGGGGTGATGTTAACACTTTGTCTGGCCAAAACCTGGTGGGGACTTCTTACCTCTGGTTCCTTCTTATCTGAACCTGTATGAAGGACACCTGCCAGAAACCTGTTGGGTTTCTCTTTATATACATGCACTGAGTTGCAAAAACATCACCAAATTCTATTTTAACCATAGCTTTGTGCAGTAGGCCATTGTTGCTTCAAAGTCAACTTTGTAGGAGGTGGAGTCGGGGCCTGACGAGGCCTCCAGAAAGGGACATTTCTTTAAGAACCGCAACACATTACAAGTATTTACAGTATCGGAAAGGGCCATCAGCAGCACTGGTCTGCCCCTGTTTATGTTCTGCACAAGCCTCCTTCCATTACTATTCATCTAGCCTGAACAAATGCCTTTCCATTCCTTTTGTATCGTGAAATTATCCAGCTTCCCTTTAAATGTATCTTTGTTTTCAACTCAACTGCCTCCTGTAATAGCAAACTCTGTGCTCTAATTGATCATTTTCTGAAGATCTATTGTTTTTCGTAGTGATTATCCGATAGGTCAGGCCCTATTAATTTTGGTTCTATTCATGAGCAGGAGGAGGCTTCCCTGGGCTTTGCAAGCAGAAATCTGCACTCCCATACCCTAGACTTAACTCCCACAGCCCTCCACAATCGACTTACTTGATTGCTGGAGACCTTTTTGGTTCAAAATACATGTTCCAAACTGTAGAATGAAATATTAATATTATTTATTGGGAAATTCAATTGCCTTTTGAAATGTGCTGGGAATTGCAACAGCAGTGGGCATGAAATGTCAACTTGAACCATGATGAGACTGGAACCTAATGTACTAACTTCGGAGAAAGAAATCTATATCCTTTATGAGCTAGACTGAATGAATACAGAAACAGCAATTCAGAAAATATTTTGGCAATCAAAAATTATCATTATCCTACACATTTATCTGGTTTATAAAATGTGTAATTTTCAGCCTTTCCCTACATTTCACAAATATACAAAAATACTTCTAAATAGCAATGCATTCAACATCTATATTCCAACAATTTACTCGTGTTTTAAATATGAGCGACAATTATAAATTGTGTGTTTGAAAACAGATTCTGGGGGGATTTTATGGAGGCTTTGAGGTCTCCCTGCCTCTCTGGCAGTAAAGGTGCCTTCCCTGAAATCAAGAGCCTGGGCATAGAATTCTCTACCCTCTACCCCATGCCCCCCAAGAGCTGCTGACCAATCAGAGTCTGGTTTAGAGGGATATGGACCAAATGCTGGCAAATGGGACTAGGTCAGGATATCTGGTTGGCATGGATGAATTGGACTGAAGGGTCTGTTTCTGTGCTGTACATTTCTATGACTCTCTGATTTGACAGCTATGCATTGCTCAGCAGCATCACTGGGAGGTTTTGGCAGATGGCTGTAATGCACCGACACAAGGCCCCTAACAAACACCGAGTAGCCCAGGCCTTAAGTGATGGCAAGAAGAGCCACGAACCCTATTGTTTCCCAGTATCACCAGGGAGGAGATGGCTGCTACCAGAACAAAAACCACTAGAAGCCGAGTAGCAATCCAGGCTGGAGGTATAAGGAGGGAGGGGTATTGCAGGAAAGAGACTTGGGGCATAGGGATTTGGTGAGGTGTGGGATGTGGGGGAGAAGATTGACAGGAAGGGCAAATGAGTGACTTTCAGCTGCTCCCCCCACCTCTGGATGTCAGGTGCCACAAGCAGACATTGCATGCCTTTGACAGAGGGACCCACCCTCTTCCCTCACTCCTGCTCCCTCATCTCCATTCACTCCATTCCCTCTCCCCTCCTGTAACTCTTCCACCACCACTTTATTCCCTAACCCTCACCAACTCCTGACCATTAGCAGCCCATCCAAGATTCCTTGTTATACTCCCCAGTGTGCCTGTTGCTGGGTTAATATCTGGATGAGGCCCTCATGCGCTCAAGCGATCATTAGTTGCTTATTAAAGGGCCTCAGTTGGAAGCTGGATGGGAAGTTGGACAACATGTCTTTCCAGCCTGGAAGTATTCTTAGTGGAGGTGGGAAGGCAGCAGGAGTTTTTATAAGGCTGCTTCCCTGCACCTGCCTCTGGCACATCACTAATGACGGCAAAACCACTACCTGCATCCCCCCCCCCCCCCCGCCCATCATATTTGTGTACTATAGTGGAGCCTGTCCTATTAGCAGGGATTGTCACATGTCTGTCAGGTCCAAATGTCCTGTAACATCTCATGTGATCACTGTGGGAAAAACAAATAAGTGACTTTTGCTTATCAAGGCATAAACAAATATTTATACTTCACCTTAGTACATGCTATTGCAACTTTATAGTCATAGAGTCATACAGCACAGAAACAACCCTGGGGTTCAACCCGTCCATGCCGACCACGTTTCCCAAACTAAACTAGTCCCACTGGCCTACATTTCACCCATATCCCTCCAAACCTTCCCTATTCACGTACCTATCCAAATGTCTTTTAAACGTTGTAACTGTACCTGCATCCATCCACTTTCTCTGGCAGTTCATTCCACACACAAACCACTCTTTGTGTGAAAAACGTTGCCCCTCTGGTCCCTTTTAAATCTTGCTCCTCTCACCCTAAAATTATGTCCCCACCTTTTGAATGCCTCCACCCTAGGGAAAAGACCTTTGCTATTTATCTTATCTATGTTCTTCATGATTTTCTAAACCTTTATAAGGTTATCGCTCAACCTCCTATGCTTCAGTGAAAAGAAATGCCAGCCTATCCTAATAACTCAAAATTCCCAGCAACGTCCTGATAAATATTTTCTGATCACTCTCCGATTTAATAAAATCCTTCCTACAGCAGGGTAACCAGAACTGTACATAGCACCCCAAAAGTGGCCTCACCAATGTCCTGTACAACCTCAACATGTTGTCCCAACTTCAATACTCAATGGTCTGAGCAATGAAAGCAAGCATGCTAAAAGCCTTCTTAAGCACCCTGTCTACCTGTGACACAACTTTCAAAGAACTATGTACCTGAATCTCTAGGTCTTTCTGTTTGACAATACTACCCAGGGTGCTACCGTTAAGTGAATAAGTCCTCACTTGTTTGTTTTGCTAAAATGCAATACATCACATTTATTCAAATTGAACTCCATTTGCCACTCCTCAGCCCATTGGCCCAATTGATTAAAATCTCTTTGTAATGTTAGATAACCTTCTTCACTATACCACCAATTTTGATGTCACCCAGAAACTTACTAAGCATGCCTCCTAAATTCTCATCCAAATCATTTAAATAAACGACAAACAACAGTGATCCCAGTACTGATTCCTGCAGGACACCATTGGTCACAGTCCTCCAGTCTGAAAACAACCCAGCATCACCCTCTGTCTCCTACCATCAAGCCAATTTTGTATCCAATTAGTATGCACTTCCTGAATCCCATGCGATCTAACTTTAGCCATCAGTCTACCATGCGGAATCTTTTCAAGAATTTACTGAAATCCATGTAGACAATGTCTACTGCTCTAGCCTCATCAATCTTTTTGGTTACATCCTCAGAAAACTCATCTAAGTTCATGAGCCACAATTTTCCACATACAATGGGGAGGCGATGGCCTAGTGGTATTATCACTGGACTGTTAATCCAGAGACCCAGATAATGTTCTAGGGACCCAGGTTCAAATCCTGCCACAGCAGATGGTGCAAATTGAATTCAATAAAAATATCTGGAACTAAGAGTCTAATGATGACCATGAATCCATTGTCAATTGTTGGAAAAACCCATCTGGGTCCCTAAGGGAAGGAAACTGCCATCTTTACCTGGTCTGGCCTACTGGGACTCCAGACCCACAGCAATGAGGTTGACTTGTAACTGCCCTCTGGGCAATTCGGGAAGGGCAATGAATGCTGCCTAGCCAGCTACGCTCTCATCCCATGAATGAATAAAGGAACAAAAACAAAACCATGCCCACTATCCCTAATCAATCCTTGCCTCTCCAAATGCATGTAAATCCTATCTCTCAGAATCCCTTCCAAAAACGTACCCGGTCTATAGTTCCAAGGCTTGTCCTTGCAGCCTTTCTTAAATAAAGGCATGACATTCGCCATCCTCCAGTTCTCTGGCACCTCACCTGTGGCTGTAGTTGATACAAATATCTCTGCTAGGGGCCCTGCAATTTCTTCCCTAACTTCCCACAAATCCTGAGACACACTTGATCAGGTCCCAGAGATTTATCCACCTTTATGTTTTTTAAGAAATCCAGCACATCCTCTTCGGTATTGTGGATTGTTTTCAAGACATCAAAATTTATTTCCCTGAGTTCCCCAGCCTCCATTTAAATTTCAATCAACAGCTGGTAATATGGTGGCATATTATGGCATGACAGATTGGTTAGATTTGGGTTCATCTCCACAATTTCCTACACCATTTACTTTCTGATCTGAATCGTGTTCTAGAAGGGTGTTTCTGATACCTTATTGCACACATCTCAAATGTTCAACTTGACAGCTGAATAGTGCTACATCCAAACAATTGGATTCTTTACACCAAAATGTTAACCTGGCACAATACTATTAACTGCTTCGGTGTTAATATCGCAGAGGGCTGATGGGTCATCCATTCTTTCAGCAGTGGATTGCACAGTCTACAGGGAGATCTAATTAAAGGAGAAATAATTTGAATTTACATTACATCATTCATCATTTCAGGTGCCCCAAAAACAGCTTAACTGCCAAAAGAAATGAATTGAAATTGTTAGTTTTGTAATGACAGGAAAAGTGGTACCTAGATAGTAATGCACCAAAAAACAGCAACAAGGTAAATGATCAAATGTTCTTTTTCAAAAGAATAAATAAGAGACTAAAACAACAAAAAACGCCCAATAATGAAGTCTCACTGCATTGCAAAGTAACATAATCCCCCAGGGGCTAACTGACCATATGAGAACCAAGAGATTTTCTGATGCTCCTGTGAATTGTGCCACATTACTGCATTTTCAGTGCCTTCCTATTTTTGTGAGAATCTCACTCCCATTTGGACAGTCAGAATATGCCTGAAAGAATTTGCAATGGTTAGTCCTGATCTACTTTATGTTAGAATTATCCATTTGTATGTTAACTAGCTGTCATCCTCCACATTCCCAACTATAGCAAAGAAAGTGCCTGTCAGATGTCAAATTACAGATGAGTGACTTCTGGATTAAAGTGGTTTTAAACAGGAAAATACTCTCGAACTGATTAGAGTATTATGTGCTGAAATGCAAAATAGATAGTATGAGCCAGTGACCTTTCTCACACTCTGTCCAATATTACTTTCCATTAGAATCAATTCACCTGAAATTTCATCACCAAGTTCATCAAGTCAAAGTTGTCAACACAAATCAGAAACAAAAGAAGATGTTGCTGAAGAAACTCAGCAGGCCTGGCAGCATCTGTGGAGAGAAAGCAGAGTTAATGTTTCAGGTCCAGTGACTCTTCTTCAGAATGGAATCAGAATGTTTTGTATCAGTACAAGTACATAGCTGAATTATTCATTACTATCATTGGTCAGCTGTGTTACTAACACATGTACAGCTCAGTAGAACAATACAAATGCTGTCATTTCAGAAATTTTTAGAAGTGAACTAAAAGAGCTTTTTGGAGGAATGGCAATGAATGAGCCAGCCATATATCAGTGAGTTGGTAAAGCTCATGGTGAGGATACAACACATGATGAGAAAGTAACAATGTCACAATACTTCGTCCAGAGTAGAAGCTGGTGAATATGGAATTGAAGCAAAAGCCTCAGGAATAGCAAAAAAAAATTCCAGGCCAGTAGGTGGTGCAATATTAACACTGGAAGAGTTAGTAGTGTTGTGCCTGTTAACCTTTTGTTATAGGCAAATCAATGGTTTGGATATAGCACTATTTTATGCTTTTAATTGGAAACATACAGTTTTAGAAAAGATCAATATTAAAATGCTCTCCTACAACCCATTTAAATTTTGGCTTTCATGGTTAGTCAAGGTCAATAAATAAAATCCTCCCATGACATCACTTATCCAACACTTTGCCAACCTGTTGGGCTGCTCAATGCGCCACAACTCATTGCTCACACAACAATCCCTGGCATTTGAGCTCATTCCAAACATTTAGAAACCCCATTTAATTCTTACACTTCTACCAATGCTGTCTGCCTCACACCAACCTCTCCCTCCCAACACATACCTCCTGTTAGCTAAAGTATGTACATTGCCCTAAAACAGTGCAACACAACTGTGTTATTACTTACCCTCACCACCTTGTAGGTCATTGCTTGTTGTTTGCAAGGTGAAACATGATTTAGTGGCCCAGAGCTGTGTGGTACAAATTGGAGATTTTAGTGGAGTAATAGCTGATTGGCCTATGTGACACTACTCCTTTATAGTCACCCGCTGCACACTAGGTTTCATGCTGGGATGCCCTTCTCAAAAGTTTGCACTATGCAGACTGCTCCAAGTGGTTGGTGGTGGAATATGCCCCAACAAAACTGTGCTTGGTCTCAATAGACTGTGCTGAGATGAAAGTCATGCCCAGTATGACTACTGGTAAAAGGGCCTTTTAATACAGTGCACCCACATTACATCAGCAACATCAGTGTTTTGGGCAGTGATACATCTCTGAGTTAGTACAGTACGTGTACAAGAATAACTTAGTCAACACAAACCTGTAAGCATCATTGAATGTTAAGCCATATGCATAAATGAAAGTAAAAAATCAATAGGATAAATCACTTTCTTAAGATACTTTAGCAATAATCAATAAAACAAAACCCTTAAATGCGATTGTCTTTCCATACTGAGAGGATATCAGTAGTTTGCACATATCACAAAATATAAGCTAACCACTATACAGGTACCATTCAGTCATTCAAGGCATAATTCATAATAATTTCATATACGTGGCACTTATTGAACTAATCTCTATATCATAGTGCTAGAATAACACAAGGTTAAATTATAACGTAAATTCAACAATCAAGCTTTATTAGCTTATACTAGTGCATCTAAGGAGACTTGTAGGACAGAGTATTGAAACCCATCTCTGACCCAAGCCCTTTGAATTCAGATTCCCATTGGGAGCACTGAATTTAACTTCAGATGTAAATTCAAAACAAAGTGAAATTCTTTCAAAAACATTTATCCATTTGCTTAATATTCTTGCATAGCATCCACCAAATATTCCAATCATTTTCGTTCAAATCAAAATGTTGCAAGTATCAACAAATTCAATATCAGCAAGGGGGCCACAACTGACTAATAGTCTGCTGCATTACAAATGGTGATTCATAAGGACTTTTAAAAAGGAACTCAAGCAGTAATACAAACAGTTGCAGGAATTGATTAAACACAGTTAAGTTATATTTAGCCTTCTGAATATTGGATTTAATATTCAATACAAAAATATTTTTGGAAATAAAACAGAGTTGGAGGAATAATTAAACCTGGAATATGTGCAAAAATACTGACTGGACCACGATGAGGACATTCCCCATTTGATTATTCATTCACTTTTTGCATTGTTACTCTAACTAATTCCCACAAGTTAGTTCCCAAACTCACAAAGATCAAAGGGAAGATAGAAAGAAAATTGGCATTAACATTTAGAGTTAACTTGAGAGCTTCTGTCTCAAAAGACTAGAATCATACAGCACAGAAACGGGCCCTTCAGCCCAACTCATCTCTGCCGATAGTAGGAACTGCAGATGCTGGAGAATCTGAGATAATAAGGTGTAGAGCTGGATGAACACAGC
>NC_063332.1:33109458-33160913 GCF_021869965.1 Rhincodon typus | reverse complement strand
TTCTTACTATCTCTGAGTTAGAGCGAAGGGTCTGTTTCCATGCTGTCTGACTATGACTCTGTAACTCTATGACTGTTTAGCTCCCCACGGATGCTGCCACAGCTGCTGTATTTCTCCAGTATTTTCTGTCTTTGTTTCAGAGTTCCAGTATCTTCAGTATTTTACTTTTGTTATAAGGGAATGAAATAAGTAGCTTCACCGGATTATGTTGCAGATTCACTGATAAGGTACATATCCCACTTGCCTGATAGCTATCACCAACCCTCTAAAGCTGGTTTTATACACCACTGCAAGCCAGTCATATTCTAAGCACTATTTTGCAAAATATGTTTACTGCTCCTGGGGCAGTTGATGCTGAATTTAAAAGACTGCTCCCTATTTAAATTTCTAATGCAAGTGATATGTTGATGTGCATGACTCGTTTTACAGAGTTAAATTGAAAATAAATCTCCAAGGACCTGGATGGTAAACAGTTGTGTTAGTCATTGCTTTGCAGTTATTTTGCCTGTTTAGATGTCCTTTTGCAAATAATATAAAATGTAGCGACTTCAAAATTATCTTTTATTTATATGGCTGCCAATTAAAAACTCAATTATAAATTTTATGTAACTATATATATTTGTTTTTAATTTAAAGTCACATATCTCACACTTCTGCTCTTGCAACTCTCATATATTATCATACAGGAAGATGGTTATGTTAATGCCACTGGACATTTAATCCAGGCACCCAGATGAATTCTGTGGGGACATGTGTTGAAATTCCACAATGGCAGCTGGAGGAATTTGAATTCAATCAAACGTTAGTCATCGGTAATGATAACCATGAAACTAGCATTAATTGTTGGAAACACTCATCCAGTTCACAAGTGTTTGCCATCTTTACCTGGTCTGCCCTACATCAGACTCCAGACCACAGCTGACTCTTAAATGTCCCCTGAAATGACATCCTTTAAAGGGCAATCACAGATATCCTCGTCCCATGGAAGAACTTTAAAAAAATATATCCAGTGCACACGTTTAACTTCCCAGCTGTAAAATTATTACAAGGTTTATAAGGCAAATTCATCTCTGCCTATATATAGATTTGTGTCTCAGGTCTACTTTCTAACAGCAATCCTACTGTGACCACACATTAGTTTATCCCAAGTTCAGATCAATGAACTTGCAGGGTTTCTATCAGATAAGGTGACACAATTTTCAGGTTACTTGAAGACCTCATGTACACAACGCTGGCAGTGCTGAACTAAAATCAGGAAATATCTGAGAAACACAGCAAGTTCTCTTCAAGAGATAATAAGAATGCCGCTACTGGAGTCTGAGATAACACAGTGTAGGGCTGGAGGAGCACAGCAGGCCAGGCAGCATTAGGGGAGCAGGAAAGCTGACGTTTCGGGTTGGGACCATTTCTGAAGAAGGGTCCCGACTTGAAATGTCAACTTCCCTGCTCCTCTGATGCTGCCTGGCCTGCTGTGTTCCTCCAGTTCCACACAGTGTTATCCCAAGTTCTCTTCAAAGAGTCATAATGGACTGCAAATGTTCACTCTGTTTTTCTCGCTCCACAAATGCTGTCAGACCTATTGAGATTCTCTAGCACTTCCTGCTTCTTTTTCAGATTTCCAGCATCTTCAGTATTTGCTTTTGTACTAAAAATTGCCGAGTATGCATACTTTTTGAGAAACTTTGCAATGTAGAAAAACAGATTTATTCATGATCGTGAAAGGTTCTCAAGCTGAACCTTGCAAAAGAATGCATTAATTAGGACTGAATTACTATTGTAACTTACTTATCCAGTTTCTCACATTCAGAAAACTCTGTTGACTCGTTAGATCAAAGACCAATAAAAATCCCATGGCATCCCTGAAAAAGGCTGTGGTGAGGCTTCGAAACCTACAGGAAGAAAAATAATGCTATGAACCATTTTAAAAAAAAACATAATCAAGTTGTCTGAGATAACAAGGTGTAGAGCTGGATGAACACAGCAGGCCAAGCAGCATCAGAGAAGCAGGAGAGCTGACGTTTCGGATCTGGACTCTTCTGAAGAAATGAAGGGTCCAGACCTGAAACGTCAGCTCCTCTGATGCTGTTTGGCCTGCTGTGTTCATGCAGCTCTACACCTTTTTATCTCAGATTCTCCAGCATCGGCAGTTCCCACTATCTCATAATCAAGTTGTCAATCCCTTATAGGGACACGGTGGCACAGTGGTTAGCACTGCTGCCTCACAGCGCCAGGGACCTGGGTTTGATTCCAGCCTCAGGTGACTGTCTGTGTGGAGTTTGCACATTCTCCCCATGTCTGCGTGGGTTTCCTCCGGGTGCTCTGGTTTCCTCCCACAGTCCAAAGATGCGCAGGTTAGGTGGATTGGCCATGCTAAATTGCCTGTAGCGTTCAGGGAGGTAGAGGGTGTATATTAGGTGGGTCATAGGGGAATGGATCTGGGTGGGATGCTCTGAGGTTCAGTGTGGACTTGTTGGGCTGAAGGGCCTGTTTCCACACTGTAGGGATTCTAATTCTTATACTCTGCCACAGTGGAATGTCTCATTAGGAATTTCTGGCTTGCACATCACTAATTTGGTATAATATTTTAGACATTACCCTGACATTCAGTACATAAAATTATTTTCTTACAATGAAAATTCCTCTGCTTGTGAAGTCATTTATTTTAAACATATTTTTCCCAATTAATTGTGACACTGAAAGCTATTATTTCACTTACATTTTATGAGCCTTCCCAGTTCAATAATCATCTTTGGTCGAGAGGGCAAACAAAACATTTTCAAGCCAATTCTCCTGTAGGAATTCATAGAATAGAATCCCTACAGTGTGGAAACAGGCCCTTTAGCCCAACAAGTCCACACAGACCCCTAGACCCAACCCCCACCTAATCTACACATCCCTGAACACAATGGGCAATTTAGCATGGTCAATCCACCTAACCTGCACAGTGTTGGACTGTGGGAGGAAACCCAAGCACCTGGAGGAAACCCACATAGACATAGGGAGAACATGCAAACTCCACACGGACAGTCACCCGAGGGTGGAATTGAACCAGGTCCCTGGCGCTGTGAGGCAGCAGTGCTTACCACTGAGCCACCGGGGATGAGCACATATAGTAGAGGGACTCTCTTTTTTCCAGTGGGCAACTGTCTGGCCTTACAAAGTAAGAACCAAAGGGTAGAAGAACAGGAAAGGAAAAGAAAATGTCCAAAGATGAGCAGGTTAGGTAGCTTGACATGGTAAATTGCTCTGCAATATTCAGGGATGTGCAGGCTATGTAGGTTAGTCATGGCAAATGTAAGGTTACGGGGATAGGGTGGGGGGCTGGGTCTGAGTGTGATGCTCTTCGGAGGGTCAGTGCTGTCTCAATGGGTTAAATGGCCTCTTTCTGCATTGTAAGGATTCAATGATTGTATGACAGGGGAACAGGGTGAACCAGCTAGTTACATCAGAAAGCCTATACCACTATGGGGTGAATGTTCTTCTGCTGTGCTATACAATTCTGTGAAATCTTTGTGGGAGAATTCGTAGAAACACACAAATCTAGACCCTGTGTCAATATTCCTAATGCCTAAACACCTACCCCCACCCATTAAATTATCAAATATGGGTAGACTTATATTGGTCTGCTTTGCTCTTTTAAAGGCATAGCAAATTCTTATTTAGCTCGGTATGAAAATTATTCACCAGGCACTGCATTAAACACTAAGGTCAGAGGTTCAATTTCTGGACCACACAACATCAGAATGGTAGTGAGAGTAAGAGGCTTAAATGCCTGAAACATTAACATTGCTGATCATTTGACGGTGAGAGTCAATACTATAAAGTTTGCATTTCTTAATAGGAGTTGTGTTTCCACAGTGTCTCTTTGTTTTGATTTAGTCACAAAAATAGTGGAACTTAGTTCAGTAGTAGATTTGATTTATTGCTGTCACATGTACCTGAGTGTTAGCTATTTACCAGCATTTCTTTTAAACACGTTTTGGACGCACATTTTTTTAAAATCTGCTTATGAGAGGAGGGCATTGCTGGCTGGCCAACATTTATTGCTCCAGCTGCCCTTGAGAACATGGTGATGATCTGCCTTCTTGAACCATTGCAGTCCATGTGCTGTAGGTAGACCCACAATGCCAAGTCAGGATGGTGAGTGGCTTGGAGGGGAACTTGCAGGTGGTGATGCTCCCTTGTATCTGCTGCCCTTGTCCTTCTAGATGGCAAGGGTCATGAGTTCAGAAGGTGCTGTCTAAGAACCCATGATGAATTTCTGCAGTGCATCTTGTAGATAGTATTTACTGCTGCTACTGAGTGTCAGTGATGGAGGGAGTGGATGATTGTGGATGTGATACTAATCCAAGTGGGTTGCTTTGCCCTGGATGGCATCAAGCTTATTGAGTGTTGTTGGAGCTGCACCCATCCAGGCATGTTTGATTGAAGCACTTTCAGTTAGAGCTCCTACTTCAGCTTGGACAACTTAGGCACACTAATGATCTGCAGACTCTCAGGTTTCCAAACTTGTCAGTCCGTTCATGTAGTGCATGGACTATGTCTAAAGGATTCTTTTTCTCTCTGTGTTCATTGAACCATTGACATCTTATTCTTATTTATGTCTACGAACAGAACAATGTTTCTCATTTGTAGCATCATTTTTCTTTGATGATTGCTTTCCAGAAGTAACCACTTGGAATCAACCAAGGGGATGTCAATAGATTGGTGAAGAATATTTTTTCACAGACGAACAAAAGATGAGAATGACAGAAGCAAGAATTGTACACGGTAGAATTTGAATTTGAAATTTGAAATGATAGAATACCTAGACAATATATCTTTATAGTGCCAATGCTTAGGCATTGCTTAAAGTAAATGAATTATTTATCGAGTGATTGAGGACTCTGGGTCTGTACCCAATGGAGTTTTGAAGGATGAGGGGGATCTGATTGAAACTTACCCAAAACTGAGAGGCCTGGATAGTGCGGACGTGGAGAAAATGTTTCTACTGGTGGGAGAGAGTAGGACCCAAGGGGGCAGCCTCAGAGTGAAGGGTCAGCCCTTTAAAACTGTGATGAGGAACAATTTCTTCAGCTAGTGGATGGTGAATCTTTGCAACTCTTGCCACAGAGGGCTATGGAGGCCAAGTCATTGAGTGTATTTAAGACAGAGATAGATAGGATCTTGATTGGTGAGGTAATCAAGGATTATGGGGAGAAGGCAGGAGAGTTGGGTTAAGAAACATATCAGTCATAACTGAATGGCGTAGCAGATGTGATGGACCAAATGGCCGAATTCTGCTCCTATGTTTAATGTTCTTATGGTCTTATTTAAAACAGATAAATATTTTCAAACATTTTTGAGCTCAGAGCAAAAATGTTGTGTTAACTGATTCGCAGCAGTGAAAACATTGGCTGAAGTATTTATATCGCCACGTAGATAATTTAACATACAACAGGGATGTTACCTAAATATTTCTTACAAACCCAATAAAACATCTGATATCTATCCATAGTCACTTAATGAGCAAATTAAATATGTACAAAAACAAACCACAGTGAAGGCTGAATATCTGAAATAGAAAGGGAAAATCAGCAGACCAGGCAGAAATCATGGAGGGAACCAGAGTTAATGTTTCAGGTCAATGACCTTTCATCAGACATGCTGAATCTTACCAGTCTCTGTTTTAACAAATCAAACATTGTTATCAAACTTGTAATCAAAGGAACAACTGAAAAATCCATTGATTAAGTAAGTGTAAGGGTTGAATTCCCTATGATGTTACACTGTCTTGGACAAGCCAAAATCATATTGAAGGCAAGAATTGTTTTGAAATCCCAATGGCTTTAAAATCTTCCTCGTCAAATCTTTTTAAATTCATTCATAGGATGTGAGTGTTGCCAGCTGGACAGCATTTATTGCCCGTCCCTAGTTGCCCTTGTGAAGATGGTGGTGAGCTGCCTTCTTGAACTGCTGCAGTCCACCTTCTGTGGATTGACCCACAATGTCATTAGGGAGGGAATTCCAGGATTTTGACCCAGTGACAGTGAAGGAATGGTAATATATTTCCAAGTCAGGATAGTGAGTGGCTTGGAGGGGAATTTGCAGGTGGTAGTGTTCCCATATATCTACAGCTCTAGTCCTTCTATATGGAGGTGCTCCTAGGTTTGGAAGGTGTTGTATGAGGATCCTTGGTGGATTTCTGTGCTGCATGTTGTAGATAGTACATACTGCTGCTACTGAGCATCAGTAGCGGAGGGATTGGATGCTTGTGGATGTGGTGCCAATCAAGTGGGTCACCTTGCCCTGAATGGTGTCAAGCTTCTTGAGTGTTGTTGGGGCTGCACCCATCCAGGCAAGTGGGGAGTATTTCATCACACTACAGACTTGCGTCTCGTAGACGATGGACAGGCTTTTGGGAGTCAGGAGATGAGTTACTCGTCACATTATTCCTAGCCTCTGATTTTCTCTTGTGGCCACTATGTTTATATGGTGAGTTCAGTTAAATTTCTGGTCAATGGTAACATCAAGGATGTTGATAGTGGGGGATTCAGTGATGGTAACACCATTGAATGTCAACGTGCCACTGTTAGATTGTTTCTTATTGGTGATGGTCATAGCCTGGCATTTGTGCAGCACAATGTTACTTGCCACTTGTCAGCCCTGGATATTGTCCAAATCTTGTTCAATTTAAACACGGACTGCTTCAGTATCTGAGGAGTCGCGGATGGTGCTAAACATTGTGCAATCATCAGTGAGCATCCCCACTTCTGACCTTATGATGGAGGGAAGGACATTGATGAAGCAGCTGAAGATGGGCATCAGGGGACAAACTTTCCACTGGTTGGAGTCATACCTGGCACATAGGAAGATGGTCGTGGCTGTTGGACATCTGTCACCTCAGCTCCAGGGCATCTCTGCAAGAGTTCCTTAGGATAGTGTCAGTAAGATGGTAGTTGAGTGCAAGAAGGCAGCAGAGTATGACGTTCCAGTGAGAGGTCCTTTGCTTGCCAGTTCCCTTACCTTTTTCCCTCTTTTCTTCTCTCTTTTTCCCTTTCTCCATCCCCACCCCTGGAGACTGGAGTTGTGGAGTAAGCGGACAGAGACCCACAGAGGACCAGAATGTGCAGGCCAAGACCTGCGGTGGACAGGAGAGAGCATGGGCCAAGTCCTGCAGCAGAACTAGCATCGGCAGCGTGGTCTTGTGCTCTGGGGCTTGCAAGTGCGCCCCTGAGCCCAGGAACACCATTAGCAGTGAGCCCTGGAGCAGCACGTGGGCTGACAGCCCTGGAGCAGTGAGTGGGCTGAGAACCCTGGAGCAGCACGTGGGCTGAGAGCCCTGGAGCAGTGAGTGGGCTGAGAGCCCTGGAGCAGTGAGTGTACTGAGAGCCCTGCAGCAGTGAGTGGGCTGAGAGCCCTGGAGCGGCTAGTGGGCTGAGAGCCCTGGAGCAGTGAGTGGGCTGAGAGCCCTGGAGCAGCACATGGGCTGAGAGTCCTGGAGCAGTGAGTGGGCTGAGAGCCACGGAGCAGTGCAGGGAAGAAGCCCCCAGAGCAGCATACAGGCAGCAAGTCCTAGACAGAGACTGGTGTGAGGGGACAATCCTTACCTTAGAACGTACCTTAGAACACTGTAATGTTAACCCCTTAATATCACCCTTAATATATTCTTATTTTTAACTTATTTTCAACTACGTAATTAAGCAACTACTTTAATCCCTGTGCTGTATCCAAGAATTGTACTTAGGTATATGTACCTAAGATGTCGGAAACTACCCTGAAGAACTCCTGCAGAGATGTCCTGGAGCTGAGACGACTGACCTCCAACAACCACGACCATCTTCCTATGTGTCAGGTATGACTCCAATCAGTGGAAAGTTTGCCCCTGATACCCCGTGATTCCAGTTTTGCTAGGGGGTCCTCGAGGCCGCACTTGGTCAAATGTGGCGTTATGTCAAGAACTGTCAGATTTTGAATTCAATAAAAATCTGGGATTAAGATTCTAGTCATGACCATGAAACCATTGCTGATTATTGGAAACACCCAACTGGTTCACTAATGTCCTTTTGGAGGGGAATCTGCCATTCTTACCTGGTCTGCCTACATACAACTCCAGACCGACAGCAATGTGATTGACTCTCAACTGCCTTCTGGGCAATTAGGGATGGTTAATAAATACTGGCCTGACCAGTGATGGTCACATCCCATCTCACAGAACCTCTGGAATTCAGCTCTTTTGTCCATGTTTAAACCAAGGCTATAATAAGGTCAGGAGCTAAGTGGCCCTGGCAGAACCTAAACTGGGCATCACTGAGCAGGTCATTGCTGAATAGGTGCTGCTTGATAGTACTATTGATGACAGCTTCCAACACTTTCCTGGCGATCAAGAGTAGACTGATGGGGGCAGTAATTGGCTGGGTTGGATTTGTCCTGCTTTTTATGTACAGGCATACCTGGGCAATTTTCCACCTTGTCAGGTCAATGCCAGTGTTGTAACTGTATGGCAGAACTTGACTAGGGCAGCGGCAAGTTCTGAAGCACAAGTCTTCAGTACTATTGGTACTGTAGTGGTATGAGTTTTCTCTCTCTCAATAAAAAAAAATTATTTGCCAAACATTTTTTTTGTCAAAGCAGAGCCTCTTTAAGTAGACTATAATGAAACCAGCAGGAGAAAAGTAAGTCAGTCATTGATTAGTGTATGAAAAAAACTGAAGAAATTTACAAGAGCAGAATTTTACTGGGTAGGGCATGTATTGTTCACACCACAACCCCGTTCTCCCAACTTGGTGGGACAAACTCTAACAAAAAAAAAGCTGCTTGCCTTTCAGTGATAACCCATTGGGATCTGCCTAAATTAGGTAACTGTGGGACAATCATCCTTAGGAGAAAGAAGTCCTGCCCCCAAGAGCTTCTGCCCAATCTGAATGGCTGGCTGTTGAATATTCCTAGCAGTTCCAACACACAGTTGTGGTCACTACTGGGTGACAAGCAGTACTGATGAAGCACAAAAATGGGGCTAACATCTTCGGGGCAGGTGGGCCCAACAGGCACCAGGCACCCCCTCCAAAAGGAGGTATCCCTCATCCTTTGTTCCTCTCGGCTTAAGATGGTAATACAGTGGGCTGGGTTCTTTCAATCTGCATTCCCTAACTGTATGTATTATTATGCCTTGACTGAGTGTTGCAGACCAATACTTTCCAAGGTCTACGTGCTGAGGGATGCACTAAAGCTTGGGGCAGCTGCCGCCAAGGCACAGAGAGGAAAGACCACCATCTAAGGTCTTTCTGCCAAAGGTAAATGGTGTGCTGTTTAAGTACTGGACCCTTCTCAAACTGGATGCCTCAAACAAATGTAAATATAGTCTTGGGCAAGTAACAAATGCCTTGAGTTTGTTTGTTGGATAGAGTCAAACACCAATTTTTATTTGTTTCTTCATGTGCCACAGTACAGAACCGAACTGCCTCAGTGACTATGTGTGTATATAAAAAGATATTTTTATGAATAAAGTATATTTTTGAAATTTAAAAAAAAATTATGGTGGGAGTGAAACCCGTCTCCCAAAGGCCTCAGTGGGCCCAAGGGCAGGATTCCCCATCAATGTCTTAATCAAACACCATATTACAGGGACAAGAACAGACGCTGCTGGAAAAACTCAGCAGGTCTGGCAGCATCTATGGAGAGAAATGTTTTGGGTCAGTGGCCCTTCCTCAGAAGTTCTCAGGAATGGTCACCGGACCTGAAATGTTAACTCTGATTTCTAGTCACAGATGCTGCCAGACCTGCTGAGCTTTTCCAGCTATTTCTGATTTTTGTTTCTGATTTACAGCATCCTCAGTTCTTTTGGTTTTTATTTACATTAAGGGAGATGATTTGGTATTGGGTGGGGATGTAGTGGCCTACCCCTCTCCCGCTCAATTTTACATCATATTCCTCCTTCCCGCCACAACTGGTGGATATGATGGTAGTGGGGTCAGGGGTTTGGCTGCATGTTGGT
Organism: Rhincodon typus; assembly: GCF_021869965.1. Classification (NCBI taxonomy): domain Eukaryota; kingdom Metazoa; phylum Chordata; class Chondrichthyes; order Orectolobiformes; family Rhincodontidae; genus Rhincodon; species Rhincodon typus. Next base: position 33,150,940 of record NC_063332.1, on the reverse strand, counting down.
TAACAGAAATACAGAATTACCTTTCCTGCCCAGCTGTATCCCATAGTTGGAGATGGATTTTAAAAGGATTGTTTGTTTTACTGTTCACTCCTCCAACATAGTGTTCCTAAACAAAAGAATGCAATTTTATTAGTGATGGATTGCAATGTTAGGCTTAATATTATCAGGTTTTTAGATCCATTCCTTACAGATTTTGCAGTAAAAGAAGCAATGATACTGTTGTAGTGTGTTCCTCTTGGTTACTTCTCTACTTACATTGGGAAACAGGGTATACCCTGTGGACCCAGAAAAACATTGCATCTTCACATACAGAGCCCACACATTAGAAAATCCCACCACCCCAAAAATACACACACACACACATACTTTTTCACTTAGCTGTCCAGCTTGATTCATTTCCAATCCTGTCCCCATACACAAGTTGTCTTGGGGTGCCTCTTTAGCATATACACCTTGTTGGATATGTACTAATAAGACATGACCAAGATGGTTCAGTTTTCTGGCTACTGTGATTAAGTTCATGGCAGCTTGATAAAAATGCACATCAGATTACAGGAATCAAATAAGTTCCCATTTGTTTATGATCCAGCGATTTGAAGAACTTCCTCTGCCTTAACAGACATTACTTTTTTAATAAATTGAGAAAACTGGAATGAGATCACAGGATTTTATATTTCTATCATGTTTCAAATGGCTCAATACCATCTGTTTCTGTGGCTCTTCGTCCACCAGTTTGAACATTCACTCCCCCGACCAGCGGACAGTAGCATGCAGTATTGATAAAGGGTACTGCAACAACTTAACAAATCTCCTTCAACTGCACCGTCCAAACATGCAACGTCTGCATCTAGAAGGTCAAAGATAATAGATGTAGAGGAATAACATCACCTGCAATTTCTCCTACAAACCGTATACCATCCTGAAAAAGAATTTCAAGACTTATATTTATAAAGGCAAGGGATTACGGAAAGTCAAAATGGCTTTGCACATGGGAAATCGTGTCTCATGAACTTGATTTTTTGAATAAGAAACAAAGAGGATTGATGAGGGCAGAGCAGTGGACGTGGTCTATATGGACTTCAACAACGTGTTTGACAAGGTTCCTCATGGTAGACTGGTTAGCATGGTTAAATCACACGGAGTACAGAGACAAGTAGCTATTTGGACACAGAACTAGCTCAAAGGTAGAAGACAGAGGACGGTTGTGGAGGATTGTTGTTCAGACTGAAGGCCTGTGACCAGCGGTGAGCCACTGCTGCTGGGTCCACTGTTTTCTGTCATTTATATAAATGATTTGGACATGAACATAGGAGGTAAGGTTAGTAAGTTTGCAGATGACACCAAAATTGGAGGTGTAGTGGATAGCAAAGAAGGTTACCTTAGAGTACAATGGGATCTTGATCAGATGGGCCAATGGGCAGAGGAGTGGCAGATGGAGTTTAATTTAGATAAATGTGACGTGCTGCATTTTGGAAAGGCAAATCAGGGCAGGACTTATAGACTTAATGGTAAGGTCCTGGGGAGTGTTGCTGAACAAAGAGGCCTTGGAGAGCAGGTTCATAGTTCCTTGAAAGTGGAGTCGTACATAGATAGGATAGTGAAGAAGATGTTTGGTATGCTTGCCTTTATTGGTCAGTGTAGGAGTTGGGAAGTCATGTTGCGGCTGTACAGGACCTTGGTTCGGCCACTTTTGAAATACTGTGTGTAATTCTGGTCTCCCTGCTATAGGAAGGATGTTGTGAAACTTGAAAGGGTTCAGAAAAGAATTACAAGGATGCTGCCAGGGATGGAGAGTTTGAGCTAGAAGGACAGGTTGAATAGACTGCGGCTATTTTCCCTGAGCGTCTGAGGCTGAGAGGTGACCTTGTAGAGGTTTATAAAATCATGAGGGGCATGGATAGGGTAAATGGACAAGGTCTTTTCCCTGGGGTTGGGGAGTCCAAAAGTAGAGGTCATTCATTTAAGGTGGAAGGGGAAAGATTAAGCGGGACCTAAGGGGCAACTTTTTCACGCAGAGGGTGGTGTGTGTGTGGAATGAGCTGCTAAAGGAAGTGATGGAGGCTGGTACAATTACAACATTTAAAGGGCATTTGGATGGGCATATGAATGAAAAGGTTTAGTGAGATATGGGCCAAATGCTCGCAAACTGGACTAGATTTATATAGGATATTTGCTTAGCATGGATGAGTTGAACCGAAGAGTCTGTTTCCGTGCTGTATACCTCTATGACTCTATGACATTACATTTTTCATTGAGAAAAAAATGATCACCTTGGGCTGTACTTTCAGTCTTGAGAGACAAGAGGGGACAAAGTTTCAACAGAAAATATCCTTCACTCTTCCCTTTATTTAATGTTAAACAGTACATTGTTAGGAATTAAGTTTCATGATGGATTTTTCGGGTTTCTTTACAATATCATGGTGAACTGTCATTTTGTGTATCCACAAATGAGTTGATAAACTGTCTCCTATAGGACATTAAGCAGATTTTGCACTGGCAGGAACGTTGATCAGGAGTCACACAAGCCACAGAGATTCATTGCTACCTGGGTTGTTGCCAGTTTAGAAATTCCCAACATTCACTAGATTTAATTCATGTTGCTGATACACAGAACCCTCTGGGAGCCACTGCTTTGCATGGCCAGGACTGATTTCAGTTTAATAGTTCTTGAACACAAAGGAAAGTCAATGTCGGAGGATCTTCATTGGTTCAAACATTTCAAAATAAAAGCATGTTCTACCAGGTGATAGAGGGTATTTAAACTCAAAAAAATTGGACTTTACCCAGAATGGGCAATGAGTAAAAAGGCACTTTCCATTAGAATATTATCCTTCCTTAATTTTTCTTTTGGAAAGAAAATGTCGTAGTTAAATGCTAATTAAAGTTCACAGTGAGGTTCAACCTGGCACAGACAAAGGCACTGCCTGATTAATGTGGGATGCATTGTGGGGGAAATTTTCCACGTGTGGCATTAACATTTTACTCATCCCACATCAGGGTTAGGATACAATCAAATGTCATTCTCTCAAGGGGGAAGTGTTTGAGACTGAAAAGGGTCCCACTTAGCATCAGTTTACTTTATGTATCGTTTCATGGAATGTGGGCATTGCTAGGAGGACCAGCATTTCTTGCCCAAATCTAATTACCTTTGAAGAGGTGGTGGTGAGCCACCCTCTTGAATCCCTGCACATTATCTGACAGGTATAACCGCAGTGCCACTCGGAAGGGAGTTCCAGGATTTTGATCGAGCAATAAGGAAGGATTGGAATATGCTTCCAAATCAAGATAGTGTGTGAGTTGGAGGGAAATTAGCAAGTGATGGCGTTCCATGCATCTGCTGCCTTTCACCTTCTAAGTGGTAGGAATTTGGAAGGAGGAAATTATCACAGGACGTTTGGTGACTTACTGCTATGCACCTTATTGATGGAATACTCTGTTGCCACTGTGTGTTGATGATGAAAGGAGTGAATGTTGATGCTGATGATATGGCATCAATCAAGCAGGCTCATTACAATAATATACAATAATACAACACAGTGCAGGAACAGGCCCTCCAGCCCACCTAGCCTGCTCCAATTCCCAATCCTTATTTAAACCTCCTACTTATTGCCCATGTTTGGTTTCTATCCCTCTGTTCTCCTCTTGTTCATATGTCTATCAAGATACACCTTAAACGTTACTAACTTGCCTGCTTCCACCACCTCCATTCGCAGTGCATTCTAGGCACCTACTTCTGTGCGAAAAATTTTCCCCGCACTTCTCCCCTAAATTTTCCTCCCTCATCTTGAACCTGTGCCCTCTTGTAGTTGACCTTTCCATCCTGGGAAAATGCCTCTGACTATCCATTATATCTATACCTCTCGTAGACCTCTTTGTAGACCTCTATCAGGTCACTCCTCAGCCTCTGTCTTTCCAGTCATTCTTGAATGTTGTTAGAGCTGCACTCATCCAGACAAGTGGAGAGTATCTGATCACACTCCTGATTTGTGCCTTCTACATGATGTAGAGCCTTTGGGAAATCAGGAGATATGTTATTTACCTCAGATTTCCCAGTCTCTCACATGCAGCCATTCAACTTATATGGCTCATACAGTCAATGCTAAGCCTAAGGATGTTGATACTGAGGGAATCAAAGTGAAAGATTTTCCCCTGATGGAGATGGTCATTGACCAGCAATTGTGTGGTGCAAATGTTACTTGCCACTTATCAGCCCAAACCTGAAAATCATCCAGGTGTCTATAGCTTCACTCATATCGATATATTAACTCAATTCCCTGATTAGTCTAATCTTTTATTATTCAACTCACCACAGAGATCCTAATCAGCCATAACGTACATTGCAATAAGTAGAAACTGACAATACCTTAACAATGATATCTACCATTTGAAAATCCAGACATTTCCCCACAGAACATTCAAATAATTGGCAGAGAATTAGTTTTACAAGTACATTTTTGAAACAAGTTTAATTTTTTGTAAGATTTTTCCTCTTTAGTTCACCTTTGGGCATTAGGTTTCAGCTAGAGTGATAAAAACCATAAGAAAGTACTCACCAGTCTCTTTTCTCGGAAGTCAATTCCCACTGTGGTGACAAACTTGGGGTTGAACTTATTCTCTGTGTATCTGTACAGAAATGTGGTCTTACCAACTCCCGAGTCTCCAAGAGCCAGGAGCTTGATCAGATAATCATAGTCCCCATCAGTCATAGTGCTATTCACGCTGATGCTGTAAGAAACAGGTCAAAAAGAGCAGAACATGAGAACCAAAATCTTACAAGAGACGACCTTCACTCTTTACCTGCAATCTTTATTGCTGGTGACAAAGAAATATCTGAGTTTCAAATGACCCCAGAGATACAGAACAACCGGATACTCTAAGCAGCTACTAAATTTTAATAAAAGCATTTGTTAATATACATGTAAATCTCAAAATAGATATTGATAGAAAGCATAGAATCCCTACAGTGTAGAAACAGGTCCTTTGGCCCAACAAGTCAACTCAGACCCATCCCCCATGAACCACCTAATCTACACATCCCTAAACACTATGGGCAATTTAGCATGGCCAATCCACATAGCCTACACACTGTGGGAGGAAACTGGAGCACCCAGAGGAAACCCACACAGACACAGGAAGAATGTGCAAACTCCACACAGACAGTCACCTGAGGGTGGAATTGAACCCAGGTCCCTGGCACTGTGAGGCAGCAGTGCTAACCACTGAGCCACCATGCCACCCCAATAAGAATCTTGTCTTGTCCGGGAGTCGAACCTGGGACCTCTCGCATGCCAACACTGTAGAATACCCTAAGCAAGCATCCTACCCTTAGACCAACAAGTTGGCCCCTCAAAGCATCTTGTGATCCTATTGCATTTGGTCAGCCTTTTAAAGTAGAAGTGCAACTTAAGACCAAGTCTGGTTTTTTACTATAACTTCTTAGAAATGCTAAGTTTGAAACATTTCCAAAGTTTTCCACGATAAGTTCTTATGTTCACATTTAAAATGGAAATTATCTGACAAAACTCACACACTATTGGAGCCTCTCATTACTGAAGGTGCTGCAGTGAATTGCTCCAGTATTGCATCTCCTTGCACTCCAATTTATATTGCAAATAATTTGCTAAAATCTGTGTTTTTCCTTCCCAAGTAGGATTTATAGGTGAACAGGGCATCTATTTGCCCTGGTTCAGTTATCCCCAGCCCACTGACCCAACATGGCTGATGAATGCATTCCTACATTCAAGTCAAATGTCTGATTCAAATCCTATCCAATGTAATATTTCAATATTGTGGAATAATGAGCTGGATATAATCTGGGAATTGGATGCTCATGTGTTTCAGTGGTAATGTCCTTACATCTGAGCAAGGTGATTCTGAAATATCAACAAACCAGGCTTCTGACCTAAACACATCCTATCAGACATGTGAAGCTAAAATCAGGGCATTATACTACGGTCCTTATGTGCCCAGAGCTTAAACATTAAAAACTGAAAGAACTGTGGATGTTGCAAATCGTAAACCAAAACAGAAATTGCAGGAAAAGCTCAACAGGTCCGGCAGCATCTGTGCAAAGTAGTCAGTCATTGTTTTGGGTCGAGAGACATTTCCTCAGAACTCAATTGAACTTGAGTTCTCATGAAGGGTCACTCAACCCGAAACGTTAACTCTGATTCCTCTCCACAGATGCTGCCAGACCTGCTGACACTTTCCAGGTTTTTTTCTGCTTTTGGTTTGAGGTTAAACATTAACTCATTACCTAAGGAACAATAAGAAAGAATGCGGGTTGCCAACCTTTTTGGAACATTTCCTGAGCATAGTAAATGATGACAGAAGAGTAATTGAGACTTTTAGCCTGGAATTTAATAAGACACATGTGGGTCTTGAAAGCAAAACCAGAAATAGGCAGCAATTCAGCTTTTGTATCAGGACCCAGATTCAAACAATTCACAATAAAATTTAAAGGACCAATTATGGCCAAACATGTGATTATACAGAGGGGCCAGTATTCATTGGTGGTTCCAGTTGTCAGGAGACAATGTTATATGATTATAAAACAGAGTCAAACAGATAAAATCATGGCCGCAACTTACCAGCACATCTACATTCTATCAGTACTTTACTGGCCTGGGCCAAACTCCTCCACCCATCACACCCAAGTCCCTTTAACAGCACCAATTCCTGATCCCAGATGAGGACTAAGCTTATGGTTTAGAGGTGCCTGCCTGCAGATTTGAAGCATTGTGCCGATATCACAGTTTCTCTTATCACATGGTATAAATTCTGGGGTGTGTTTCCACTGGGAACAATCCCACTTGCCATCCTCATCTGCCATGAAGGCTGCTGAGTTCCCAATCTTCAATATCTCTTAAACCCTTTCCATAAAGTTCTGATAAATGAGTACAGTAACCAGCAGCAGAAATTCATGTCTTGTCTCTCTTCACTTACACCTCATTGCAGAAGCATTTTAAAGTACTTCAATTATCTGTGAAGCATTAATGAAGACATCATTAATGATCATCTCACATTATTGGCAAGTGGAGGAATGAGCAAAAATGCCTGTCATTTAGAATACTGGACCAAAACGCCTGGATTTTTAACAGAACTTTTAAAACAAAAAGAAAGGCAGCTGGGCTGTGCTCTGGAACACACAATCACGGGGATAGCTGTCTGGAACCATGGTTCGGTTAGAAATCCTATTCACGTCTCAGCCCTAAAGGAACAATGAACCAGACAGTAACTTCAGACAGAGATGGTAGGAACTGCAGATGCTGGAGAATCTGAGATAACAAGGTGTAGAGCTGGATGAACACAGCAGGCCGAGCAGCATCATAGGAGCAGGAAGGCTGATGTTACGGGCCTAGATCCTTCATCAGAATTGGGGGGGGGGGAAGGTGGTTCTGAAATAAATAGGGCGAGAGGGGGAGGCGGATAGAAGATGGATAGAGGAGCTGCAGTGGGAGAGAGATCCCCTGAGGTTTGTCTGGAGGGAGGAGGGTAACTTCTTCAGGGTAGCCATCCTTAGAAGAGGCTTCGCAGTGGGGTTAAAATTGTATCAGGAACTGCAGATGCTGGAGAATCTGAGATACTAACCTCATCCCGCCCCCTTGACCTGTCCGTCCTCCCTGGACTGACCTATCTCCTCCCTACCTCCCCACCTACACTCACCTTTACTGGCTCCATCCCCACCTCTTTGACCTGTCTGTTTCCTCTCCACCTATCTTCTCTTCTGTCCATCTTCTATCCACCTCCCCCTCTCTCCCTATTTATTTCAGAACCCCCTTCCCCTCCCCCATTTCTGATGAAGGGTTTAGGTCTGAAACGTCAGCCTACCTGCTCCTATGATGCTGCTTGGCCTGCTGTGTTCATCCAGCCCTGCACCTTGTTATCTCAGTAACTTCAGACATCCTGGACTCTTCAGAGGTACCAAGGCATTCAACTCAATTAATTTCATTCAGAGAAATACTGGAAATTCCACTTAATCAAAACACATTTACACCTACTCTACACGATCAGGAAGTCAATTCACCACAAAGGGGACAAAAACACCATGGATAACACAGATTTGCGAGGTGATAACATAAGAACATAAGAACTAGGAGCAGGAGTAGGCCATCTGGCCCCTCGAGCCTGCCCCGCCATTTAATAAGATCATAGCTGATCTTTGAGACTCAGCTCCACTTACCCACCCACTCACCATAACCCTTAATTCCTTTACCTTTCAAAAATTTATCTAGCCTTGCCATAAACACATTCAGCGAGGTAGCTTCAACCACTTCACTGGGCAGGGAATTCCACAGATTCACAACCCTTTGGGTGAAGAAGTTCCTCCTGACCTCAGGCCTACATCTGCTTCCCTTTATTTTGAGGCAATGCCCTCTAGTCCTAGTTTCACCTGCTAGCGGAAACAACCTCCCTGCCTCCACCTTATCTATTCCCTTCATAATCTTATATGTTTCTATAAGATCTCCCCTCATTCTTCTGAATTCCAATGAGTATAATCCCAGTCTACTCAGTCTCTCCTCATAATCCAACACTCTCAACTCTGGAATCAACCAAGTGAATCTCTTCTGCACCCCCTCCAGTGCTAGTATATCTCTTCTCAAGCAAGGAGACCAAAACTGCACACAGTACTCCAGGTGTGGCCTCAACAGGACCCTATACAGCTGCAGCACAGCCTCCCTGTTTTTAAACTCCATCCCTCTAGCAATGGCAGACAAAATTCCATTTGCCTTTTTAATCACCTGCTGCATCTGCAATCCCACCTTCAGCGATTCATGCACAAGGACACTCAAGTCCCTCTGCACAGCAGCGTGCTGCAATTTTTCTGATGAAGGGTCTAGGCCCGAAACGTCAGCCTCTCTGCTCCTATGATGCTGCTTGGCCTGCTGTGTTCATCCAGCCCTGCACCTTGCTGCAATTTTTTACCGTTTAAAACATAGTCCATTTTGCTGTTATTCCTACCAAAATGGATGATCTCACACTTATCAACATTGTACTCCATCTGCCAGACCTTTGCCCACTCACTTAGTCTATCTATATTCCTCTGCAGACTTTCAGTGCCTTCTGCACACTTTGCTCTATCACTCACCTTAGTGTCATCTGCAAATTTTGACACACCACACTTAGTCCCCAACTCCAAATCATCGATGTAAATTGTAAACAATTTCGGTCCCAACACTGATCCCTGAGGCACACCACTAGCCACTGACCGCCAACCAGAAAAACACCCATTTACCCCTACTCTTTGCTTTCTACTGGTCAACCAATCCTCTATCCATGCCAATACATTACCTGTAATACCGTGCAACTTTATCTTATGTAGCAGCCTTTGGTGTGGCACCTTGTCAAATGCCTTCTGGAAATCCAGACACACCACATCCACAGTTTCCCCATTGTCCACCATGCAAGTAATGTCCTCAAAGAATTCCACCAAATTAGTTAAACATGACCTACCCTTCATGAACCCATGCTGGGTGTTCCCAATGGGACAATTTATATCCAGATGTCTTGCTATTTCTTCCTTAATGATAGATTCAAGCATTTTCCCCACTACCAAAGTTAAGCTAACTGGCCTGTAGTTAGAGATAGTAGGAACTGCAGATGCTGGAGAATCCAAGACAACAAGGTGCAGAGTTGGATGAACACAGCAGGCCAAGCAGCATCACAGGAGCAGAAAGGCCAACGTTTCGGGCCTAGAACCTTCATCAGAAATGGGGAGGGGAAGGGGGTTCTGAAATAAATAGGGAGAGAGGGGGAGGCGGATAGAAGATGGATAGAGGAGAAGATAGGTGGAGAGGAAACAAACAGGTCGAAGACGCGGGGATGGAGCCAGTAAAGGTGAGCGTAGGTGGGGAGTTAGGGAGGGGATAGGTCAGTCCAGGGAGGACGGACAGGTCAAGGGGGCAGGATGAGGTTAGTAGGTAGGAGATGGGGGTGCGGCTTGAGGTAGGAGGAGGGGATAGGTGGGAGGAAGCACAGGTTAGGGAGGCGGGGATGAGCTGGACGGGTTTTGGGATGCGGCAGGGGGAGGGGAGATTTTGAAACTTGTGAAATCCACATTGATACCATTGGGCTGCAGGGTTCCCAAGCGGAATATGAGTTGCTGTTCCTGCAACCTTCGGGTGGCATCGTTGTGGCACTGCAGGAGGCCCAGGATGGACATGTCATCTGAGGAATGGGAGGGGGAGTTGAAATGGTTCGCAACTGGGAGGTGCAGTTGTTTATTGCGAACCGAGCGTAGGTGTTCTGCAAAGCGGTCCCCGAGCCTCCGCTTGGTTTTCCCAATGTAGAGGAGGCCACAACGGGAACAGCGGATGCAGTACACCACATTGGCAGATGTGCAGGTGAACATCTGCTTGATGTGGAAAATCTTCTTGGGGCCTGGGATGGGGGTGAGGGAGGAGGTGTGGGGGCAGGGGTAGCACTTCCTGCGGTTGCAGGGAAAAGTGCCGGGTGTAGTGGGGCTGGAGGGGAGTGTAGAGCGGACAAGGGAGTCACGGAGAGAGTGGTCCCTCCAGAAAGCAGATAAGGGTGGGGAGGGAAAGATGTCTTTGGTGGTGGGGTCAGATTGCAGATGGTGGAAGTGTCGGAGGATGATGCTTTGGATCCGGAGGTTGGTGGGGTGGTACGTGAGGACGAGGGGGATTCTTTTTTGGTTCTTATTGCAAAAACGGGGTGTGAGGGATGAGTTGCGGGAAATGTGGGAGACACAGTTGAGGGCGTTCTCGACCACTGAGGGGGGGAAGTTGCGGTCCTTGAAAAACGAGGACATCTGAGATGTACGGGAGTGGAATGCCTCATCCTGGGAGCAAATGCGGCGGAGGCGAAGGAATTGGGAATAGGGAATGGCATTTTTGCAGGAAGGTGGGTGGGAGGCCTACAGTTACCTGCTTTTTGTCTACTTCCTTTTTTAAACAGTGGCGTCACATTGGCTGTTTTCCAATCTGTGGGAACCACCCCAGAGTCCAGTGAATTTTGGTAAATAATTACTGGTGCATTTGCTATTTCCCCCATCACCTCTTTTAGTACCCTGGGATGCCTTTCATCAGGGCCAGGAGACTTGTCTACCTTTTGCCCCATTAGCACTGCCTCCTTAGTGATAATGATAGTTTCTAGGTCCTCACCTGCTATAACTTTCTTGCCATTAGCTTTCGGCACGTTATTTGTGTCTTCCACAGTGAAGACCGACACGAAATAATTGTTTAATGTCTCGGCTATTTCCTCATTCCCAGTTATTAAATCAGCCTTCTCATCCTTAAAAGGACCAATGTTTACCTTCGCCACTCTTTTACGATTTACATATTTATAGAAACTTTTGCTGACTGTTTTTATATTCTGAGCTAGTTTACTGTCATAATCTATCTTTCTTTTCTTTATAACTTTTTTTGTGGCTTTCTGTTGGCCTTTAAAGATTTCCCAGTCTACTAGTTTCCCACTACTCTTTGCTTTTTTGTATGTGTTTTTTTTCAATCTGATACTTTCTTTTATTTCCTTAGACATCCATGGCTGGCTCTCTCTTTTCCTACAGTCCTTCCTTATCACTGGAATATACTTCTGCTGAGCACTGTGAAAAATTGTTTTGAAAGTCCTCCACTGTTCCTCAATTGACCCACCATAAAGTTTTTGCTCCCATTCTACCTTAGCTAACTCCTTCCTCATTCCTTCATAGTCTCCTTTGTTTAAGCACAGGACATAGGTACTGGATTTAACCTTCTCACGCTCCACCTGTATTTGAAATTCAACCATACCGTGATCGTTCCTTCCAACAGGATCCCTAACTGTGAGATCATTAATTATTCCCATCTCATTATACAGGACTAGATCTAGGATAGCTTGCTCCCTCGTAGGTTCCATTACATATTGGTCAAGGAAATTATCGCGGATGCATTCTATGAACCCCTCCTCAAGGCTGCCATGACCGACCTGGTTTGACCAATCGATATGTAGATTAAAATCCCCCATGATAATTGCTGTACCATTTTTACGTGCATTAGCTATTTCTATGTTTATTGCCCGCCCCACCACGATGTCATTACTTGGTGGCCTATGAGACCACACCTATCAGTGACTTCTTCTCCCTGCTATTCCTAATTTCCACCCAAATGGATTCAACGTTTTGTTCAGTCGAACTTATATCATCTCTCACTACTGCCCTGATATCATCCTTAGAAATCAGAGCAACACCACCTCCCTTACCTTCCTGTCTGTCCTTCTGAACAGTTTGAAAGCCCTGGATATTTAACTCCTAGTCATGACCATTCTGTACCCATGTCTCTGTAATGGCCACTAAATCATACCCATTTGCCATGATTTGCACCGTCAACTCATCCACCTTGTTTCGGATGCTCCGAGCAATCAGATAAAGTGCCCTTATGCCAGTTTTTGCACCTTCTTTTTGGGTCCTATTACCTCAATTACTAACAGCTCTTGAGTTCTCCTTCCCTTTAACTTTTTTCTTGATTTTCCATGGGGTTGAAGCTTCCTCGTCACCTGCTAACCTGCTGCTTTGCCTTACATTAATTGTTATTCTCCCTCGACCGCTCACTTCTCCCTTCGCCCCTAATTATTAGTTTAAATTCCTATTAACCACCCTATTTACCCTTTTCGCCAGAACACTGGACCTGGCCCTGTTCAGGTGGAGTCCATCCCAGCGGTATAGATCCCTCCTGTCCCAGAACCCAGGTGCCAGTGCCCCATGAAAAGGAAACCCTCTTTCCCACACCACTCTTTTAACCACGTGCTTACTTCCCTGATCCTCGCCTCCCTATGCCAATTTGCACGTGGCCGGGCAGCAATCCAGAGATTATGACCCTTGAAGACCTGTTTTTAATTTTGTTCCTAGCTTTTCATAATCCCGAAACAGGTCTTTTTTCCTAGTCCTGCCTATGTTGTTGGTACCTACGTGGACCACAACAACTGGATCCTCCCCTAACGGAGCACACAGTCTGTATAGAGAAAGTAAGAACTGCCGATGCTGGAGTCAGAGATAACACAGTGTAGAGCTGGAGGAACACAGCAGGCCAGGCAGCATCAGGGGAGCAGGAAAGTTGATGTCTCAGGTCAGGACCCTTCTTCAGAAATGGGGGAGGGGGAAGGGAGCTCCGAAATAAATAGAGAGAGGATGGATGGGGCTGGGGAAGGTAGGTGGGACGGTGATAGGTGAGTGCAGGTACACAGTGGTGGGGATTGGTCAGTGAGGTGGGAGGAGCGGATAGGTGGGAGAGGAGATGGACAGGTTGCGTCAGGTCAAGGAGGTGGGGATGAGAGGGAGGGTTAGTCATGGTATGAGGCTGGGGGTGGGGAGATTTTGAAACTGGTAAAGTCCACAGTGAAGAACGAAAAACAGAAGAGGTCCTTTGCAGGTGCAAACTCGTCCTCACCTTTAACAACTTCTTCAACTCCTCCCACTTCCTACAGACTGAGGGGGTGGCCATGGGTACCCACATAGGCCCATGCTATGCCTGTCTCTTTGTAGGATACGTGGAACAATCCCTCTTCCGTACCTACACTGGCCCCATCCCCCACCTCTTCCTCCGTTATATCGATGACTGTATTGGCGCCGCCTTGTGCTACCACGAGGAGCTTGAACAGTTCGTTCACTTTACTGACACCTTTCACCCAACCTCAAGTTCACATCTGATACCTCTCTCTCCTTCCTGGACCTCTCTGTCTCCGTCTCTGGGGACCGCCTCAAAACCGACATCTATTTCAAGCCCACCGACTCCCACAGCTGCCTAGACCACACCTCCTTTCACCCACTTTCCTGCAAGAATGCAATCCGCTACTCCCAATTCCTCTGCCTCTGCCGCATCTGCTCCCAAGACGGGGCGTTCCACTCCCGAACATCCCAGATGTCCTCTTATTTCAAGGACGCAACATCCCCTTTTAAGTGGTCGAAAATGCTCTCGATCACATCCCTTGTGTTTCCCGCACCTCTGCCCTCACATCCCCTCCCCACAACAAAAATAAAGACAGAATCCCCCTTGTCCTCACGTATCACCCAACTAACCTCCGGATTCAATGTATCATTCTCTGCCACTTCTGCCACCTGTAATCTGACCCCACAACCAAAGACATATTTCCCTCCCCACCCCTTTCTGCCTTCCGTAGGGGCCACTCTCTCTGCGACTCCCTTGTTCACTCCACACTCCCCATTAGCCCCACCAGCCCCAGCACCTTTCCCTGCAACCACAGGAAGTGCTACACCTGTCCCTACACCTCCCCCCTCACCTCCATTCAAGGAACCAAAAAAACCTTTCACATTAGACAGAGGTTCATCTGCACATCTGTCAATGTGATCTAATGCATCCGCTGCTCCCGATGTGGCCTCCTCTACATCGGTGAGACCAAGCGAAGGCTTGGAGACCGCTTTGTAGAGCACCTGTGCTCTGTCCGTGACAAACGACAACACCTTCCAGCTGCGAACCATTTCAACTCCCCCTCCCACTCCCTGGGCGACATGTCCATCCTGGGCCTCCTCCAGTGTCACAATGATGCCACCTGGAAACTGGAGGAGCAGCACCTCATATTCCACCTTGGGAGCCTACGACCCAATGGTCTCAATGTGGCCTTTACCAGTTTCAAAATCTCCCCAGCCTCGGCCTCATCCCATGACCAACCCTCCCTCTCATCTCCACCTCCTTGACCTGACACAACCTGTATATCTCCTCTCCCACCTATCTGCTCCTCACACCTCACTGACCAATCCCCACCACTGCCTACCTGCACTCACCTATCACCATCCCACCTACCTTCCCCAGCCCCACCCTTCCTCTCTATTTATTTCAGAGCTCTCTTCCCCCTCCCCCATTTCTGAAGAAGGGTCCTGGCCCAAAACGTCAACTTTCCTGCTCCTCTGATGCTGCCTGGCCTGCTGTGCTCCTCCAGCTGCACACTGTGTTAACACTGTCTGTATAACTGCTAGCCCTGATCTGGAAGAGAGAGACAGCCATCCCCGCAGCTACCAACAGAAGAGGGATCCCAGACAGCTACTCTCCCCAAAGAGCTATCTGCACAGCTATCTCCCTGAAACCTACCGACACAGGGCTGTTCCGTACCAGGTGAACCAACAGCAACCAACCACGACTAGCAGATCTGATGACCGACGACCTCCGAAAACCACCGACATGACTGTCAAGGCCTTAGACACATCCTGAGGTGAAAACTGGCTCATAAGACCACCACAAAGTATGAAAAGGTTTCAGGGATAGTAGGAACTGCAGATGCTGGAGAATCTGAGATATACAAGGTGTAGAGCTGGATGAACACAGCAGGCCAAGCAGCATCAGAGGAGCAGGAAGGCTGACGTTTCAGGCCTAGACCCAAAACTTCAGCTTTCCTGCTCCTCTGATGCTACTTGGCCTGCTGTGTTCATCCAGCTCTACACCTTGTATATCTCACAAAGTATGAAAATCCAAGTTCTCAAACTGGACTGAACGCTGTCCAAAGTCTTCAGTGAAGTACTAGCTACAGCTAGTAGGAACAGCCAGCTGTATTTCACAATTGTGTTTATCCCCAGTGGTGAGTCCATCTCCTTGAGACCCAAAGTATCCAACCTAGTTAGTAGGGAGGGGAAGGTCAGTTGGTGACAGTGCGGGGCACTCCAAGGTCGGGAAGTCTGATTAAAATGTCTGTGTTTAAAACAGCCTTTTAGTTTCTAATAGTAATTAGCCTGTGTTAAGTTAATAACTGATGGTGTCAGTTTCACTGTTTTGAATTTGCCTTTTTAACTCTTGTATTTTTATTCACCTTTGTTTGTTTTATTTCCCTGTTTATTATTTTTGTCTTTTCTTTTCTTGTGATATACTCACCTTTGCATTTAATAAACGTTGAGATCCTTTGCCCTAAAACCCCTGTCTATTGCCTTCTTCACTTCACATTCCTAAATTAAGTCCAGTGTCAGAACCAGGGAACTGGGGATGATTCAAACCACCTAAAAACCAGCAGATGACTGATCGCAAACCAGAATCCCTACACAAGGGACAACTTCATGTGCGGCACCCCTGGCAGACTTTGCCTTGCTAAAATTCGTAGCCATCAAAGTGTAGCCAATGACCTCACCTGACCTCGTCAAAACCCATGAACTCACAGATGGAGGGTTGCCAACCACGTTGATTTGGAAAACTAAATGAACATATCTGAAAAACATTCAATTTCAACTGTTTAAAATTATACATGCAACCTTGACGTAGGATTTTTGAGGAACAAAAACAGAGTTGCTGGAAAAGCTCAGCAGGTCTGGCAGCATCTGTGGAGGAGAAAACAGAGTTAACGTTTCGGGTCCGGTGACCTTTCCTCAGAACTTTTTTCTTGTGGGCCTTGATCCCTGAAAGGAAAAGAAAAAGTTTCTTGTTAGCACGACGAATGAGCCGGAGGATGAAGTGGAACTGTGGAATGGTGCAGCCCTGAGCCAGTGTGTTACGATGCTGTTGGAGAGAAAGGTTGGGTGTGTGCATGTGGCGCCGCATGGGACTGAGTGTAGATCTCAGGATGCGGCGAGAGCAGCTGTCTGTGGAATGTTGAACATCACAGAGATATCTGTGATCCTGGTAGGATTCAAAACATGAGGGATGAAACTTCAGCTGGAATCCACGTGGGGTGAGTCTGAGCCAGAGGCAGTCACTGAGGAATGAGATATGGCTCTGGAAACAAGTTTTAGCAAATACCTGGTCAAACATCAGGAGTGACAGTGAAATTAAAGTCGGTGGGCAAGGAGAGAGATTGGAACGGAAATCCTGTTGGAGAGAGGAGCAGAACTTCTTCAAGGTGGGCATGCATGGAAGAGATGAGGCAGTGAATTAAATACTAAATAAAAACCAAAAGAACTGTGGATGCTGTAAATCAGGAACAAAAACAAAGTTGCTGGAAAAGCTTAGCAGGTCTGGCAGCATCTGTGGAAGAGAAAACAGAGTTAACGTTTCGGGTCTGGTGACTCTTCCTCAGAAACCTTTTATCTTTCCAAGTAGGTATAACTTCTCATTTCTGGTATCATTCTCGCAAAATAGTTCTCACCTTCTCTGGTGTCTCTATATCCTTTTCACACAGTAGTAACATGTAATTGTTCAAGTGTTTCCAATGTTCAGTGTAATGCCTCACTCAGTAATATGTAAGTGCCATGTAGTCACTAACTTGTACAAGATATAGTTCAGCCAGCTCTTCCTGACCTTTAGTCACCTTCCCATCATCAAACCCTTCCTCAGGTCAGAAAATGAATGGATGCCCTCATAACCAAACTGCAGCTATAAAAGAGGAGGCTACATATTCTGTGATGATGTCTCTCTTCCCAACCTTTCAATGCCTCTCCACCATTTACAAGAATCTAATCAAGAGATGACGGCAAACCCTTTATTTCCTTGAATAGATTCAACCATGATTTATTTCAACATCATCTAAGACATAGCAGTTTGTTTCATTAGCATTGCAGACATCGTTGGAGATGGTCATTGCTTGGCACTTGTGATCCGAAAGTAATTGACCACTTCCCAGCCCAAGCCTGGATATTGTTCAAGTCTTGCTGCAATCGAATATGGACTGCTTCAGAATCTGTGGAATCACAGATGGTGCTGAACATTATGCAAATATCCTCACTTCTGACCTTCGGATGGAGGAAAAGTCATTGATGAAGCAGCTTAGGACGGTTAGGCCTAGGACACTACCTGGAGGAACTTAAACTGTATGTTCTGGAGTTTAGAGGACTGACTGCTAACAGCCATTAACTTCTCCCTTTGTTTTCCCAATAATTCCCATTGACTCTAGATTGCTACGGCTGCTTGATGCCACGCATGCTCAAATGTGGCCCTGTTGTCAAGGGCAGTCTCTGTCACCTGCCCTCAGGGAATTCTTTTCTTCTCCAAGATTAAGTTAAAGCCAGTGTCCCTGATGGAAATGAAACTGAGCATCAGTGAGCAGGTTATTGCTGAGCAGGTCCTGTTTGATAGCACTATTGATAATCCCTAACATCACTTTACTTATGATGATGGGGCAGTAATTGGTTGGGTTGGATTTGTCCTGCTTTTTGTGTATAGGACATTCCTGGACCAATTCCACAATTTCGGGTAGACACCAGTTTTGTTGCTGTACTGGAATAGCTTGGCTAGGGATGCAGCAATTTCTATAGCATATTCCTGCTAACCAGGTTCCTGACACATATTTAAGAAAGGATCCACTGACGTTGGAAGCAAATTGAAAGTGATTCACTGGGCTGATTCCTGGAATTCAGGGGTTGACTTATGAAGAACGTTTAAACAGGTTAGGCCTTTATCCATTAGAGGAATGAGGGGTGATCTTATTGAAACATACCAGATGCTGAGGGGACTTGTCAGGGTAGATGTTGAGATGATGTTTCCCCTCATGAGATATTCACAAACTCGGGGACACAGTTGCAGTAAAGTGGACACCCATTAAAAACTGAGATGCAAACGAATTTCTTCTTCTAGATGTTTGTGATTCTCTGGAATTTTCTCTTCCAGAGAGTTATGAAGACTGGATCACTAAAAGTATTTAAGGAAAAGGTAAACAGATTTTTGAAAGACTGAGGATTTGAGGGCTATGAGAAGCTGGCATGAACGAGGAGTTGAGTTTTGGGCTAGGTCGGCAATGATCTTATAGAATGGTGGAACAGGCTTGAAAGGTGAGTGTCTTATTCCTGCTCCTATTTCTTATGTTCTTATGAAGATGCTGCATAAATGGAAATTGTTTTTGTTGCAATTCCATAGAGTAATGAACAATGACGCTCAAACAAACTTGGTCTGCAAGCAAAACCCCATTCGTTCAAACTAGTTTACTTAAATTAAAACAAATTAAAATTGTTTCCAAGCTAAGATTTACTTATTGAATTAGAAACAGTATAAGTTATTACCCATGCTTTTCCACTCACGTAATGTAAAACAGATCATCATTATTATGAGAGTTACACAGAGAACTGAAAAATGAAGCTTGTCATCAGAAGCTAATGAAAATGAACATAAAGCACATGCAGGTTTGTGATGGTGCTAGCCTGTATCAAAAAGCAATCCTTCAAAAAAGTGGCATGCTAAATTGGTAATTGAGTAATCTATCAGTAGAGAATGTATTTTAACCACAAGGGATCTTAATATCAGGTTGCTTTATAAACCTCATCCTTTCAAAACAACGATGATCTTATTTCTCTGAAATGTGTTCATGTGGAAGGGCTGGAGGACGTTGGATTGTGATGCCAGGCACCTTAGTTTTTTTTCAGTAGTGTCCTGTCAGGATCTGATCAGTTGCTATGCATGAAATCCTACAGAGAAAGGTCTCCTGGTTGGGCTGACAGGGCTGGTTGGGTCGTGAAGGATCATGATCAAGAGATTCTGATTGCAGGGGAAGTGGGGAGCAGACAATGGGAGGGCAAGAGTTTACCATCGGTTTGTTGGGCCTACTGGAAGCTCTTAACAGCAGCGCTGTAAAGGCACTGGGTCATGGGTCAATGTTTTTTACTTCCTTCCTGCTGCATTGTTTCCCGATGTTAAGTAAGGCCAGCTAATTGTGGTGAAAATTCAGTAACTGCTAAAAGACGGCAGACATCTTCATTAAAATAGACAGCTAACTAATCTGCCTCCTGCTTCTTTTTGAATCAACTATGGGTTAGTCAATCATGAGAAACTAAGTACCTTGTTTCAAAAGAGAACCAGAAACCGTAAAAATAAACAGTCTTAATGTTTTTGCACAGCAGTTAAACTGAAGGTGATGATTCTGAGAGTAATGATGCGCTCCAGTCCCTCTCGTACCCACTGCTCATGGAAGGACTTAAGCATACCAGAAATCACTTTGCTCCCTCTCCAGAGATACCAAACTAGGATATTGCTGTGTAAGGGAGACAGGCAAACAGACCCTTTTACCACCTGCTTCCTGGACCTGTTATTGGCCTCTTGGTTGGACTCCGGAGCAGTCTCATGGTAAAGTCCTCTGATCCACCCACACACTTTCTCTAAAATCTAAGCTAGTTAATTATCACCATCCTGTCATTAAATTTATTATACACTGTAGCTACTTCAACAGTCTCTGCATTTGCAAGTAAATACTTGCTGGATTTAACTCAATCTTGCACTACGTTTGCAAATCTTCTTTGAAATGATGGCTGTTAGAACACAAACGAAAAGTATTATTTACTGTATAAGGGCCCAGATCCTACAATAAAAACAAGAGCAAACCGACAGTGCTCACAGTCATTAAATTGCAAACGGAAAAGTCAGGGTGTTGTTATCTGAGCTGGTCGTGCCAATATCTTATCATCAGACTCCTAACTGAAATGTATGGAAGGGCATGAAGTTGTCATATTGAAACAATAGATGCACACTAAAAACATGAAAAGTCAGAGCTTGTCTGTCCATTCTACCTTATCTTATAATAACATAATATTTCTTGATTACTGATAAGCAACCACTGACCACTGGAAATTAGCATTTACAAGTATGGAATCTTATTCATTAAGCTTTTAAATATTGATGGAGATTTAAATGTCTATATACGTTTTCTTTCCTTTTTCCTCATAGAATCCCTACAATGTGGAAGCATGTCATTCAGCCTAACAAGCCCACACTGACCTCTGAGCAGTAGACCATCCAGACCGGCACCACCTACCATATAACTCTGCATTTCCCATGGCTAATCCATCTAGCCTGCACATCCCTGGACACAATGGGCAATTTAGCATGGCCAATCCACCTAACCTGCATGTGTTTGCACTATGGAGGAAACTGGAGCACCCGGAGGAAACCCACACAGACACGGAGAGAATGTGCAAACTCCAGACAGACAGTCGCCTGAGGGTAGAATCAAACTTGGATCCTTGGTGCTGTGAGATATCAGTGCTAACCACTGACCCACTGTACCACCCTCCGTTTTCTATCTTTAGTTTTCTCCTTTCTTTTTATCTCATCTCTCTTTCTCTCTCACAATGTTGCTTTCTGCACATGATTTACCTTTGAATTAAATATCCAACACTGTCTGGTTCAGACTCTGCAGTGCTCAATAATGATTCCTCACTGATTGGTTTTACGTGGAGGCTATGTAGTTGTTCGCTCAGGTCCAAAATCCCCTGAAGAGGGAGCTGCACTAAGTAGCTGTTGAATAATAAGTAGAAAAATCCATCAGAAGTCCATGCACATTTTTGCTTCAAGCTGAAAAATCCTAGCCACAAATTCTGAAATGTACTAAATTAAAAATATTTGCACAATAGAAATATCTGTATGGGTTCAATTATATCATCACATTCTAACAAATAAGGAGCAAAACTGATTATGTTTCTTTCCAAAAGCAAAGTACTAAGGATATGAGAAATCAGAGATAAAAATCAGAAATGCGAGAAGTATTCAGCAGGTAGGTAATATTTGTGGGGAGACAAACAGAGTTAACACTTCAGGTCAATGACCTTTCACATGGTTGTCTCTGAAATACTTTGGGCCACCCTACAGTCATGCCAGACACACAATAAATGCAAGATGCTACTGTTTTCCCATGTATTTATGAAAAATTTCACTAAAGATTAAAACCTTATTTCTAGTCAAGCATCACCTTCAAAACTGATTTTGAACACAGGCCCCATAGAAAATGAATCTGGGGAGATGTGGAACAAGAAAAATTAAACTGATATTTTGCATTGGTCTATATGGTGGAAGATACTTCAAACAACCCATTAATACTAAAGAAAACAGAAGAGGAATTAAGTACCATCTTGGCCCAGTGGAATTATCGCTAGTCTGTTAATCCAGGCACCCAGATAACGTTTGAATCCCGCCATGGCAGATGGTGGAATTTGAATTCAATAAAATATCTGGAATTAAGAAGCTAACGATGGCCGTGAATCCACTATCGATTGTTAGAGAAACCCATCTGGTTCACTAATGTCCATTAGGGAAGGAAATTGCCATCCTTACCTGGTCTGGCCTACTTATGACTCCAGACCCACAGCAATGTGGTTCACTCTAAACTGACTTCTGAGCAATTAGGGATGAACCATAAGTGCTGCTTAACCAGTGACGCCCTCATCCTGGTAATGAATTAAAAGAAACATCACTAGAGAAGTAGTATTAGACAAATTAACGGGACTAAAGGCAGATAAATCCCCTGGCCCCTGGTTTGCAAATGATAATCCTAAAAGAGGTAGCTACAGAGATAGTGGATGCACTGGTTGTAATTTTCCCAACATCATTGGATTCTGGAGAAGTATCAGAGGGTTGGTAAACTGCTAATGTGACACGGCTTTTTGTTCATAGAAGCCATTCAGAGAAGGTTCACTAGGATGATTGCTGGAAATAGAGGGATTGTCTTATGAGCAAAGGCTAAACAAATTAGGACTCCACTCACTGTGGTTTAGAAGAATGAGAGGTGATGTCACTGAGACATATAGGATTCTTAAGAGGTTTGACAGGGTAAATGCTGAGAGGATGTTTCCCCTCATGGAAATGTCCAGGACCAGACAGCCTAGTCTCAGAATAAAAGGGTCCCAATTTAAGACTGAGATGAGGAGAAATTTCTTCTCCCAAAGGGTTGTGAGTCTTTGATCTGCTTGCCACAGAGAACTGTGGGGATAGAGTCCTTGTGTATAATTAAGGCTGAGATAGATTCCCCTCATGAGGAGAATCAAGTGTTACAGGAAAAGGCAGGAAAGTGGGCATGAGGAATACCGGATCAGCCATGATTCTTTTGGATGGTGGAGCAGGCTCAAGGAGCTAAATGGCCTACTCCTGTTCCTATTTCCTATGGTATTCTTACAGTCTTACTAAAAATATCACAAGATAGTTTCACACACTCAGTTCTTTTAATCCCTTCAGTGTCAATACCAAATTTTCTGTCAACTCTGGTGTGACACATACATCCTTTTCATGACATGACAGCAGACACTTCAAACTGATGACTAACTACATTGCCGAGAAACTTTGCCAAGCTTTCAACAAACATTCACAATGGGGTAAAACTAATCCTGAACAGGCAGAAGAACTGTGCTCTTAATTAGATCTCTGAAACACTCTGCTTTTAAATCAAAGATACAATCTGATCTTTACGTCAGTGAAACCAGGAACTCCAAATCATGCTGATCACAATCAACAAAATAGACATGACATATAAAACCTGATAAACTTGACATAGTTTCAATTATGTTACTTTAATAAATTACCATTGGGAGCTTTATAAGAACAGTATGTTTTTTGGAAATGTATCTTTACATCTTATCAGAGTTTGAGGGGCTGAATTACCTACTCCTGTCCTTCATTCTTATGTTCTTATACTTTGGGACTGCAGTTTGTAATTTAGGGTAAATGGAGGTCATGTGACCTGTTCTGCAGTTTGTTTGCTGGTAAACTAGGTCATTTGTTTGTTAAGAGATCAAGAAAGACTCAGATTATTTTACTGAGAGGAAGGTGTGAGGTATTTCTGCCTGGTGCCAACTATCACAGTCTCTGAATATGACATAAGTAGACTCCAATGCTCCCAAAGTTCCCCAAAGGTGTTATAGATATCAAGTGCTAAACAGTGTTCCTATAAACACTCCATTTACTTCTAAGTTCAAAAAGGAGCCCGGATCAAAAATAACTCATTATATTTTACTTAGATGCAAAATAAATGTATTTCCTGTTGACATGGGAATGAATGTAAAAGAAACTACGTTGGAGATTAGGTTACAGATTTCCTATAAACCTATGAGTATCACATCTAGAAAGCAGTTTGCAGTTCTGTCTGGTGAAGTCTTCAGCCACCTGCCCAGTATACAACAAAAGTTAGAAGCTGTCAGACCTGAGCTAAGAAAGGGCCAATTCTATCATTCGCCACATGGAATGTGGGTGAGTGCTCACCCTCAGATTGAAAACTGAGTTTGTGCAGAAGGAATCTCTAGTGTTACACTCGCAGCAAAAGGCAATTATTGCAATTAGAAATTATCCAGCTGAGGAGCAGTGCCATCAGGAGTTGAGAATCATTCTTTTACTGTTTCCTACAGCATGAAGTGCCCACTCGAGTGACAGCATAACATATACCCGTAGTACTTTTGATTTTCTACAATTTTAAATGGAGAATCTCCTTTCTACAGTTTAATGTACAAGTTGTCTACAAAAATATATTGTTTAGGCAAAGCATTTTTTAGACATTTGTTATAGTAAAAGTTTCAAAATGTGAAAACATGATGTTTTTTCCTCCCAATTGTTAACTGGGAGTTTGAATTTCTGTTCGAAATATATTGGTTTCTATGGAGGTCATAACAAACACTAGTAAGTTACAGGTTATATAGCTGAGGACTGTCTTAAACACAAGTTATAAAATCCCAAAATATAACACAAGTTGGTGATTCATATTATTTAAACATCTGAGTTCACACAATAGAAGAGATATGGTGTTTAAGTTCAGGGATTGCCTGGAGCACAGATATGTGCAATCTCTAAGGTTATCTATTTCCACTCTAACCTCGCCGCGACTGCTGATACTCCTCATTACCTTTCAATATGACTACTCTACTGTACCTTTGTCTTCTCTCCCATATTCTACCTTCTGTAAACCTGAACCTGGCTAAAACTCTCCAATACTAATGCACCAAAACCCATTCATCCACCATTCCTGTAACCTACATTGGCTTTCAATCAAGCAACATCTTGATTTTAAGATTTACATCCTTTTAAATCCCTTCATGGTTTCACCATCCCTATCTCTGCAAACTCCCACTGCTTGTTCAGGGTATGTGTGCTGATATATTTCTGATCTCATTAACATCCCCAATTTTAAATACTCAATCATTGGTGCTCATGGCTTCAATTGACTCCGTGCAAGCTTTCCAGTACACTTTTTAAACCTCCCTGTCCCTTTATTTAGCTTTCCTACTTTTCATCATCTCTTTGAAATTGCACTTCATGAAAGGGATGGAATGCAACCAAATTCAACTCAACTCAATTTCACATTTCTCAATTTGTAGCTTTCATACTGAAAGAGCAGTGGCTAGCTTGGACAACGGTTAGACGGAGCTCATGTTCAGCGATATAGTGACCTGGCAGTTTGGTTGATTGACTGGGGTGAGTATTCCTACTCCTCCAAGCCTGCAAGGAGTGCTGCATAATTTCTTTTGGAGAGGAATGCTCTTGCCTCACTTTTACTGCCTGGCCTCCTGAATCTGAGGAATCAATGCGGTACATGCATTAATTTACAACAGACTTTCAGATGCGCTGGCTTAAATATGTTAATAATCGGCTCCATCTCACTAAAATAGGGCAGTCACAGACTATACCACCTGCCATCTTGAAAATTCAGGCAGTCACACTTGCATCATATTGAGAGAGGTATATTTCAATGTTTTAACCTACACCTTAACCTCATCTCACCTGCTGTGTGATGGTTTAATATTAAAGTCTTTGTTATAAATGACCCTTACAACAAATAATCATTTGAAGGAGCAAATTGTGTGTACTGAAATTCTAGCTGAACGGGAATGTCAACAGTCAGCTTGCAGAATGTTTAACATTTTTTAATTCATGCTTCAGGTGTGGGCGTTGCTGGCAAGGCAAGCATTTATTATTCAAGGTATGAACTAGCCAGACCTTATCCTTGTCCATGGAGCTGTATATAAGGGAATTGATTTTCTCTGCTGGAATGCTATGATTATGTGGTTTTCTGTCATTGTAACCTGCCTCACCATGAACATCACAAGATTGTTCCACTGCATGCATACTCATTCCTGCACCTACCTGTCATTATTTCATTCAAGAATTTCCTTACATTAGTTTCAACTTTCCAAGCTCTTATTTCTCACTTTGATCCATTCAATTGCTTAATGAAACTTCAAAACTTTCATTTGATTATGTCCCTTGATTGGCAGCCAGTCATCGCAATTAATATTCATTTGTTTCATCACCGACACTGACACCAACAGCAGTACGTGCCATTTTCAGTAACTCACCAAGCCTCCTTCAGCAGTGCTTTCCAAACCCACAACCTCTATCATCTCGGAGTGCAAAAGCAAAAGATGCATGGGATTACCACCACCCTCAAGCTCCCCTCCAAGCCAAATACCATCCTGATCTAGAATTACGTTGCCATTCCTTCACTGCAGCTGGCTCAAAATCTTGGAATCTCTTTCAACCTCTTTCGTCGGGCAGAAGATACAAAAGCTTAGAAAGACATAGACCAACAGATTCAAGAGCTGCTTCTTCCCTACTGTTATGAATGGACCTTTTCTGAAAGGACCTTTCAAATTTCAAATTTAATGTCAACCTCGCTCTTTGTGCACCTTTTCTGCATCTATAACATTACATTCCTCACTCTGTTCTATTACCCTTATGCAATTTGTATGGTATGATCTGTCTGTTAGCATACAAACCAAAACTTATCATTGTACTAGGTACATGTGACAATAATAAATCAAATCAAATCAAATCAAACAGCACTGTGGGTGGCACTACATCCCAAAGAGTTGAGCAATTCAAGAAAGTGGCTCACCAACATATTTTCCTGGCCAGTTTGGGATGGGTGATAAATGGTGGTCTAGTCAATGATGCCCATACCTCACGAATGAATAAAAAGAACCTATAAAATGCAAGATGTTATCATCTTCAACCATTTAACAGGTGTAATGGTCAAAAAAATCTTATCCCTTTACATTTTTTGTTAATGTACACTCAATAATGGCCACTTAGTCTCTCGTAACTGGCTCTGAAACATCTTCCTTTCGCTTTGAATACAAAATTTCATTTGACTCCATCTACCACTTGGCTTTGCTCTCAGAATTATAAAGGAGTTGCAACCAACCCCCACACACATCTCTTGCTCCAAAATCCATGGTACAATCTATTAACAATTGAAATTAAGAGAGATGTTACTTTTGATTTTCAAGCAAGTTCTCCTCTAAGCCATACACTGACTTGGAACTATATTGCAGATCTTCACTGTTTAGCAGGTCAAAATCCTGGAACACCTTGAAAATCACAGAAAACGTCTCTATTACATGGGCTGTAACAATTCAAGAATGCAGTGCTTTCCCAAACACTTTACGGATGGCCGACATGTGTTGGCCTAACGTGCAATGCCCATGTCCCAAGAATAATTTTTATAAACCAAGTCTAAAAAACTTATGTAAACTCAAAAATACAGTGACTATGTAAATATTTAAGCATTAATAGTCTCATTGTAGTGGAGCATAGGTCAAAAGGCTTTATGGTGCAGAAGTACATACAATGATTCATGAATTATTCTGAGTTAAAATGGTGGAAATATGCTAAAGGTTCATGGCTTTCCTTTCAAGCAAATTATATTTTATGCATCATTACCAGAAGATAACATTACTGATGCAGATTGCATTAGAATTTTATTATTTAAAAACAAAAGCTTTTTCAGGGCGATCATAACCACTTCTCTAGATATGTAATTGACAAACACATGGCTGTTCAGCATTACAGTAGGGCTTGGATTATTGTAATGACATTATTATATATCCATAATGTAATACCACAACATGACTAATGAGAAATTTCATTATCAGATCACTCACAAAGAACTATTTTGCCTTAAATATCTGAAGTTTCAATCTTTTCTGTTTGAGAATCAAGCACTTCCAAAACGCTTGGAAGTATTGACAATGCTGTCAAATTTATTTGTATGTACAGCTCAAAGTAGCAAGCAGGGATATGTTCCTGCTCAATTAAAGTGAAAGCTGGGTCTCTGCTGGGGGATGACAGAAGGAGTGTTGGCAACTTTCACCGTTGCCTGCTAATCTCTATCTAGTGCTTTCAAAAAGCTCTGTCCTCTCCCGGTGCACTGTCAGTTTGTAAACCTGGATCAGTACCAAGTTGTGTCAGTGTGACAGGCAGCAGACACTACAATGAAGTAGGTTTTTTATAGTTGTTTCAAAAAGCATTAACTTTATAAACAATGTGTCAAAACGATGAAAGCTAGGAGATATGGTGAACATTCAGTGGACCACGTAGCCTCAAAGGTTAAAGATAACAAAACAATCAACGTGTTTGTCAATATTGTTCTCAAAGGGACTTGTCACAACAAAAACTGTAAGTCTATAAAACATTGTTTCACTTCATTTAAAAGGTGAAGGGAGATCTTTGGCAGACAAAAATATTGGGGGCTCCTCTGAAGAGTGCAAGTGCATTGTTTGCATCGATAAAGGGAATGTCGAATTGAGTAAAGCTCAGCTTGGCACAACATAACTCAAGAAAATATTCCATTCCTTTCAACACATACACACTCATATCACTTAGCATTGAGAATTACAAAAAAATTCTCAGAACCTGACAACTTGCTATTCCATACAGACTGCCCAAAGAAAACACAATTCTCCAGATTGAATAATCAGCTATGGTAATACTATGCTAAGTTGGCAGCACACTATAACACAACATGCTCTCAGAATAAAGAACATTTTGTGGTGCAGTAGGTAGATGCTCTGGGTTCAAGTCCCATGACAGGAAGGCTTCCCAAAGTGAGGTTCGGACCCTAACGCGATCACAAGCTGAAATTTCAGGTCTGCTAGCTCTAAGGCCACACCGTGAAGATCTGATCTAAGCTCTTACAGCTGCCTGCCCATTCTAACAGACTAGCCCTCCACCATAACCTGCTGTCACAGATCTCATTGTCAGGTTGTGACAATTTTCAAGTCTCGAAATGGGAAAAGGTTTGGGAAGCACAGCTCTACAGCTCTTATTAATCAAAGCAGATGTATTTGCAATGTGGTAAAACAAAACGGTGTAACAGTGGGAGAATCTCCTGGTCAGCCATGCTTGGTACTGAGTGACGTCCCTCAAGTCACAGCAGCTGGTCTAGGGAAAAAAAGCCATCAATGGAAACAGAGACAAGAATATTCTTTGGAACCCACTTCTAAAAAAGTCACATTGAACTTGAAATGTTAACTCTGTTTCTCTTCCCACAGATGCTCCCAGACCTGCTCAGTTTTCCCAGCATTTTCTGTTTGTATTTCAGCATCTGCGGTATTTTCTTTAATAAATGTTGTTGCTAGATGCAGGAAAGTCTCGAGTCCCAGATCAATTCTTCAGATAATGTGAAAATGGTCCCAACAATTATCATTGGTAGCAGTCAGATATATCTGTGACTAAGGCATAATTCTCCATTGGCAAAACTAGACAACTTCTCTAGAATAGTACAATTACAGAAACTTCTTAGCATTAACTAATCCATTCTGTAAGGCCTGAAATGTGGAATAAAGTTTTAGCCTTAAGAGGAAATCTAATTTCAAATTTGTTTTGGCACATAATCAAATATCTTAAAAGCCACTTCAACTTTTAAAATGTCAGTTTATGTCCCAAAAGGTATGCATTTATAAAATATAAAAATAATGTAAGGAGATCCGCCAGCATCAGCAAGTATTAACATACTTAATTTTAAAGGGAGTATGGTAGTGTTGTGGTTATATTACTGGGCAAGTAATCTGGAAACCGGCTAAAATCAGAGAAAGTTAGTACTAATTTTACAGTATACTTTAAGAATTTGAATTTGGCTTCAAAACAAAGAGTTGGAGTCAGTAAAATTGATCATGAAGCTGTCAAGATTACCATTTGAGACCTGACTGACTAAGTTCTGTTCCATGAAAGAAACCTGTCATCCTTACTTGATCTGGCTAGTGTATAAATCCATAGTCCTGTCAATGTTGTTGTCTCCTAAGTGTCCCCTGAAATAGTCCAGGAGTCATTTAATTCATCAAACAGTGATTAACACTGTATAGAAATTGTTGAAGAAGGTCCACAGCCACATTCTCAAACTGGGGATGGACAATAAATTATGCCAGAATCTCAGGAATTAATTAAATTGATAATCAATCTGTTTGGCCACATTACAAACACATCTGCTGTGAACAACAGAGTTGTAGAGCAGTGTTTTCCGATTGTGACCCCATTTCAAGGCTTGAAAATATACCACTAACAGACCAATAATCTACAGTGCTATGCTCTGTTATGTATTTTATGATTTTTGTTCACCAGTTACTGAAGGTAGATATACCGGTGCAGCAAGCAGTAAAGAAGGCAAATAGTATATTGGCCTTTGTAGCAAGGGGATTGGAGTACAGGAACAGGAATGTCTTGCTGCATTTATACTTTAATATTGTTTGCAGTTTTAGTCTCCTTATCTAAGGAAGGATGGTCTTGCTGGAGAGGGAGCACAGCAAAGGATTACCACACTGATTCCTAGGATTTAGGATTAACAATAAGGAGAGGTTGAATCGGTTAGGATTATATTCGCTGGAGTTCAGAAGAATGAGGGCAGGGGCTGATGCAGAAGAGGTGGCTCTCATAGAAACCTATGAAATGTTAACAGGACTAGACAAGGTAGATGCAGGAAGGACGTTTCCAATGGCAGGAGAGTTAAGTACCAGGGATCAAAGTTTAAGGATACGAGATAAACAATTTAGGACTGTGATGAGGAGAAATATCTTCACGCAGAGAGTGGTGAGCCTGTGGAATTAGCTACCATTGGAAGTAGTGGAGGCCAAACAGCTGAAGAACTGTGTGATTTCAAGAAGGACTTGGGGTTAACGGGATCAAAGGATTTGAAGTAAAGTTATGGAGTGAATTTTGATCATAACAAATAGTGGAGCAGGCTTGGAGGGCTGAATGGCCTACCCTTGCTCCGATTTTCCACGTCTCTATTTCCTGCTTTCATTTCAGATTTTTAGCACATGCAGATTTTTTCCCTTTCATTTTGCACGCCAACATACAATATGGGATTTAAATAGACTCGTTTGCATGTCTTGCAAACATATCAACACTCTTACTAGGATTTAAAGCTGTTCCTCCTGCAGAGGGCAAGCTTCCTGAATTTCAACATGGTAACTTAAGGCAGCAAACACCGATACAAACAATGCTGAAAACCAGACAAAAGCCAGGTAAAGTAAATAGAATTGTGGAGAATAAAAATCTACAACGTAGGAAAGCTGTAGGTGCACTGAAAACAAAAAAAGGCAAATCCAAAACTGATACACAAATTCCTCTTCCAGGAATATTACTTTCTTTCACTGAGTTCAATCTGTACATGCTGCAGTTACAGGACAGCCTGGTTCTGACTGAATTCTGTATGTTTGCATCGAGTAAGTTAAATGCAAGTTAAAACTTGTCAGAAGTCAGGTATTCAAATCCTGAAAAATGCTTGAAAAATAAATTGCAGTTTTCTCCTACTTCAGGAAGATTATCACTTCAGGCTGCTTTGGGTATGAAATTGGTAGTGGAGATGACAAAAAAAAATCACACAGCTGAGAATGAATCCTGTTTAAAGAAGTGAAAGCTCTCCTGAATTCGCAGATCCTGATCAACCACTCACTGAACCACTGAAGTGTAAATGTTGGATTTATGGAAACAATACTTAACCAGGCAGGTTCACTTTTAACAGTCCAATTAAGCACCAGTGCAAAAACAAGAACATCTGATCAGAAGCATCAACATTTTGAAGGATATTTAAGAGAAGGACTTACTGATTGTGCCCAGGAAATGTTGGCTTTTCTTCTGTAGCTCTGGAGGTAAGAGAAATGTCAGTGAGAGCTCCACCTCTGACTGTGCAGTGAGCAGTATCTGCCTTTGCACAGACGGGAGGTGTGGTTTCCAGCAGCAATTTGAGAAACTCACCTCGGACCAATTTTTTTTTGTGTGTGTGCATTTGTACATGGGCACACATCACACTAGGCATCACTGAACTTCTGACACAATTCTGCCACAAGTCTTGCCATAGCCTACTGTCATTCAGACATCTATAAGATTCCTCCCTTTGTTTTATATTCCAATCTTAGGTTAGTATTTGTCAGTATTTTAATAGCTTTATAAATTGTCTGTGAACTGAAACTGACAGCAATTCTGAAGTATATAATGGTGAAAACAATATGTGAAATTAAAGAAAGCAAAGCTTTACCATATTTTTTTCCTAAGGCTAGAAACAAACTAAGATATTAAGCTCCAGAACAAAAGCGGGTTCTTAAATCAGTGATAGTTATTTTCCTTCTGCAGTTGTAACTGAAATTTTATTTTTGGCTTTGTTGCTGGACAAATGCTTGATGAATTTTCCTAACTGTTAGTTATAATAAGCATTAAAATAGATGCCTGAGGAATATCAGAAGAAGATCTACTAAAATTGTCAACTGAACTTTTCAGACTTAGAGAAACAACGAAATAGCTAGCAAGATAAATGGCAAAACTGAAAATATTTCCAGGATTAATGGTCTGCAATTTTAGCACAAAATTATATGAATTCATTTTGAATCTACTTACCTGCCAAGTACTGTTTATTTTTTAATTGCTGAACATAATCCATCCTTTTATAAGACACAATGTTCTTTTAAAAAATTTATTGTCAAACACTGTTTTCCTAATCTGCTCCTAAATTCTCCGAAGGCATCTGTTGGCAGAAATGTTTCATCGGATACCAATCTACCACCAGCATTTCATTGACTGACCACTTAAGGGGGTAAATAAGTTAGATTATACAAATTAAGGTTATGCACTCCAGTGTTGGGCATAGTGTTAAAATCTCAACAGCAGGTCAGCAATGCTTAGGAGGTAAAGATTGTACATAAACCAGCAAATTGTTGGAAAATGAATGTTGTCAAACTGCAAAGTTCTCATTTTCCTTTAAGAAACCTGAGGGACTCAAGGCAGCTATTGCAGTATTTTTCCTCCTTTATTTTTACTGTGTATCCCTCATCATTTCACACTCTATATTACATTGTTGCCTTTAATGCTTTAATATTTCATATTATAACTCCTGTTGCTTTTCACTTTGCCATTAAACTATCTTCTATTTTCCACTTAAAAAACTTACAGATCAGAACAAAAAAAAGTACAGTACAGGAACAGGCCCTTCAGCCCATCAAGCCTATGCCAACACGACACCTTTTCTAAACTAAAAACCTATTGCTTCCAGGCAGTCCGTATCCCTCTACTCCCTGCCTATTCATGTATCTGTCAAGATGCCTTTTAAATGTTGCTATTGTATCTGCTTTCACCACCTCTATTATTCTATTTCTTTCCCTGTATGTGGACTTCTGTCCTGCCAAATGTCCTGTTTCTCTTCTGCTTCAAAGCCATTCATCTGTATTGGCTTATATCTCTAACATGGAGATCGCACACTTCAAACATTGACTTTGGTTCTCCTGCAGACCTAAGCCATTGT
Source organism: Rhincodon typus (assembly GCF_021869965.1). Classification (NCBI taxonomy): domain Eukaryota; kingdom Metazoa; phylum Chordata; class Chondrichthyes; order Orectolobiformes; family Rhincodontidae; genus Rhincodon; species Rhincodon typus. The sequence continues at coordinate 33,117,832 of NC_063332.1, read as the reverse complement.
AACGTGCAAGAGGACCTGATTTATGGTGCACTTTGTCATGTGTATACATGATTTCATCATTTCCTAAGACACGTGGACCTTTTTCCTCCATGTTCCTCATTGAAACAGTGAACTATTAATCAAGACAGCTCCAATACTGATCATAATCTCTGCACCCATTCTGTTTTGTCTTACTGTTTCCTGTTTTGTTTTTGGCAGTGTTTGCTGACACCTACAACTGCAGGCCTCTGCGCTTGTGTGCTCATGCATGCGCACAATTCCATAAAACACAATATGTCATGGCAGAGAATTTACATACGATGTAATGAGCAAATGCTCTTAAGTTTTTTTGTGGAGTTGTGAAAATAGATGTAGTTATCGGCTATAGGATTCCAAGCTAATTGATGACTTCTAAATTGCTATTGTTTTCAGAGGGTGGTGGGCAAACTCTTTCCCTGGTGGTCTAGTGGTTAGGAGTCTGCACTCTCACCGCTGTGGCCTGGGTTCCATTCCTGGTCAGGGAACTTACTCTAGCCTTCCTGCTCCTCTGATGCTGCTTGGCCTGCTGTGTTCATCCAGCTCAACACCTTGTTATCTCATTTCCAAATAGCTGCATTTTACAGGTAGAATATTGAAAACTCAAAGCAAGATCTGTAGGCAGTATGATGTAATTATTTTTTCAGCTATCCTCACACTTATATTCAGATCATTAGCCACTGCACATTCTCTAATAGCCAATTAACCCAATTTTTTACTTATTCTCTCAGAGAAAATTTTTGAAATGGCACATTTTAATATGATACAATCTATTGACTAATTTGAATGTTAAAAGCTATTTGTATTAGCCTTAAAGATTCAGATAGTGAGGGGTCAAGAAATCAGCGAATCAACACAAATATTGAATCTGTAACCCAAGCCAATCTGCTTTGAAACTGCCCATATTTGGTTTTGCCAACAGAAGGGTAATGGGATCAATGTGCTCCCAGGAGGGGGATTAATCATTTAGATATTTTTACAAAATTGTTAGTCTCTCAAATATTTTCCATCTATCTGGGGCCTTTCATCACCTCAGAATATCCTAAATCACAATTAACAGCCAATGGGCTGAATCCTACCATGTTTTGGCTAAGTGATAGTTCTGATAAATTTCATGAGGGGTTTGTCTCCATGAGGCCTTGTGAGTTTCCTTGCTGCATCTTACCAAACCCGCCTTATTAACTACCTATCCCTCCCCTTAGCACCCATCTTGTCTAATCCTAGTCACATTCTGTCACTTGCCTTAGAAGCAATAACTCATCACTGCTGGGGTATCCCAGGAGGGACTGGGATCCCTGACACTGGAGCCATCTTTAAAATCCTGTTGTGCACCCAGACAAGTGCTGTCAGTCCTGAGCTACTGTTCATGGTTTCTGACATTTGCCTCTAATGTGGCGCCTTGATTTATGAAATGACAGCTCCAGGTGCTAGAGGATGGGAGTAATGTGGAAGAGGGATGTCCTCTTCCCACAGTAAAGCCAAAGGAGTCCACCAAACCACACCATACCAACCACCTCTGAGATTGCCATGCAGGTCAGTATGGGCTCACCTATCTGGAGAATTGCACAGTAGTATAAGGTGAAGGTCAATGACTTTCTCAACCCAGACAAAATAAGTGGTACCATCTCCTTGCTGTTACCTTACACTCCATCTCTGCTACTGTACTCACTTCCCACCAAGGCTCAAGCTCTACCACTCTCATTATTGCCTGCAACATCTACGCTTACTCACTTTCACCATCCCCTCTCCTCCACCTTACTAACAGTACATGCCCTTTGTGCTGCCTATTCACTCAATTGGGACACCTCCTCTCTTAACCCCACTTGCACCCAGAGTAACAGCTGTGTCATCTATAGTTCATCTTCCTTAAAAACTGCCTCCCTTAGTCCTGAAGGAAAACTGCCACATTATTGAACCAGGGGGGTTTTTCTGACAATTGACAATGAATTCTTAATTCTGGATATTTATTGAATTCAAATTCCATCATTTGTCATGGTTGGATTTGAACCTGGGTCACCAGAATGTTATCTGGGTCTCAGGATTAACAGTCCAGTGATAATACCACTAGGCCATTGCCCTTGACTTACTATGCCAGGACCCCCTGACTGAAGGCCATCTGCCAGCTGTTGACTGACAACTGCAGACAACCATAACAGGCTTCCTGACTTTGTGTCTGTGCTGAACAATACGGCAATAATGTGAGTTTGAATTCGACCATGGCAGATGATGGAATTTGAATTCAATAAATATCCGGAATTAAGAATCCATTGTCAATTGTCAGAAAAACCCCTTTGGTTCACTAATGTCCCTTAGGGAAGGAAACTGCCATCCTTACCTGGCCTGGCCTACATGTGACTGCAGACCCACAACAATGTGGTTGGCTCTTAACTGCCCTCTGGGCAATTAGGGATGGGCAATAAATGCTGCCTAGCCAGCAATGCCCTCATCCCATGAATGAATAAAAGTAATTGGTAACCCTGAGGATGTTGATTGTGGGAATTCAATGATAGTAATGCCATTGAACATGAAGATGCAACAGTTAGATTCTCTCTTGTTGAAGACATTCATTGCCTGCACTAATGTGATGTGAATGTCACTAACCACTTATCAGACCAAGCCTGGATACTGTCTTGTTGCTTCAGTATCTGAGGAGTAACAAATGGTGCTGAATATTGCACAATTATCGACGAGTCAGCCTTGCACCATAATTTCAATGAAAGTTTTTTCTGGGTCTTAGCAACCATCCAATTTTCTTTGCAGTTTTAAGGTGAAGCTTTGATCAACCCTAAGTCCACACATCTACTTTCTGGTTATGGAGTTGCTCCTTATTAATGGAAGAATATTTAATTGCAGTATGTGACTATGATGGAACCAAATCAGGCAATTAAAGTGACAAAAGTTGCTGTTCGTTGAACTATACTGCACTTCTGTGCTTCATAAAATTAGCTGCAAGTTACATGCCCTGCAGATGACTTTCAAGTCCTACGCTCTCAAAGTGATAAATGACTGTTAACGGGACAATTCTTCATTAGTTTAATATTATTCAGGGTCTCCGCAGCTTTATTTGCCCAGAAGACTCAAATTCACTTTTTTTTTCATTGAATTTTATGAATCATTTTGTACACAGATAACAGAAGGGAGCTGCTTGGACTCTGAATACCAGTGACGACTCAGATTAAATTTGTCAGAAGAAATTTTATTGCTGGGAATGATTTTTTTTGTCCTTGTTTGGCAAGTATCATGTTGTGAGATGAACAGTGAGTAACCATACCAACCTTTCCCTGCTGACTCCACACCAACCTTGTTAAAGAAGACAAGTTGGCTGCAGATATCTGAGCATTTTTTGGAATTAATGAGTGGTCTTTGTCAGTTCTTCAGCAACGTCATAATCACCACCACAACCATGTATTGATATAGTATTTCTAACGCAAATAGACTTTGTCAAAAAATTTCATGAAACAGACACCAAAGAGGGAGAAAGTGTGTATAAAAGAGGTGGCCAAAGGGATGCTCAGAGCAGACACATTTGAAATACTGTGTAAAGAAGCAGAAACATCACAAGATGGAGTATAAGATGACTGAAAACATCAAGATTGACATTGGAGCAGAGAAATGAGGACAGATTCAGAACAGCAAACAACACAGATATATAAAGCTAAATGATGTTGCAGAAAACATAGAAATACACTCACTTGACAACAAGGGTTTTGACTGTGGGCTGCATTTTACCCAAAATTGGCTAGGTGTCATTTTCATAGAGGGTTTCAAGACAGGGTAGATGAAGACAAATTATTTCCACTGTTTGAAGATTCTGGAACTAGGGGCATTGTCTAAAAATTAGGGTCAGACTGCTAAGGAGAAATGTTAGGAAGCACTTCTACACACAGAGGGTGGTAGATGTTTGGAACTCGCTCTTTCAAAAGGCAATGGATGCTGGATCAGTTGTAAATTTTAAATCTGACATAGATACATTCTTGTTAAGCAAAAGTGTTAAGGGGTATGGGCAAAAGTTATGGAGTTAGGTCACAGATCAGCCGTGATCTCATTGAATCACAGAACAGGCTCAGGGCTGAATGGCCTACTCCTGCTCCTATATGCCCCTACAGTGTATGTCCATGAGCTCCAGCAAGTTTACTCACGCGATTCTCTGCTGCTCATCTCATAATGTATGCATCAAGCCCCTATGGTGCTTCTCCCTCCCTCACCAGCGACAGAAGGACTTGGCGCTACCAAAACATTCCGGGACTCTTGCCCCCATGACCACATTAAATACCAGATGTACCAGGTCAATAATTGCAAGCCAGGAGCTGCCATTCAGAGTGTGCTGCTGAGCAATTCCAAAGGACTTCTCAGAGAGGTACCCCACTTCATTGGCAGGGATCAGGAAGTTCTGCTGGATGACATGGTGAAGAAGAGGGTCATCCTCTTTCCTTAGGATTGCAAGAGGGATCCAGAATACCAGAACCTGCCAGTCTAGTCTGACGTTGCCACCTGGGTCAGTGTGATGTTTACATTTCAGAGGAATGCCCAGTACTGCAGCAAGCAGAATAATCACCTGCTGCTCTCCCCTGGAGTAAGCTACCTCATGCTCTCTTTAACTCTGCTACTCACCTGTCAACAAAGCTCATGGTTCACCAGACTTATTTGTTTATTATTATTCATTTGCAGGATGTGGGCATCACTGGCTGGCCAGCATTTCTTGCCCATCCCTAGTTGCCCTTGAGAAGGAGGTGGTGAGCAGCTTTCTTCAACTGCTGCAGTCCACCTACTGTGGGCTGACCCACAATGCTAATAGGGAGGGAATTCCAGGATTTGGACCCAGCGACAGTGAAGGAACGGCAATATATTTCCAAGTCAGGATGGTGAGTGGCTTGGAGGGGAACTTGCAGGTGGTGGTGTTCCCATATATCTGCTGCCTTTGTCCTTCTAGATGGAAGTGGTTGTGTTTTGAAAGGTGCTGTCTGAGAATCTTTGGTGAATTTCTGCAGTGCATCCTGTAGATAGTACACACTGCTGCTACTGAGCATCGGTGGTGGAGGGAGTGGATGCTTGTGGATTTAGTGCCAATCAAGCGGGCTGCTTTGTCATCGATTGTGTCAAACTTCTTGCATGTTGTTAGGGCTGCACTCATCCAGGCAAGTGGGGAGTATTCCATCACACTCCTGACCTGTGCCTTGTAGATGATGGACAGGCTTTGAAGAGTCAGGAAGTGAGTTACTCGCCGCAGTATTCCCAGCTTCTGGCCTGCTCTTATAGCCACTGTGTTTATGTGGTGAGTCCAGTTGAGTTTCTTGCTAATGATAACTCCCAGGATGTTGATAGTAGGGGATTCAGTGATGCTAACGCCATTGAATATTAAGGGGCGGTGGTTAGATTGTCACTTATTGGTGATGGTCATAGCCTGGCGTTTGTGTGGCGCGAATGTCACTTGCCACTTGTCAGCCCAAGCCTGGATATTGTCCAGATCTTGTTGCATTTGGGCATGGACTGCTTCAGTATTTGAGGAGCCGCAAATGGTGCTGAACATTGTGCAATCATCGGTGAATATCTCCACTTCTGACCTTATGATGGAGGGAAGGTCATTGATGAAGCAGCTGAAGATGGTTGGGCCAAAGACACTACCCCGAGGAACTCCTGCAGAGATGTCCTGCAGCTGAGATGATTGACCTCCCACAACCACGACCATCTTCTTATGTGTCAGATAGGACTCCAACCACTGGAGCTTTTGCCTCCGATACCCATTGATTCCAGTTTTGCCAGGGCTCCTTAATGCCACACTCGGTCGAATGCAGCCTTGATATCAAGGGCTGTCACTCTCACCACACCTCTGGAATTCAGTTTTGAACCATGTTTGAACCAAGGCTGTAATGAGGTCGGGAGCTGAGTGGCCCTGGCGGAACCCAAACTGGGCATCACTGAGCAGGTTATTTCTGAGCAGGTGCTGTTTGATGACACCTTCCGTCACTTTACTGATGATCGAGCGGAGACTGATGGGGTGGTAATTAGCCGGGTTGGATTTGTCCTGCTTTTTGTGTACAGGACATACTTGGGCTATTTTCCACATTGCCAGGTAGATGCCAGTGTTGTGACTGGACTGCAAGAGCTTGGCGAGGGGAGTGGCAAGTTCTGAAACACAAGTCTTCAGTACTATTGCCAGAATGTTGTCAGGGCCTGTAGCCTTTGCAGTATCCAATATCTCCAACCGTTTCTTGATATCACGTGGAGTGAATCAAATTGGCTGAAGACTGGTAACTGTAATGCTGGGGACCACTGGAGGAGGCCGAGATGGATCGTCCACTCGGCATGTCTGGCTGAAGATTGCTGCGAATGCTTCAGCCTTATCCTTTGCACTGATGTGCTGGGCTCTTCCATCATTGAGGATGGGGATATTTGTGGAGCCTCCTCCTCCAGTGAGTTGTTTAATTGTCCACCACCATTCACAACTGGATAGGGCAGGACAGCAGGGCTTAGATCTGATCCATTGGTTGTGGGATTGCTTAGCTCTGTCTATGACTTGCTGCTTTTGCTGTTTGGCGTGCAAGTAGTCCTGTTTGGTGGTTTTATCAGGTTGATACCTCATTTTCAGGTATGCCTGGTGTTGCTCCTGGCATGCCCTCCTGCACTCTTCATTGAACCAGGGTTGATCCCCTGGCTTGATGGTAATGGTTGAGTGTGGGATATGCTGGGCCATTAGGTTACAGATTATGCTGGCATACAATTCTGCTGCTGTTGATGGCCCACAGTGCCTCAGGATGCCAGTCTTGAGTTGCTAGATCTGTGCGAAGTCTGTCCCATTTAGCACGGTGACAGTGCCACACAACATGATGGAGATTATTTTCAATGTGAAGGTGGGACTTGGTCTCCACAAGGACTGTGCGGTGTTACTCTCACTGATACTGTCATGGTCAGATGCATCTGTCCATGACAAATTGCTAAGGATGAGCTCAAGTATGCTATTCCCTCACCGCCTGCCGCAGACCCAGTCTAGCAGCAATGTCCTTTAGGACCCGACCGACTCGATCTGCTGTACTGCTGCCAAGACATTGAAATCCCCCACCCAGAGTACATTTTGTGCCCTTTGCCATCCTCAGTGCTTCCTCTAAGTGTTGTTCAACATGGAGGAGTACTGATTCATCAGCTGAGGGTCTGAGAGTACGTGGTAATCAGCAGGAGGTTTCCTTGCCCACGTCTAACCTGAAGCCATGAGACTGCATGGGGTCTGGAGTCAATGTTGAGGACTCCCAGGGCAATACCATCCCAGCTGTATACCACTGTGCCGCCCTCTGCTGGGTCTGCACTGCCGGTGGGACAGAACATATCCAGGGATAGTGATGGTGGTGTCAGGGACATTGTCTGTAAAGTATGATTCCGTTAGTACGACTATGTCAGGCTGTTGCTTGTCTAGTCCGTAAGACAGCTCTCCCAATTTTGGCAATAGACCCGAGATGTTAGTGAGGAGGACTTTGCAGGGTCGACAGGGCTGTTTCAGCTGTTGTCTTTTCCGGTGCCTAGATCGATGTCAGGTGATCCATCAGGTTTCATTTCTTTGAGACTTTGTAGTGATTGATACAACAGAGTGGCTTGCTAGGCCATTTCAGAGGGCAACTGAGAGTCAACCACATTGTTGTGTGTCTGGGGTCACATGTAGGCCAGACCCAGTGAGGATGGCAGAGTTCCTTCCCTGAAGGACGTTTGTAAACCAGGTGTGTTTTTCCGACAATCAATAACGATTTCATGGTCATCAGTAGATTTTTAATGCCAAATTTTTTTGTATTGAACTCAAATTTCACCATCTGCCGTGATGGGATTCGAACCTGGGTCCACAGAACATTATCTGGGTCTCTGGATTAATGGTCTAGCGATAATACCACTAGGCCATCGCCTTTACAGGTGGCATGTTTCATCAACCATCCTGACACATCCCAAGACCCCCAGACTAATAAGCCTGGCATGCCCTCTGCACATCCTATTCACCTACTCACGGCACCTCACCACCTTTCCCTCACCTGCATCAACACAACAGCTGTGCCACTCACTTCCTTCACAATCGCTCCCTCTGTCTCATTCCAGGAGAAAACAGCCCACAATAGGGTAGAGTAGGCCTGAACAGGTGGTACAGTGCCTGACACTTGTCTCCTCACCCCTTTAATGACCATGACCGCTCGTGAGATGATGCAGAGATCTCAATATCCTGGCAACCAAGTAAGATTCATTGTATCAGAGATAGTAGGAACTGCAGATGCTGGAGAATCCGAGACAACAAGGTGCAGGGCTGGATGAACACAGCAGGCCAAGCAGCATCATAGGAGCAGAAAGGCTGACGTTTCGGGCCTAGACCCTTCATCAGACCCTTCTGATG